>NW_009260616.1:3144388-3173550 GCF_000687185.1 Egretta garzetta
CTTTCATTCCCCTAGACAAATTGATAATAAACATAAACACTTGGACAACAGCAAATAAAATATCATTAGATGAAAGTTTTTTCATGTTGTTGTTTTATTCCATTTTACAGAAGTAATAGCCATGCAAACATTTAGACGGTTAATAGGAAAATTAAGATTTAATCAACAAGGCTTATGGAGATTTACCAATCTATTTATTAACAATTGCAATTCAACAGAAAAGTTACCAGATGTCTCCCAAGCAACCCTGACTTCCAGCGCTACGGGCAATCAAAACATGCCTGTGAATGCCTTTTGCTTGACTTGTTTTTACATTTTCCCAACCTCCTGTCTTGAGACCCAGCCATGGAAAACCAGGCAGCAAAGCACTGACTGCCCCACAACTGGAGGGGATGCTGGGGACTTCAGAGGAGCAGGGCTTTTGCATTTCACAAAGGAAATTTGAAGAAATAGAGAGTGCCAAATACTTAATGAGGGAAACGTATCTCCAGTAGAAAGTTCCAAAGGAAAAACCAGCACCATTTCAACCAGGTTTCCTGGATTCCTTTTTAGGGATCAATGGACTTCTAACATACCTCTCACAGGGGACTGGAAGAGCATCCTTCTGCAGACCCTTCAAAACACTGGCGGCTCTGATGCTTCCCTTCGGTACAGCTGGGAGAAACAACGCTCAGCACACCAAGCAGAAAAGGCTGACAGAGACACCAAATAATTTTGAGAGCTGATTGAATTAAACACTTGTAAAGTGTGTGGAAATTTTACCCAAGTGACTTCAATTTTCTCTTAAAAAGGGAAAAATCCTTGAAAAATACTGCTTGGCCTTGTTCAGCCATTTGGCCTGTAAGCCCTGTTTGTCCCCCACAGGCACAGACACCGAAGCACCTCTGTGGCAGGGGTACACCAGGCAAACGCAGGTAAGGCAAGGCTACTCTGAAGCATAAGCAGCAAGAACTGCCTTGCTGAGAAAAGAAAAACCAAAAGGAGCTGAGTAGTTTTCTTTCGAACCCAGCACATCTGCTGCTTCTCAGCTCCTGGGTTCCCTTCCAACTGTGAAAATTCTAGTCTTTGAAGAACTGGAAATCGCATCGTATTGGAAAAGACACACTCAGGACAAAAGGCAAGCTTGAAATATTTTAGGTAACCTTCTTCTCAGGTTGTTGAGCTGAGGTTTTAGCCAGCAAAAATGGTCTCCTTACGCATATCCTGAGTCAGGATGTGCTTCTCGTCTTTTCTGTCATGTGCGGATCTCTGGAAAAAAAATGCCAAGGACCACTCAGTGACTGTGGTCACTGGGAGCAGCCTCTGAGGTCCTTCAGTTGGGCACTGGGGCACAAAGAAATTCTGAAATTCCTTGACCCCAGCTGACAAAGAAATTTTTTGTTTTCTCCTCTTTCCATCCTTTTCAATCTTTGTTCATAGCTGCCTCTAATCCTCTGCTTGCTTCTTGACAGCTAAGCCAAGTGTTAAGTGTTCTCTCATTTCCCTCTTCCTTCCATCTGTCGAAGTCACCCATATCTAAACCCTCCTAAATTACAGAGCTAAAAAATAAATACTTGCAGCTCTAGCCCTCACCAATGGTGCATATATATATATATATATAAAATGTGCATTTCACCCAGCGTGACTCAGCCCTGTCTATTGAGATGGTTCCTACCCTCCGTCTTCTACTCTCTACTTAGACTTTCTCAACAAATCCTTAAGTGCTACCATAATTATACTGCTACCACAGTTACCGTACCATTGCCTTTCATCTGAGCTCTCTGTTCATCCAGATGAACTTGATGCTTTAGGGCAAGACTACTCAAGTATAGGTGAGAGATGATTCAAAAAAAAATTAAACCATGAAACAGACACTTAGTCTGAACTTCACTATCAGGACTAAAAATTGTATCTTACAGATAAGTGTTTTGTAACTTCAGTGGTGAAGTCAGAAGATACCTGTTATTCCCAATACATGGAAAACAAACAAACAAACAAAAAAGAAAACCAGCAGTTTCCCCGATTTTACCCAAATGGCTTAATCCTTTGAGAGGTTTGGGTCTTTATAGCTTTTCTTAGCCAAAGGCTTCAGAATATTTATGGTATTATTATACAGCCAGACACTGCAACTATTTCCTTTATTTTTTTTTTTGCTTATTGAAAAACATTCAGCAGAAAATGCATCTCAAATAATGAAATTTGAGACATGTCCTATAACCCTATCTTTTTAAAAATGTACTTGGTTATTAACCATTGCTGGCCAAGCTAGGTTAGTGTCAAGTTTCATGTTATGTATTTTTGGTTTTCCTCATATATTAGCTTTTTGGCCAGGTGTGAACCACGTGCTTAACAGAAGAAGATCACACAGAGGGTTAGGTGTCTGTATTTTATATATAAAAGCAGAAGAAAGTTAAATACCAGTCTGAATTAGGTGGAGAAATCACTGCAATGCAGAAGAGTATATTTATTTACAGGCTAATAAAAATATATTCAGCTTAACTAGATGTATACATTTGTTGCAAAATGTTCTATCTGCTATAGAAATGAGATTAATCCATGATGTAATAAAAGTTTGGACAGATACAATAAATACCTGAATTTTGTTTGATACAACTGTGGATTAACATATATCAAGACAGATACAAACCCTCTTCATTGCCAAGAATACACTTCTACAAAGGAAATACTACATACAGCCTTTGATCAGAGTTAAATTTATTGCCATAAAGCACTTTCCTTAACTTACATGCTCTTAACTAACATTGGTCCCGGACACCAACAAACACTGTCCACCGTTAGCTTAAAATACAATTGTCTCACTGCAGACTTTTTTTTTTTAATAGACAAGGAATTATCTACTAAAAAAAAAACCAAAAAAACAAAAAACCCCCACAAAATTCTCTTTAGAATATTATTTTATTTTTTTAAGTAAAAATATATATACACACAAGTAAACTGTTTTACACTTTAAAAAATAAAAATGAAGTCTGAATATTGACTTTCCTCAGAAATTCTTCCAAGTCTAATTCATTCAACCTCTGGGAATCAGCAGGACTGAGTCTTCCAGTTACTGACAAAGGGGAGAACACACATTTGTCTACTGAATCTGGAAATCCCAACTTGCAAAACTTTACTCAGTTTAAATATTAGTATCTAAGCATCTCAGTATGACTACAATAAACAGGTATGTTAAATCAGCTGGTAGGAAGTATGGAGTACATGGAGACAGACTAGTGTCTGCGCAAAATCCTCCCATCCAGGGCTTTCTAAACAAAGATTATAAAAACTGCAGGAAAGGAAATCTGGTGATAATTTACTGCTACCTGATTTGTCTACTCCAAGTCATTTTCCTCAAGCAATTGTTCCTTCTGTTGATCTCATATATAGGTTAAAAATAGACAAGGTAAGAGCAGAGAAAGGGTCCAGCAACTTCCAGAAGATGAAGAAAAGAACACAGTATCGTGAAAAACTGGTGGACAAGGAATGTTAGGAAAATAACTCTAGAAACATCCTCCCACTTCAGGCTAAAACTGACTGAAAGCATTAAGTGGAAAATAAGATGTGCCAAGAAGTACGGAAGAACAAATAAATTAAAAATTTCACCTTTCCCTCAAATAAAGGGAAACTGTACAGGCAAATTTAATGCCTTTTTTAAAAGTTACTAGACTCGTTGGATGAGCCTCACTTCTTACAACTGCAGCAAGATTTCATACAGCGGTGATTTTCAAAGACGAGAAGATCACTACTTGGCTTTGAACTCTCCCCTCTGACAGAAAGGACATGGAGTGTCCAGGCCACAGACAGTCTCAGAGCGCACTCTGCTCTGCACACGTAACTGTGGGAAAAAGATGAATCTGGATGCAAAGTTATGGCAGTGTATTTATCTGCTAACACGTTGCCAACCTGTCCTCAAGTTTCTGAAGCTTCAGAAAAAGAAACATGCCTGGGGACCTGTTTCTCCTTCACACAGCTTTATTTCTAAATACTAGTTTCTGTTTGGTGAAAACTGTACATCTTTGACTATTTTAAAAACCTTCAACAGTATGCTGTATGACAAGGACTACTATAAAAAACCAAACCAAATAATGTTATTCCACCGAGGAAGTGGAACTCATGCGCACACGCACACACACGACTCATGTAAATAGCAAAGTTAAGGGATTTATAAATAGCAAAATCTTTGAATAAAGTATATACATTTTTAGGCTTTTTCTATAAACATATATATATAGTGCTCCTAGGAGAGACAAGTAACTGTGTTGTTCTACATCACAATTTAGAACATAAGATTAGTTGATGTTACTCTAAAGGCCTTTGAGGTTTTTTCTTATGTATGTACATCCTACACAGTAACACTTGCAAAGATGTCTT
The DNA here is from genome assembly GCF_000687185.1 of Egretta garzetta. Lineage (NCBI taxonomy): Eukaryota > Metazoa > Chordata > Aves > Pelecaniformes > Ardeidae > Egretta > Egretta garzetta. Next base: position 3,148,739 of record NW_009260616.1, read on the forward strand.
TTCACATTAGTTCCTCTCTCAATGTATAAAACCTTATCTTTTCACATTACAGTTCAACAGCCTGCAGAGCAGTGAACAGGAGAGCCAGCACTGCATGCTGAAATAATAGATGTGATTACAATGTAGAGTTTGCACGTGGGGAGTGCGGCACTCCACCAAAAGATCTACAAATGGAGTATGAGAAACAGGCCAAGAAACTGTCCTCAACGTTCCCATTTGCAGCCATGCCACGGGCCTTTAGATGTACACCAATTAAAAGCTATTTTAAGATACACTGCTCTTACAAAAGAAGTAACATTTTGTTTCAACAGTAAGACAATTATAGGTTAATAAGACTGCCATAACACAGATAGGGCCAGACACCATACGACTCTGAGCACCTCCTGTAAAGTACTGTGCACTCAACTTTCACTTCTTTAAAGATTATTTTAATGTGAAATGAATATGTTCAGTACCCATCAAAAGCACTCAGCATTTCATAAAGTCAAACTAATGATGACCAACCCAAACGACTCCGCATTAGCAGTAACCACATCCATTCAAGAACGAACGCTAAATCGATGATGCTCAGAAAAAAAACCCAAAGGGCCCACATAATTGTGAGTGTTTTTTAAACTAATTTTGCTTTTAAAACCCCATAATACTCTGTTTAAATACTTTTGGAGCAAGTTTCAAATGGAACAATTGGCAGTGAATTCATTAAAACAACAATGCCAAAAAACCTGCTCATAAAATGATCATGGGCTGAAAGATCACGATTAGCAAGTACTCCACTGTCCCATTTGGGTTTTGATGGTCTTTGCTCAAATAAAAGCTCTGGTTTTTACTATTCTGAGAAATAAAAAAAAAGCGCTTTCTTTTAAAAGTTACCGTTCAAAAATCTTAAGTACAAAACTCATGGATGCAATGGTACAATCCCCCTCCGCACCCATGCTTCTAGAGTTAAAGCTTGTTTCACACCAAACTGAACATCAGTTGTCCCTTTAAAACATCAAAGGGTCAAAACAAAGCTGGCCACATCTTATTCTACTTCCTTGGGGACATCAGTGAGATTAAAAGTTGAATGTATTGAGGTTAGCCTTTTTAGAAATCCCATGCTTTGGTGCTTATTATTAAAAGAAAATTTGTTTCACATGCCATGTGTTAGATAACTACTGCGTGTCACGCAAAAGACAGTTTTCCACATTTAGAACTGCTCACAATGAAGCCCTGAGGTAACCGCCTTTTTTCCAGGCAACGGTAATACAGTTCCCTTTGATGTTTAATCATCCTTTTACTACCTACGCTAGTATATGCAACTTGGAGCAGTCAATATTGATTATCAATTGTTCCCAAAGATAGGATCTGTCCAGTTGATTTTTTGTTTGTTTGTGTTTAGGATAAAGACTCAGCAGAACGGGCTAATTTGGGTACAGTGTCTTCTAGCGCAGCTTCAACTGAATTCCCCAGGTCTCCGTTTTCATGTCCATCAATACTTGGTTTCTTATCAAACGCTGCAAGTTAAAAAGAAATTTTGTTTAAGGAAGAGAAGTAATCTTTGGAAGGACAGACCAGTGAGCCTTATTTCAGAAACTGGAAAGTGTGCTGAAATGACTACTAAAATAAGACCTAATAGGGTTTTAGCAGAACATACTATAACAGGCAAACAGGAACTGTTTCTATACCTCTCTGATCTAAAAAAAAAGGTGTTTGAAGAAGCCAACAACGTACAGTGTTAAAGGGAATTAACTACTCCTAGACCAGAGTCAGGAAAAGATAAGAATAAATTTGAATTTCAACCTTTGGGAAAAGGCGATCACAAAAAAAGCCCCACAAATTGATTCAGTTAATTCAGTTGTATCTAAGTAAACCAGGCCAGTAAGTAAGGGACCAACCAAAAGAGCTGACAGCCTACTAGTAGGTTAATTGAATTAACAGCAGATTAATTTTACAATGAATACAAAAACAGTGTTTTCCAGAAATTGGTTTGCATATTGAGACTTCAGAATTAAACTGCATGTAATGCATTTCAGAAGGTTTACCTTGCGAGGGTTTGACATCCACATTTGCATCTTTCCTGTTAGAATTTGAATTTGCACCTTCTTCCAATTCATCAAGATATAAACGGTAACGGTGTCCACTCTCATCCTCATACTCTACATTTTCATCATCTGAATCAACTTCTGGAGCAACATACACTACTTCAAATTCAATCTCGCCTCTCTAAAATGCAACAAAAATTACAAGTTTACTTACTGCTGCACAGCTACATAATAGGATTACCCAGATAAGCTAGGTTACTAAAACAAATACAGATTACTGTTGTAAACACATTTACAGTTGTGTTTAGTATTTTGGATATGTATCTGAATAAAGTTTTTACTGACTAAAGAAGTACAGCTCTATAGCTAAGATTTATCAAAGTTACCTGAATTTCTTCATTATCTGTCAATACTCATTAGAAGTTACCGTCTGAAATGCAAGTTTTCTGATAAATTAAGTGCACTTGTTAACTGTCTGAAAATGGGAAGCAAGGCAGGAAGAAGATTCTAGACCACAAAGAATACGATAAACATTGTTTGGCTGGAGCTGTCCAGTCATAAAAGAATAAAACTTATGTCACTATATTATTTCTGTGGGGCAACGTAACAAGCTGTTTTCCATCACCTTACGGAAGAACCATTAGCCAATACAGGGGTTTAACTGAACTAGCACTGACCCAGCATTTTTCTCCTTAAATTGCAAGACATAAGAGGATTAAGTGTAAAGTGATATAGCTTCAGGAATCACTGTAGCTTAGCATAACACTGTGCTTAACAGAAAACATTAAAATTCAAGATAATTCAATACGCAGAACACAGGAAGCACTTAAATGTGCCTATGGATAACAGGTCCCAACTAACCTGTTGGGAAAGAATAGTTACAGCTTCTTTATGTTTTGCATCTCTCAGATTAACTCCATTTACTGCCAAAATAGCATCACCAACATGCAGTCCCCCACATCGATCAGCAGGTTGTCCAGGATGGATTTCAGAGATCAGTATTGGAACACCATGCTCCTTCCCGCCCTATTAAAAAAAAAAAAAAAAAAAGGTAGGTTTTAATTAACAGAGATGTCCGTTAGCATAAAATCAACATTCTGGTAATTCCTCTTAAAGTGCTTATTATTATAGAAAATTAGAAAGCTTGCTTCATACAAGAAGAATGCTTAAAAAGAATGCACAAGATGCTTCCCTCAATTCTTCTCCCCACAAAAGAATGGACATATTTCAAATATATACTCAAAGAGTCAGAGGAGACAATTCTGAGTAATAACAAAAGTATAAAAATCATATACAAGCTGATAAGACCAACATCAAAACCTCATTAAAAAAAAACACATCAGGAACCGTATCGACTTGCAAGAAACAATGTTCATATTTAGAATAAAAGTATAATAGCCAGAATTTTCAAAATGTGTTGTAAGAAGTTAATACAGCTTTTGTTAGGTGTGAGATGCTAATACCAACACTTTAACAAAAAAAAAGTTACAAACACAACAGCTAAGCTTTGGAAGTTAGTTCTCAAGATTGTTTCTGCTCTTCCACAGAATTCCACGCCTGAAATTCACCACTGGCTAATGTGCTAAAGTGTCTAAACCCCAAACATAAGTTGAAATCGTAAGTTTTACATAAAGAAGCAGTTATCAATTTCTTAATCTATCAAAATGAGTCTTCAAGTTCTATGACCACAGCTATGGATTTGCGTATGCTTTTTTTCGTATGTGCTAACAATACATTCACTGATCCACATATTTTGCAGAAGTACAAATACAAATTTAAATTACTTCTTCTGTGTCACGGAAAAATAAATGTAAGTATTTACTGTGATTGAAATTCCTAGTCCTTCATGGTCTTCTTTAACTAGCAAAACTTTTCTGATGGGACCAACACCTTGACTCTTCTTTAAGGCATCAGGATCCTAGTTTGATAAAAAACAAACATAGCATAAACGTAAGTGTGTGAACCAAAAAGTGATGCATTTTGGGTTTTTTCAATTGTATACAGGCAGTATGCCAGCAACAGAGTTGTAAACTAGCTCCAGGCAGGACAAACTTACAGGGCCCCTTCACAGGCAGAGTATGAAATCAGAAAAGATTCCTCACTATGCACTCCTAATGAGAATAATTACTTCAATTATTTCAGTGCTGAGGGATGCACAACACAGAACTTAACTTCAAAAGAAGGAAATCAGCCGCTTATTAAAAATATAAGGGACTACATCATGTGCCAAGTTGGGTGAGTTATACCAAGGTTATCCACAGTGAAATGCCTTTTAAAGGTTTTATTTTAAAAAGTACCTTTTGGAGGAGAAAAAAAAAAAATCAATTCTTTTATAAAGTGTCACTTTATCTGGCCTTTAAAAAAAAATTAAAAAATTACAGTTCAATCTAATGCTAAAAATGTTGTTGTTCTTTTTTTGTAAGTTAGCTCCACACTTTGAAACCTAGGTAACAAAATTATGCTGTTAAATTCACATTTATACACACACATAGCAGAGGCTCAGTTTTCAAAAGGACTGAGTGTTCCTAGGTAAGTCAAAGGAATTGTATCATCTTTCACAGTCATTTAAGGGGACATGCTATTCAGCATGGAACTGTCCTTCAGCATACCAAAGAATTACATATTTAGAAGTGATATTTGAAAGAACACCATACTGAAGCGAAAATCATCACAAAAATGAATAAATAACTTGTATCTATTTTCCACAAATGCTGGAAATTATGGAGGAATGGCTCGTCTTTTCAACTTACATGTCCTGGTGGTGCTTGCATTGGTCGTTTTAGATCATTCCGACCTCGACAAGCTCTAATAACGGTTTTGTGACGGTGAAGGTGTATTTCTGCTTCAAGCTGATTCCAGAGCTTGTCATGAGCAGGTCCCTTCATATCTCGGCCCAGTAACTGAATCTGCTGGACCCTACATAATGACAAAGAAAGTAAAACAATACACTGTATTACAACTGAAAATACAACGCATCATACAACTCATACACTTCATCTGGCTACAGCACAGTCAGGCAGCAACTACTGCAAGTGCAGTAACTGCAGGCATTTGTTGTTTCTTTTGTTCAAATAACTGCAAATGTGAGACTTTTCCTACTCAGTGCTAACTTTAGACCTGCCTCTGGGAAGGCAAAGGAAGAAAACAATAAAAACCATCTCATGCTAAGGGACACAGATTGACTTTACATACCTTCCAGCTAGTTCCTTATCTAAATACTTGGCTGCCAATCTTGCTCCATAAACCTCAGCCTGAAGCACAGCTATGTGTCGACGAAGAGCTTCATTTTCCTTCCTCAGCAACTTCACCTCAGCTTCCAGCTGAGCTTCTTTTACTTTTTCTTTCTTGTTAGCTTCAAGTTCTCTCTCCTTTAAAAAAAATTTTTTTGAAAGTTTTTATCGAAGTTAATAATGAGAGAGTTATTACTGTTTCTGCACACACAATGTGAGGTAACTCTCCCGTGTACAGGACGTGCATGCAGGAAAAAAATGAAAGCAGGGACTCTAGCACTGCAGCTAGCCGTTTGCGTACTCCCCTCCGGGGAGAGGAGGCCTTGCATTCAACTTTGTGCTCCTGACATGATTTTTATCCAGCTTACAACTCCTTAGCACAAAATGCATACACTGATTCAAAGTCCAAGGACTGAAACTAGCAGAGTGCTTCTCCCTGTCACACACAGGTGGCAAATTTAAGGAGCCTGAATATCACCCTTACTTTTTCTGGTGCTCAGACAGAAGATTCATACAATGAGAGAGCAGATTATTTTAAAAATGAAAATCACTAAATATTTCAATTCGATAATATTCTTTAACTTTTTTACTATATTTTTTAATATGACCAGATGTCAAGGAAATGTTCTTTAAGTCTGTATAACCTCAAAATTGTATTATTTTCATGCAAACAACCAAGAAGTGTCCAGCCAAGGACATTTCCAGATCAGACTCTGAAAACCACAAAAATAAAGCCAGAGATTCTACACATGAAATGCCTACCCTGACAAAAGAGAAGTTAGTGCAAAATACCTTTGTTAAAACAAAAAACCCCCAAAACCAAAACAACAAACCACACAAAACTACTCTAAAAAAATGTACCTTCCCTTTTTTTTTTTTTCTGGCTCCCCCCAAAAAAAGGAATTCTGGAAATACAAATTACTTCCATAGTGGTCCATCTCAAATGTACAGAAAATGCGTAGTCATTATCTTTTCTAATACCCAGAGTACTGGAGTAAAAGGAATTAATATGCTCAGTAAGGACTGCTATTCTACAAAATTTACTTTAAGACGTGTATTTTATATCTTTTTTATATCCCTCTTACAAAGTGGGGGAACAGAAACCACTGCAAACCAGAAAAACAGTAGACACACAGGGTCTATTACTGTTCCCTTTTAAAAATGTCTGTCAACTGAAATAGCAATAAAAGTAAGTTCACCGTAACATATTTTTTAAGATATTTAGAGTACCTTAGAAGTATTCTTTGTACTTGTACCAGTTACATTATTAAACAGATAAAACCAGGAGGTGCTACTAAAGGAGCAATAGGACAGAAACGGAATTTTACAGAATTGGCAAGACAAATCTGTTACCAAACTGTGAATATGCTTATACACTATTCCAAGCCTGGATATAAAACCATGATCATGGCTGGTGTTACCACATTTGAGATGTTAAGCAAGGTTGGTCCTTCCAAAGAGAGGTATTTTCACAATAGGCATTTATAGCAATTTGTCAGAAAGTCAACTCCGAATTTGATGGCCTTGATGGACTCTACTATCTCCTTCATCTGTTAAGTATTTGCATCAGGTTAAATGAATGGAGTACGTTACACGTATATATATATACTGGCTAGGAATTGCCTAGCATACTGCTCAGGAGCGGCACAAAGACTGCTTAAAATTGTTGGCATTCCACTTCCTGTAATTCCCATGCTGGCCCAGTTTCAGATCAGGTTTGACTCCACATGCACCTTAGAAAACCTGTCACACAAAGCCTCTTCTGGTCTCTGGGCTCTGAGTTGGGGGCTGTCTTGTGAGATGACTCTTCAGCAAATCTCTCTCTGAACTGCAGGATTACTCCTAAATCAAGAATTTTGACTAATCTACATTTGAAGAACAGGAGTTTCTAAAATTATACCAGTTCTCTCTATTATCACAATGGTCTTGGGCTATTTTAATCCACATCTACTGCCAGTTAGCCAAAGGGCAATTACAAGAATTCAAGAGTGCCAACATGCTGCATTGCCTCTGCCACACACTTTAGCTGTAAGAAGGGTCACAGATCAGACATAGCACTCAATTTACAGTAGCTGGAGAGTCTGTATACAGGTACAGTGTTCCTAACTGTATGTTAGCTACATACATATTGCCGATACTGTTCCGAGTAGTATGGCCCCCCCGTTTGTCTACATACTCACTCTTAGAACATCTTTTATTTGACAAATATAAAAAGACCACGGCTAGAATTTGACAGACATAGGAAGGTATATTATTCACACCTAAACCTCCACTTTCTCCCTCACTGGATATTTTTATGATTTATTTACTGAATAAAAAGTCATAAACTAAGAATTCATAATATCTTTACCAATAATTTGTTAGAATGTACCAGCCCTGTTTTCTATTCAGAAAAAAGCTTTAGGGATGTATGATTTCCTTGATGTATCTGAAATACACCTTGGGAGAAGAATTCCAACCTCCCCAGAAAAGTGAATCACTAAGTAATCCAAGATATTTGCTTACCCTAACAAATTCCATGTACCACACTTTACTGTATTTATATGAAGTAGACATCTTAAAAACTCTCATCAAGACTGAAATTTTCCATTTATTTTCTCTGACTTTGATTCATCATTTTAATTAGACACTTTTCAGTCATGTATTTTAAATGTTATATCTAAAATACGAGGAATCCATATCATCTCATAGAATTGGGGTTTTTTTCTCTATTTTCTCCATTACTATGACTATTACTCTGTGACTGAGGTGGAAAATTACACCCAGAAGCCATTCTTAACACTACACCAGTCTCCAACTGATCACCACAAAGAAAAGGGCTGCAATACAGAATACCTGAATATGTACTGAAGGAATGTATCTTTTTTTGACCGACTGTCATGAGATGTGGTAAGTCTCCAAAAAGCTTTAAAAAAATTGAGGAAGTTACAGAATTATTTCATGCTTTCTAGTGTTAATAGTATTGCATAGGTTCTGCAAAACAGAAAAAACTGTATTTTCTGTTGGTAATATAAAAAACACCAAACCAAAAATGCAGCTGCAATGCTGGAGATCAAAGCTTACAGTTACCAGCTATCCTGTGGCTTTTTCAAAGAGCGAATACTGAGCAATGATAATGAGGTATATAACATAAAAAAAGCTGTTTAAAAACCTTTCAAGTCTATCACTGTGAAGACCAAAAGATAAAAGTTAACTTTGCATCACTTTTTCTTCTTATCTATGCATTATTGAGTTTATATGCTTTGGGCTGTTACACAAGCCAGTAAATCATATTAAATTATGCCCATAAAGAGAACTAAGAAAAGGGAAAACAAGGAAAAGTTCACAGGATTTTTTTTTTAAAAATACAATATATAAAATACTTAATATTACACTGATAGATGTGTACAGTGTTTATGCTTTAGAAATTGTATAACACCTTAAAAATTTTTGAGTACTGCCAGAACAACCTTTCAGAATATCAGTTTGTCAGATATCACCCCAAATTAGCTGTAACAAAAATAAAACACACACAGACTTAGAAAAGAGGGCAGCAAAACTAGAAAAGGAAAACTAAAATGCAAAGAAAATTCTTTATACAGCATCTTGCCAACAGACAGGGAAAAGGAAAAAGCCAGATGTTTTGCCAGTTTCTGAGGCCAACATATAGAAGTTGTTGCACAAAACAAAAGCACTGCTTAAACATAAAAAAGGCAATCAGCATACTTACCATTTCATCCACAGAAAGGACAGACTTAAGACAGAAGAAAAGAGTTCCATAATTAGAGAAACAGGCAATACAAAGTTCAAGAAAATGCAACAACATAAATGACTTATTCCAAAAGAAATTTACCAGCAGATTGTGTATTTCATTAGAAGGCATAAAGAACAAGCACATTGCTATAACTGTACTTAGCAGCAATTTTGGTATTTTGCAGTGAAAGTTATTAAAAATCTTACTAAAAATTTTAAACTTACTGTAGTATCAAAAACAATACTTTCTCCTAAAATACCAAGAATCTAATAAAGAGTAGCAAGATAATGTGAAATGCATGAAAGCACTTTTGAAAGTATCACAGAAAATACATTCTGTAATACAACACCTGTTATACAGATTATAGGGGTGTTTTTTTTCCTTTCAAGAAAGAATAACAAAATAGGTAATGCAAGAGGCACATAAAGGACAGACAGAAGTAGCAAAAAAGATGTATCAACTGCAAAACTCAAGAAAAAAAATTCCACTAGGCAACTTCATACTCTTTCTTGTAAGAGTTACTGTGCCTAGACTAAGCAGATACACCACTCCTAAGAAGGGATTCAGCCTAAGCCACGTAATATTATCAATTGCTTAGCAATCTGAAACATTTAAAAATGTCTTAGTTCACCACTATGTACAATTTTACAGTTTGCAGACTATATATTTATGGCGAGTCTACATACAAAAGAAGAGTGGTTGTCATTAACAAAGAAAGCAGGAATTGGCTCGTACAGAACTTTATTTCCTCATTGCACATTATGTTGACACAGTCCCTCTTTGCCCTCAGAGGCTTTCTGACTGCCAGAAGGTCAGCATCAGTTTTTATTTACCTAAAACTCAGACTTGCCATTTTATTGTCATTTAAGCAGCTTGAGTTTTGCTTGTTCAAGCTGCCCAGGCCTTTATAGCTTTCTATACCTAGAACAGTTGAAAAGCGAGTTTCTCTCCATTAGAACTATGAAATCTCTAATGGCAAAGTAAACCAAACTCAAAAGATCAGCCCTGATGTTTATAAAAAAGGAGGAACTAACTGGAATTAAGGAGAGAATATCAGTCTAGGCTGTTAAAAAATTCAATTTCGACACTGTTAAAATATGGAACAACATAAGTAAAATGTATTTATTGCCACCTGTAGGAAAAAGACTGCCGACAATAGCATGGAGATTTAATATATCTTCAGAAATTGTTTATAACAAGGAAAGGAGAAACAATAAGGTTAAAAGTATTATTCTCTATGTCACTCAGAAGTTAAGCCTCAACAATAAAATTTAGGGACCGAAATCACTTGCAGTGATGTGTTGACTTTAAAAAAATTGCTACATCTAACCCCACACCTAACACAAAATGCTGGTGATATTTAACTAATGCTTATTGACAGGGCCATAAAAAGTATTAACAGCTCTGAAGAATCTTCATCACGCTTAAGCTACAATTCAATACATAATAAATTATGTGCAGACAATCCAGAAACTGTTACTCTTCCACTGAATATGCAAGTATGTAGACCTAGGAATATAGCTCTAATTCAATTACAGATTTTGGATCTGAAAAGAGAAGAATTTGGGTTACTCCTGTTATTCAGTGATAGCCTAGTAACAAGGCAGACTACACTCTGGTTATCAGTCCATGCCAACTAATTGCACAGATTAATTACTGTTAACCTTTGGTGGGTTTTGTAAAGGTCTAAGTTTCTAGAAAACATATTGTACAAAATTATCAGTGGTGGTTTATTAAGTTCTTTTATGACAGATTACTGCATATAGCAATAGATAGCGCCGTAGATGCATCTGCAGCACTCTTTAAGAGAAGGAATGACAACAGAGAGAGGACTGCAATGCCACTTTGTGTCGCATCTCTGTATGACAAAACAATCCCATTCTTACTCTCATCAGAGTGCAACTACAATAAAAACAACAGACTTACCTCATTTTAGGCTTTTTTAAGATATGTAAAGATTTGGTTGTATTTGTACATTGGAAACTATTACCTTTTGCAACTTCTGTCTCCAGAAAAGCTTTATAAACCACCAAAATACTTTCTTATTCTACTTTAAGAAACCAGTAAAAACCATCTTATATAGAAGCAACTTCTTAAATTCTTATTCATTATTATGATGTTATCTATCTTATTTTTAATGGTTACTAACAGCCAACTGTATATGTTACTTAAAAAAGAAAAACTTAATACCCTCTAACATTTTCAAAGTGAAAATTTGTAACCAGCTTGTTTGCACCTTCCAAGGAAGAACTTCAGCCAGGAGAGGGAAAAGTATAAAATAATCCTCCATTGAAGCCACCATACTCACCAGTTTTGCCTTAATAGTCCCAGAATCGATACTCTGACCAGTTTTGGCATGTAGCTGGAGTTGAACAGCATGGAGTTGCAAAAGCTGATCATGCACTTCCTTTTCCAATACTGCTTTCTCTGCCTGCGTTTCTGTCAGTTCAGACTTCAGGTCAACTAACTGTGCCTGTGAAGATATAATCCATCATAGTAATTAGAACAATGATTAAATGGGGTCATCAGTCATGCTGGTACATATTTGCTCTACACGGTGTAATACAAATAAGAGTGCATGCTGTCACAAGTTTCTCTGTAGCCCAACTTAAGCACTGGATCGTTTGCAGGCTTTTCTGCTCCCCAACTGCCACCAAATCCAAAATCCAAATGATGTCCACTTCAAAACAGGGCAATGGCATTAGACCTATGTAGGACTTACAACCGTAGCAATGTAAACACATTTTAAGACTTTAAAATTATTAAATCCAATTGAAACAAATTACTGATCAAAGTAAAATGACAATGATTAATGCAATGCTGAAATCAAATCACCCAACTTACAATTGGTCTGTTATAAACAGCTTAACTGAAATAGTAAATGAGGTGGGCAAACCAGAAGCCATGGATTAATGTGCCCCTAAAATGCATTTGTAGAAAACCAGGAATACTTATTAACTCTTAAAGAAGTGGTTTTGAAACATTTTTAAATAGAGTTTACATGTAGTATGTATATATGGAATAAGAGAACAAGTTCTAACATGTTTACCAGGTTACTTGTGATCCTTAAATTCAAGTAGCATTTTAGAAGATAAACATTTTTATATATAAATGCATATACATATATATAAACATTTATATAAGCTTTAAAGCTACTGTTTGCCCAAATAAACACAGACGATGATCTCAGGGAAGGGGAATTTTAATTATGCTTAGTATTTTTAGGTAAATTCCCAGCTTATACTTTTGCTTCCAAAAATTTGGAACTAAAAAGCAAAACAGAAAAGCCACCGATTCTAAAAAATACCCCTCTCATATTAAAGTAGGGTATTTTAGATAATTTAATAACAGTATAACGTTTAAACTTGCACTGAATATCAAATTGCAAGTCAACAATCACCCCATTCAACTGCATAAATCAGTGCTTTAAAGGGTCTGTATCAGTTAGAAAAAAAAACAGCAGGAAGGATCTGACTATCAGTGGGGGGTACTTACTGGATCTAACTTTAGGTACATAATTTAGACAGACAGCTTCCTTAAGCTTCCAGCATAATTATCAGACATAAGTAGGGTCTTCCAGAGGTGATTCAGAGCACCTAAATTAGAGTGCAAGTTGATGACATGGTTCAAGCCAATCTCCAGCTTGCTGCTGCCATGCCCCCAGCCCCACACCTCCGGGACTGGAGGGTGGGAGATGCCCTGCCCATGAGTGCTGCTGATTTCAGACCAGACTTCCCAGAACAGAGCAGAATCACCTCTCTCTGTCCCCTTAGATGGAGCCTCAACAGACCAGGTTAGCATTCCCTCTCTGTCAAAGAATGGGGCTGCATGCATTTCCACCTTCCAACTGCCAGAATGACAAAAAACTTGAATAATCTATAAACACCCGCAGAACTCTAAAAGCAGGAATTGCCTTCTACAGTAAGATGATACTTAAAATACCATAAAGCTATATAATTTTAGAGAAATGGGTTACTTACAAAACTGCATTGTTCTCCACAATCATCAGCCACTGCTAAAGTTTCTCTGCTATGGATTATCTACCCTCAAACAAAAGCAGACACACACCTGAACTAAAGTAGCAAAAAAAAAAAGTATCATCAGCGTAAGAGGTGATGATATAACACAGAGCAGATAACTAGGACCTTAATAATGAAGGCACAGTTTGACCCAGTCACAATTTCACATAATGTATAACAGTATTACTTCTACTTTATTATTTGTTATTATATAATGCATAATGATACTACTTCTGCTTTTAAAAAAGATCACTAATGCCTTCCTCCTTTCAAATAGCTAACATACTAACTTTTATTAGGTTTTTTACACACACACAAATACTCATCCATTCTAATTTGAAATGCCTGGAGAAGCAGAAAGTGGCAGAACAGATAAATTACACCAGTTTAATATTGCCCAGCCTCACCTAGTAGAGAAGGGCATATAAGGAACAAAATAGAGCTCGGGGCGAGGTGGGGGAGGAAGTTATTCCCCTGTGCAAATTATAAAGCAGCAAGAATGACGGCTACCAGTTTTGCAACATTGCACGATGCTCCAAAGGGATCACAAAGAGACTGCCAAACTCATAATTAAAAAAATAGTAGTACTCTGCATATGACCTAGGATTTAAATTCACATCCTGCTGTTTTAATACAGAGAGCAAAATGAGAAATGGTATGAGCATACATCATGGAAGTAATCTATTCACACATTATGAGAAGTCATAAATCTATCCCCAGGAACAGATGCAGATACGAGAGTCACACCAAAAAGCAAACAACAATAAGCTGGTTTCAAATCTTGTGATCTACTTCTCTGAAGGCTGATAAATCTTTACATTATTTCACAGAAGTTCTGCCTTTCTCAGCTTGGCCGGCTCACTTGATTCTCCTTCATAGTACTCTTACTAGCACTGTTTTTTCTCCACATTTCCTCACTTTTTAATAAAGGAATCATATGGAAAGACCACTGGAAATTCAACAGCTCTACATTCAATTTTGGAAGCTACTCAGTAAAAACCAGAGAGGGGGCAGAGACAGCGGAAGAAATTATGAGCACAAACAAGAGCTATGGGTAAGGCCATGCTTTAGCAGGGGGTTGGACTAGATGATCTCCGGAGGTCCCTTCCAACCTCTGACATTCAGTGTGATTCCGAGAGCACCATTCACTGCAGGAGGCAGGGGTTCTACAGAAAAAGATGGTGCCAGATGATAGAATTATAACGTTTCAATTCACGTAAGCGCAACAAGGATAAATCAATGTTGCACAAGCAACTGTACCAATCCTTTAACTGGCAGCTGTTTGGATGTACTCTCCAAGGCAACTATCGAACAAGAGATGCCATGTATTTTTGAAGGTCACCTGCGGACTGTTCTAGAATTTGTGGAGAAGCCAGCTGGGGCAGAAGTAACGACCACCCACCCATAGGAGACCACTGAGCTTCATGGTTAGGAGAGATTAGGAAGAGCCACCAAGCAACAAATAGAGAACAGAAACTTTCATTTGGGGACAGTAAGGGGCAGAGGTTGAAGAGAAGGTAGTATGTTTACTTTCATAACATCCTTGAACAGTAACTTGATGTTTCAGCCAAAAGAGGAACTCTTCTGCATTTAGGGCAGTATACAACTGTGCAGATTAGCAGTTATCACACATTAGCAAGTATCACATGGCAAGGTAACACCTTCGTTTCTCTCTGCTACCTCGTTTGTGAGTCTATGCCCCAGGCAACACACAGTTATTAGCAGGACTGGACTGTGGCTCATGGAAGTACGATTCAATCGTGAAAACCGGCATCTAGCCCTACAGCACAGATGGAGAGAGAACTGGGGAATCAAGCAGACAGGATATGAGAGAGACAGAATTTGCACTGCTCTTTTTTTCCTTTTATTTGGATACCTGTTGGCAAGTCAATGCCTTTTGAGATATGCTCATTTGTCTCTGACTCACTGAAGTCTTGGATACTTTTCTCAGACTAAGATCCGTAACTGGAGTTCAGTGCCCATGGCAATGGGAAGTGCCCGGTCTGGGCCTTACACTGGAAGCCAAAGCTTACTGAAATCGACCAGAAAATAACCACGTTTCTTCTTTACTAAAGGAAGTCAGACCAGTTGTTTCAATGCTCTGCTTTTCCCACCTCTCTTGCATGGGGACAACGATCACTAACTTTTCCTGGAGTGTTCCGAGAAATGTTTCAGTTCAATACTGGCAGCTAACCGAGAACTCTGAGAAGTTACGTAAATGAGACGCTACGGAAAAGACCAAGAAAAGAAGAACAGCATTACTGACAGAATCACTTATTTTCCTGAAGTACCTCATTCAAGCATGTTCTCCAATTTACTAATAATTATTAGACACATTACTGTTAATTTCTTTGTATTTACTGTCCCAATTACAATCCATACACTGTCAACCATGCAAGACATACTCCTTGGTTTCTTACCTTTTTTCTTCTCGGTGTTCTGAGTAAAAAAACCAAGCCAACCTTTAATACTGATCTGATCTGTCTGGGGTGGGGGGAGGAAAGGTAGTCCCACAAGTCTGTTTTTTTCTTTTCTTCCACAAAGTACCAGTAAACACGTGCTATTTCAGAGAGAGCTACTGTTTCAGGTTATCGCTCCATTGGTCTATAGTCAAGATACTTCTAACTCTAAACAAAAGTCTACAATTAGATTGAATTGCAGATCTTGGTCAAATTAATCAAACAGTAAAACTCAATATTTATCTTCCAAAAAATCTAACACGGAGATGATACCAGAGGAATATAGTTTTGAAAGGCTAACTAAATATTTACTCAATTTTGGGGCATATTTTGCCATTTACCAGGTATTTTCTATTTGACAGAGATCTTACACCTATGAAAATTGCAGCAAAATTTCAACCAAAATAACTCAAGAATTTATAAAGTATTATTTTTTTCCATAAGATGTAAGAGAAAAAAAATCATGGCATTAAGCAACAAATACTTAGTCCTGGGAGCATTCAAAAATATTATTGAAAAAGTTAAAAACAAAACACAACAAAAAACTCTAGACAGAACAGTCCAGACATAATGTCCGTCTATTTTTAATCAGCAGTTCTTATTTCCTGTTGAAGCAGTTATGAGTTATCAAAAAGTTGTGTTTGATATAAATGATCTCATGCTAAATATGTATTTTAAGCTGTCAATATAATCAATCTGAGCTTAAATGCTGGGATTGATTGCACTCACAGTCATGGAGTTCTTGAAGGCTTAACCAGTGTTTTTGATTAGGAAGGAGAGGGCTTTGTGATCATATCTTATCATTTTTTTCATATGTTGGTCTGAACTCTCACAAAAAACTACTTATTCATCCACCTGTATGTATTTCATAGAAAAGTGACTGTTAGAATAACTACACAAAAATAATTTATTTCTGTAAGACCTCAGAGCCATACTCAAAGATCCCATTCTAAGTTTGTATATTATCAAGAATAAAAATGTGGACCTTGCCCTGAACAACTTACAATGTAAATACATGAAGGAAATTATGAATAAATGCAAAATGAAGCATAAATACAGAGGTATGTGTGTACAGAACTGCACAACAGGAAGCAGATAGATGGCACGCTAAAACCACAAGTTACCATTTGTCATAACCATCTCTGCTTGAACGAGGCACTGGAGGATGGCAGTATGGTCACCTCTGAGATCTGAAGCATCAGAGGGAGCACACGCAGACTGAGAAAACTTCATGAAGCGGAATGATGGTGACAAACCATATCGTGTTGACAGGAAACAATCCACCTCTCACTACTGAAAGGGAAACCAGTTGCAGGGGGACGGGGGACGGGGGGGGGGCAGACAGAGAGATGGCATCATCAGATAAAATAATGACAACGGCTTTAGCTTTGGGAAAAGCTTTTTTGTGTTCTGAGCTATCATTCCAATAATTTTTGCAGCACAGACAAGAGTTTTATTTGAGCTAATAGATATGGAAATATATCTAAGAATTACCCATTGCCCAGACATGAACACTCAAAATAGAGCCGAGCTGATTTGGAAAGCTAGGTCATAGGCCTGAATAATCCTAGGATGAGGCAGCTGTATTATTCACCACCCCAAATAAAAATGAGAGGAAGAAGTAACATCCCTCAACATCAGAGTGTAATGAAAGCTTTTTGAGGCTTGTAATGATGCACTTTTCGGTATATCAATTTCTAGCTCAAAAAAAAAAAGACTAGGCATAATGGACATATTAGAAAACACAGATTTTTCAGCAAAGCAAAGCTAGATACATGCAAAATATCCATCGCATTACTGGCCTCCAGTGACTAAAAGTCGTAAGCCAAGCACTCATTAAATGCCTTTGAAGTAGCAAGACTTTTTTCATTCTCCTTTCACTTCAGGCCTTTAGGGTACACCTAATTTGTTCTCATACCAAGCCTCCTAAACTCATAAAGGTCTGCAAACTGTCTTTTTTTACCTGAAAGATGTTTTTTTTTTTTTCCACCATATCATCTCTAGACGCCAGAAACATCCAACACAAGCAGAATAGCAATTAAAAAAAACAACCAACCACAAAAATTGGTAACATTTCATCATTTCTGTCTTAGTTTCCTAAACAAAACAGTCTAGTGACATCATTTTATCTGTATGCGTATATTTCGCCCTATTTCGCCTTCCCTCCCTGTTGATTTGAACTGAATTCGGTTTTTGGGATTCAAACGAATCTATTAGAGGGGTAAAAGTGTGTACGATTAAAGTTCCTACAACAGACAAGTTTTGCATAAAACAGCTGCTCAGAAGGAAAGAGAGATGGATTAGTGCCCTCACGGAGGGAAAGGTGAGAAGAGTCAGACCTTGGCTAGCTTGTTCAGTCCACGCAGAGATAAGAGCAAACAGTGCGAGGCATCACACGCTGCGCTGCCACCTCCTGTCCAGCCAACTAACCAAAACTGTTGGTAGATGAAAAGGTGAAGGATGCTGCGGTGTGGAAACTCATGGATCACGGAAGAAAACTGGAAGTGCCTGAATGGAATTTCTCTAAGACTCGAGAAAGTGCTTGATGTTTGCATTAGGACAAACCATTCCCGACAAATCAGTAGGAAGTGAGATTTCACAAGCGCCATTGATTCCGTTACCAATAAAACACCTCCGGTATATATATATTGGTAACAGCTAATTTTACAAGGGAGGTCCCTATGAACCTTCCACAGGATCAAACCAAAATTCATAGACAAATAATATGAGGTGGTTTTACTTCTTCAGCAGTATGTCCTCATGTAATTTATGCTAGACTCCAGAAAGTTTACCGACATGCATGTTTACGTATTTAAATATTCCCTCCTGATTGGGACTATTAGCCTTCTGATTTAAAGGCTGAAGGATCTAGGATCATGAAACACAACAGAGCACACTACAATGCTGCAATTACTCTGTGGCTTCTACCCCAGTATACGCACAAAAAAGCAACATAAATATCAAGATAGGACACTAGCGTAATTGCTTAACATTACATCTTGGGGGCATTTTTTCAAAGGCAGAAATGCCGCTTAAAGGCAAAAGTAGGTTAAAAAAACCCCTAATTATGCTTTACAAACAACGAAATCATTATTCCTAAGTGTTCCCATAACATTACACAACTGCAGGATAGAAAACAATTTTTCAGGACGTGACAGCTGGAGCTCCTACAGCCTGAGGCCTAAACATAGTCACAGGCACCAGATACGCAAGTGGTGTTGGCTCAACAAGAGAGCTGGTTGTGCACGGTTAGGAAGCACGCAACCCACATACTAGGAAGGCTTCATGGGGACCCCTAATGTTGGCATCAGCCCCTAGATGTGAAGTATCTGAAACTCTTAAGTACTATGTTTCTCTAATTGCTGGAAGAAAGGGTTGTCTCCATGTCTCACCAGTGTCACTTCACCACTTCGCCTACTGCTCTCCCAGAGACAAGAACACTCTTCCCTTCCTCAGTCTTGACTATTTGATTCTTCCCACCTATTAAGCAGCATTTGCTGCAATTTCTCACACAGCCCTATTAAGTTTAATGGACTGGTTTGAATGAGAAACCATGAAACAGATCAGAGCCCTATTAATCTCACCATGCTCCTTGCAAAACTAAACAACGTGACAGCACTGTACAAAATGTGAATTTCTGAATAAATTATACACTTGGGAACCATAATTTCTGTTGATAAAAAAACACCCCCAATTTCAACACAACCAAAGAATGTTTACCACTTGTCAATGATGAAAATGACTAGTCTGTTTCAAGGAATTATTTGAAAAGACTGTACTTACAAATTTTTAAATAAAATTAAAAGCCTTTATTTCATTATTATTGTGAACTCAAAAAGGACATATGTGACTGAAGTTTTTAGTTAAAGCTTTAAATTTAACAAAATGGTCTTTACTGTGACTAATAAGAACACGAACGACAAAATTTATTACTACTTACTCCCTAAATAAACACTACAGTAGCTTAGCTATGTAGGTAGTCTTGGTAAAAATGCAGGGTATGAAACTCAACACACAAATCAATCAAATTAATTTAGTCCACCTTTAATATGTCCCATACAGAATACAAAGTACATGAGAAGTCTACAAAAGAACTGCTCCATTTCTCAGATTCCATTCTAGTCCTGACAAAACATTCAGAAGACTGGTCAGCAAATTACAAGGATGCAAACCAACATTCTTACTTTTTTTATCCTCTCTGCTGACGACCATTCTGGATAGGCAATTATTTGCACATTTTTTCTCCCAATGATTAAAAGATAATGTAGTAATAATACATGTATAGCATCTCAAAATTGCTTTCTGTTTACATAAATGGGTACATCAACCAACACTTACATGCCAGTCACTGATCTTTTTCGTCTCCATCATTAAAATACCTGTTGCTGCAGCAACCTATTATTGTTTTCACTTTGTTTTATGTACTGTTTATAGCCACTGTTTTACTTTGTATTTGACTGTATCATTCTGTCTGCACCTACTTACAGAAGCACAAATTACTTTTTTTTTTTATATATCACTGCTTGTGCACTTTGCTGCCAGTGCCAAACTACCATCTGCCTCATGAAGACACTTTTTTCAGGTTGCCTGTGTTTCTAGTTGTTTATTAAGACACAAATCTCTTTTTAGAGGTCATATTAGTAGTTTGATTATTGACATTATTTTGAAAGTCATACTAGCTATGCAACACAATTCAATAAATAAAACTAATAAATATAAACTAAATATTAGTTCCCTATCACTTCCTCTTTGGCAACTCCCAACAAATGAGACAGAGAAAAGGAAAACGCTTTACTACATGCTGACTGAAGCTCAAGTAAGCTGGTTAAATTTGCATAGAATTTGAGAGCTTCTGATACAGGAAAATATTAAGTATAGGTGACCCCTTTAAAAAGAGCGTAATTACTGTGAGAGAAGTTATATACATCAAACTAATGATAATTTTGTATATAAGCCAACTGGAAAATTTATGCAAACCTGCCACTTCCTGAATATCTGAAAACTGCGAACATTTTAGAATATAAAATTAGCTGGATCAAATCTCATTCAATTTATTTTCCAAAAGACCACATTCTATCTAGTACTAGCAGATTTCTGTTCCAAAAGAGAAAAAGCATTCATAGAATCATAGAATGCTTTGGGTTGGAAGGGACCCCTTGAGGTCATCTAGTCCAACCCCCCTGCAGTGAGCAGGGACACATTTAACTCGATCAGGTTGCTCAGAGCCCCATCCAACTTTGCCTTGAACATTCCAAGTTTAAAGTGTAATTAATAAAATAACATCTCAGTAAATACTGGAAATTTTTATGGCATTTGAAAAAGTTAATTTACTTTTCTTATGAAGTTATTGCAGCTATGCTCCCAGTTTTATAGACACCTCTGTCATGGGGCAAAGAAATATCTTGGTCTTCAACAAGTGCATTTCTCACTACAAGCCAGAAGACAGAGGGGGAAAAAACCAAACAGACCCTCATAAGAAGGTGTATGGTTCTACCTTGGTATGCAAAGTACTGCTAAACAACAAAGCAGGACTACAGTTCTGCACTGTGCTCCATAAGATGGACTCGCACACTCTATGAAAAGTCATCATGCACATAAAGCCACCTACACTTAGGTTTTTTAGTTTTCAGGTTCGGTTGGTTTTTTGTTTGTTTTTTTTTTTTTTAACAGGGATCTTCAGATTACCTACTAATACTACATAGGCTTTAGCTGCTATAGTAACACGTTGCTTACAGGAGAATTCATCTTATAGGAACTCATTCCTCTAAACCTGCTAACTGATTCCAAGTTAATCAAGGACATAAAACTACACAGGCGATTAACTTCTCAGACATATACTTAAATGTTTTTCTTAACTTAAGCATGTATGTTGGCTTAACACAACTGCCAAGACACAAGGGTGTGCTCTACCAGACATTCCTTTCTAGCTTGTTCACTTAAAATTACAGAATCAGATCAGCCGTCAAAGTGCCAGAGTTAAAAGTCAAGCTCAGTTTTCGCTGGCACATTGATCTACTTCTTTTACTGCCACAAAATCGCACTACACAGAACTTTGTCTAAATGTCCATTTCAAAAAATACAATGTCACAGTCAGCATAGTGTAATTTTTTCACCTCAAGTGATAGTCAAACAGAAAAAGCAAATCCTACAAACTTCCTCTCAATTAAGAATCTACTGAAACCTCACACACTGGCTGCCAGCCTGCATCTGCTGATTTACAATGCTTTCTGAGAGACAGAGCATCACAAAAAATCTCCTTTAAAATGGCTGTCATCTCCTTTTGTTCTAACAGCCTGAGGCCCTTACTGTCCTCCGTCAAGATACACTTCTTCATTTGTTCATACTGAAGTGAAGCTGATTTCAGAGAAGACAGTGGCTTCTATCACCTAACACTTTATTTCCTCTTTGAGAAGCTACTTAATTCAACTCTGCCCTACTGTGACCAGCAGGAAAACTATGAAAACAAATCCTCCTCCCCTTTTGTTTAATTAGTTTAATTTAGGACTGCAAATGCTATTAGCACAGTAGTACATTTATAACCTTTCACCACCCTAAAACACAAGTAAATTTATCTGCACACATCCACTGTGCATCTGCACACCTTCAGGCTCCTTCTAAAAATAACTTACCCCTGAATTGGCAACATGTAACTCCCTCTTTGGAAACTACCATCTTCCTGGAATACTTCTTTCACCACTGAGAAACATCCCTCAGATAATATTTTACCTAGACTCATCTCTCTAGCAGTAGGTGTACACCAATGATGCCAACACATTTTTTGCACCAAAGTCCTACAGCAGGAGCTTCCATCCACCAAACCGAGCTGTGCCTCTTAAGAGCAACTGTATCAATCAGAGAACGCATATTAAGCTGCTAAAGTTGATTAAATCAAAGCCTGAACTGCATTTCTTTATTATTGTCTGTAATACTATAATAAGACCCAACAATTCTGGTCAAGGAAATGGAACCCACAAACAACAGAATGGTATTCATAATTTTTTATTATTAAATTGATTTTCCTTTAGGAAATCGTATCACTCATTCAGTAAGACAACAGCAGCCAAATGCACCTGCAGGAGTAAAGTCTTAGCTCTTAACAGTCACTGACATGTTCAGTCAAAGTATTATTTTAATCCAAATAAAGGCATATTTCTGAAGATGGATTTAACTTATTAGCTTGAGTAAGTGTTTGTACTTAAGTAAACTATGACTAATGACCCTTTTGTGATGTGATGAAAGCTTTATTTTAAAATGTACAGGCACTATAAAGTTACAATTGTCAGCTATTAAGAAATGACTGCAATTTTACAAGTTTTAAGAAATACAGTAACTTCCATTATTAAAAAAGTAAATCCACTAATCACATCTTAAACTCCAGTATTAGTGTTAGTGGCTTCTTTCAAAATATGTAACGGCATCCTTCATTTTGGACACTGAGGCTTTTGACTAGACATCTCTGCATGTAAAAAGACAAGACACTCATTCTCAACAGAGCAGCTCCATCTTTTGGAGATTTTAAATGGCGGTTTTCATTTCAAGTTTATGAGTCCAATAATCAGGAACTCCTAAAATTAACAACCTGCAAGACAATACTATAACCTTCTGAAGGTCTATTTGAAAGATAAAAACTCCTTTATGGGTATGAAGTCTGGATTCTCAGTATCATTTTTATCAAACAATTACTTCATGCACTTAGATGTACACAATAGTTATGCTATTACAGCTGTGCTTCTTTGTTCTTCAACTCATTTGAGACTGAGGCACAGATCTTCAGGTATTTAGGTCCCCCTGATGATTTTAATTAGATACCACAATACCTGAGTTTTGTAATTTTCTTTCAAAATATTTAAGCTTGAAACAACTTCTCAGAGAAATACTTACCAAGTGTCAACTCATTCTCTTAAAATAACCTGAAAACTCATCTGTTCTACAAGTCCATACACAACACCCACCAAACTCATAAATCTGATTTTACTATGCCTCTACAATTAAGCCTACTCTATAGGCTAATAGTATATATATCCACCCAATACTAAAATGTATATGACAGCATAGCAATATAAACACAAAGAATACCACGAACACCACTACAGTATGTATTCTGGTGCAATGAAAAAAGCTCTTAGTTTAATGAGGTCTTAGCTCTACTCTGAAATATCCTGTTCCTCTGCTAAACTCTGGATTATTTTGCATAACAATGTCTTCACACCAGGAAGAAACCTGATTAAAACCAAAGACAATTTACTTACTTCCTACTGCAAGGCAGACCTTCAGAAGAGCAGGTTACTGTTTGAAGACTCTTAAATTCCTTTATTGTAATAAGTATAGCACAAAGGACTGAAATAACTGAATTCTGTGGTTTGTTTGTCTACTGAAGCTCTTACAAAGCACGTATATCTTCATGGTTTTGAAGAAGTTTTTCCCCTTACTCCCGTATTTGTAAGTGTTAGTAGAATGAGCAATACGACACCAAAAAGCACGGCCTTCGAGAGAGATATTGAAGAAACTGGAGGGTTTTACCCAAGGGAAAAGCTAATTGAGGGAAGACAGATCAACAGTCTTCTAACATGTAACAGAGAGACAAGAGGGCTGTTAACATCCACACCCATTAAGGACAAGACAAATGACATCACCTTCTAAACCAAAGACGACTCGGGTTGGACAGTTCTAAAATGACCACCAAGTTCCCCACAATCTCCTTCCAGAGCGCTCCAGTTCTTGCACATGTCACAGGACCTGCAGCCCTGCCTCTGGAAGCAGCAGCAGCGCCAGCCAGCTTGGCTCCTGCTGATGGGTCTTTCTTCCCACCCTGACTGAAATTCTGGACTAGGCATGAAGAAAACCTTCCAACAGTAAGGGCAGTTAGTTATTATTCTCCTCACGGGACGTGCAATCTCTGCTATTAATTTCCTGACACTAATTTTGGCAGAGAGATATTTGACCTGCCTCGCAGTATGGAGGGACAAGAGGACCTGTCAAAGTCCATCCCTCCGTCAGTTTTGTTCCATTTCATTTACTTGTAAGCAGGAATAACCTCCTCATTTTGCCTACTGACCACGAGCTTTAAGCATCCCGATCCTCCGCCTTTGTCCCATTTTTAAAAGGCTTTCCAAATTCGCTAGGGACGCAGTGCAAACGGAAGGCCGGTCAGCGGCATCTGTTGCTCAAGACTGCTGCTTTCAACATCAAAGAGAACTTTTTCTGGCACGCACCGCTTCGTGCCCACGCCGTAATAACCAAAACCAGAGGATCGACAAGGCCGGGCCCGAGCCCCACGGGGCTGGACACGGCCTCCCAAAACACGGGGCCAGGTTAACCCTTCCCTGCTGCTTCCAGCACGGCGCCCGGCA
>NW_009260616.1:3174490-3174780 GCF_000687185.1 Egretta garzetta
GGCAGGCAGGAGGCGTTCGACCCGCTTCTCCCGCCTGGCTGCGAGTAACGGCGCCTCCCGCCCCGCCCTCTCCAAAAAAGCCGCTCAAAAATGCGCGTGGCGGCGCCTGGCGGAACCTAAACGAAGAATTTCCCTAGGAGAAATGCTATTTTTACGTGGCATTTCGCATTTCTCCACGCTAATCTGCGTGTTGAGGCATGTCGCCTGCCCCTGAGGAAGCGGCCTGCTGGTCCCTGCGGGGTCCCCGCCTGGGAACAAGCCTGGGGCCGTGGCGGGACAGGGGCTGGGGG
>NW_009260616.1:3174883-3188150 GCF_000687185.1 Egretta garzetta
CCACACCTTCCCCCACACCCCTCGTGGGCCCTTCCCGCATGTCGTTTGGGTCTTCCGGAAAAGTCGGGGTTCAAGAGACGGGAGTCCCAGTAGCTGGAATGCCAACAAAAATTACTAAAATGCAGGCATTTCCCTCCTCCTCTGGGAGTGGGAGCAGAAGGAGAAGTCGCCGGCGCTGTGCTCGCGAGCGCGATGAGCAGGAGCAAACCACGCAGCTGGCTTTGCAGTTACACATTCATCGCTTGTGCTCGGCAAAGATGCAAACTTGCAAGTGTTGTATAAAAAGGACTGCCCCAGGCACCTTTGCATCTCTACAAGCACTGATGAATGCCGTTACACCCATATAAAAAGTATTCACATATATATTTTTTTTTTTTTAGCTCATGCTGGTTCTGAAAATGAAATAAATTTCAGGGAGTAAGCTATCTCTACACGGGTGCTTTCTCCAAGGCACTCACCTTGGTTACAGCTCATCTGCTTTGAAATACCGTGATTGATTCTGATGTTGATTTCAGTGGGAGTTTTATTAGCAGGTCTTGTAGAGACCTCACACAGCTTGGTTTTATTGCATCAAAGTAGTAATTCCACCTCAAAAGAGAAAAAGGATCATTTTAACCCAGATCAGGACCCTAATCCTGCCTACCACATGGCCCCACAAACTACTCCGCCAGCACAGCAGAGGGGAAGCCCAGGGCCCCCCGGTCAGCAGAGAATGATGCCAAGAGAATGGACCCCTGCACACAGGCCCTGCCCCTGGGCTGTAGAGCATCCTGGGGTGAGTTTCTTTCCTTGCTCCGCTTTGCATAAATAATTGATTGGGATGCAGAGAGACAGAAAGATACTCCTTTACAGCTTAGTAGTTAGACCGCTCACCTGGAATGTGAAGAGAGACGTCAAAGCAGGAAAGAACTGTGTTTCCACCAGTCTGTGTTTTCAGAAGAGCTGGAAAAAAGCAAATTTCACCATTAACAGTAGATATCACATTTCCTCTGGGATCTTCTATCATAGGCTTGACAAGAAGCTTACAGATTGTTATTACAAACCTGCTCGTTTGCCCTTTACTGCTCAAATTGTCTGCACTGTAATTGAAGGTAGGTAGTAACAAAGTGGGCATCTAACGGGGATGCTCTTACTGTTAAGCCCATCCATGATGGAAACAAAAGCTACAAACACCTTTATATATACTCACAGAAAAAATCCTGGCTCGGTAAATTGGCATATTCAGAATAGTATCTGAGTGAAGGGTTTAAGTGTCTAAAGTTGCCCAAGAGCTTCTGAGTGAGCCCAGCTTAACAGAGCAATTGCTTGACCTTCGTTCTAATGTTCATTCTCCACAGCCATACTGACTGTCTTTTATTCACAACAGCACCTGATGGGGGATCGAAGTATTTGCTGTACCAAAAGCTAAACTATTGCTATTGTTTAAATTAGTTCAGCCGCATAATAAAATTGTTTCGGGACCAGCAGTTATGTTAGTTGTGGCTTTGATTCTGGTAGATATCACACTGGAGAAGTATCTATAGAATTACGTTACATTCTTTGCCTTTTTTATTTAATGGAACAGTAATCTATCACTTAGCCAAGCATTAGATTTTTCTGCTAATATATCTCAGTTGTGCATTTGAACAGTATCTGCTCATCTTGAGAAGAAAGTTTCCCATAGTTACTACATAACATATCTAGCAAATACCGCCTTAAAAAACTTACACTTAATGTAGTTTCTATATGACTGCCTCTTTTTAAAGAATCTCTTATTCTCAGATTTTAGTGTCCTTTCCCTTTAGCTTAGGGGTTGGTCCAGCTCTATTTTAAATTGTCCTTATCTACAGTGGTATCAGAGTTTTGTGGTCATTAATTTTAATTCATTCATCCCTTATCAGTGCTAAAACCTTTGTTTTCCATGTCTTTACATTTCACAGGTCAAACAAGGTTCTGCCTCTGCTTATTCCACTCAGAGATTAGCTTCTCAAATACAGTTCTTTTAGAAGCCAACCTGCAGCATACTATCTAATACTCGCTGGACGATGGATAAATGGGAAGGAATGCTATATATTATTAAGAAAATTTGCAGTTGTGGCACCAAATCTTAGTAAATATAGTTACCATTAGGTACTATTTATATTCCTGACCAGAAATAATGTGTAAAAGAGGGGTTGAAATTAAAAGCACTGATACAAGGATAAACACATGAATAATCTCATTATCTCAAAACTACACTTGTAGCTCCCCTAGAAAAATCTGATCAATTCGTTACACTTGAAACTCCTGCCAAAAGCCCCCAGACAGCCTGAGCTCTGTTCCGTAAGCAAGCTGTGCAGTAATTATGGAATTGAACCTAAGAGAGGTTAGTAATAATTTTGGCCTTCAGTTAGATTAAATAAATTTAAAGTAAACTGTAGTATGCTCTACCCCAATAATGTCAACAAAATAACCGAAGAACATTTAATGAACAGCGATACTTTGAGTCAACTGGTCTAGCTGTAAGAATCCTTTCTACACCTGAGAGACATTTCTAACAATCAAATAGTTGCAGCAAGTTCTACGTCAAGAAGAATTTAAATTCACTGAAGACTTTTAATGTCAAAAGGACTTCACTGAGAGCTTCTTGATCTGCTCATTTGACCTTGTCTATCATGTGGCAGAGCTGGTGAAGCTGATCACCAGCTAATTTCTTCACAGATAATTTATGCACATGAATTCAATTATTCTAGACAAGGTAGAGTGTAGAGAATATGAGGTGTCGGTGTTACTTTGCTATGAAGTACATTTGAGTACAGACAGTGTTTTATAAATTTAAACCTAGGTACTTTAACTCATTACTGGAGTACCTGATAAATTATCTGAAAACTTACCTTGTGCTTAAAGAGTAAATGACCTCAAGCATGAGGAGGACACATTTTCATACAAAACAAAGCAAAGTAATACCCAAATCAAAAGAAAAAAATTAACGAGTATTTTGATTGACGTCACTGCTGCTGTGTATTTGGTATCTAACGTCCACACCAAGACTGGGAAAGTGTTGCATGAGATATTCTACAAACCTTTGGTTAGACCTAGCCTCTGCACAAAGAATTTACAATATAAACACACATGTTTGCACATGAGGGTCAGTTCGCCCGGAAACTTCGGTAATTGCAGCTGCCCAGCTGTGCGTGCCAGGCTGCAGCACGTGCACGTGTCAAGGCCGTCTTCTGTGTGGTTAGCACTGAAGCATCTTGAGTGGTTTGATCGCGTGGGTGGTTGTACCGTCACAGGTGGGGACACCACGGGCGGAACGGAGGGAAAACAGTATCTTGTGGTATCAAAGTATGAGAGCAAACTGAGATGGTAAAGCAAGATTTTCATGTTCTAGGAAAGGAGTTGGACTAGATGATTAGGATGTGCCTTTCTAAAGCATGTTAGAGAGGAGAAAATTATCCATCCGCACTGATTCTTAAAGGGACATACATTTTCAGTTGTCATTGCAGAAAATTTCTGCTAACAAACACCAGGCTTTTTAGTTCTTTACATTTTAGGTGATTCCTGCCTTGCAGGCCTAGAGAGTTGATAGTTGGCTGTCTTTTTTGTTTGTTTTTTGTGGGGTGCCTGCCTCAGATGCATCTGATCTCAGTTGGCATCCCTCAGTGCTATCACAAAACTGGCAATGACTAAAACTCCTTGATATGTGAATTTTTATTTAACAAAGTTTCATTCCTTTTCAACAGGTTTCACTGCGCTAGTTCCTCTGGAATGCAAACGTGCCACATACAGGAGAAATGTGAGAAATTCCTCAGGGGTTATCGCTTCCGTCTCTTCTGTGCAGCCAGTGTGGAAGAAGAAAAGGAAGCCTAGCTTACTTATTGTGCAGAGGAAAAATCTGCTTTAAGTCATCCAGCAACTGTTTCCAGTGCAGGAAGATGACCTTGCCTGGAGTCAGAAAGCACGTTCTCCACATACTATGAAAGTGGATAAAAAATATTTCCACAAAATCCTTGGCTTATGGAGAAGATTGATACATCATTTTCAGACAGGCCTCAGTGAAACTCTACTCACAGTTTTATTTTGTAAGAATAAAAACCAAAATAACTTTTGATAAATTTATAATCCTTATATTAATTAGATATCATTAATTTGCCTAGAATGCATCTAGGCTGACATTCTTGATTCAGTGTAACCCTCTGAGGGTCTTTGTTTAAGAATCATTTCTGTAAAGCAGTTCAGATTATTCAACAGTTGATTAAGGGAAGCATAATGTTTTTAAAAATAATGTTATGATTGTTTCCCTTAGCAGCCCAATCCACTCTGGAGAGAAGTGCTTGACCAGAGGTAACCTTTGCAGCAGACAAATGCCATTTGTTGTCCCTATGAAAAAATGGCCCAAATCCAAGTTAAAAACTTCCAGCAAAAGATAATTATAAATGCACATGTACGCAGCAGTAGGCACTTGATAGCATATGGCAGCTAAACATGCCAAGGACTCTTTAGAGCATATGCTGTCACTTAGCAGCTCCTAGACACTAAACTGCTTGTGCTTGTGACATCCCTCAGGGACCAAGTTCCTACCCATGTCCTCTGCAGGCCCTAAGCTGGTCTTCTCCTGAAATTTGTCCTTTCCATAGACAAGGGACACCCTGACTATAAAACCTCGGCTTCTCCATGGTTTTTGTGGTATGACTGCATCTTCCCTTGTGTGGTCTGTGCCATCATGTATATTACAAGGGATCCACCTTCAGGTTTTATGGGCTGTCTTAACTCAGACATTTCTAAATGCTCCGTAACTAGAGTTTTGCAGATTCATTCTTCTAATTTTAATGTCATCTTACTATTTTGTGATTTTCTAAATGTAATCAGGTTAAAAAATTATGCCTTGACATACATATTTGTGCTGTTGTCAAACCTCTGACTTTGGTGAAGAAAGAAAAGGCTCAAACACCAGTACTGTAGATGCTGAAACGCTGTGTGAGGTAAAGCTTGTACAAAAAGATAATATTTTTATTAGACTAACTGATATATTTGGAAAAAAACCCCCAAACTTTACAATCCTTTATGAGCCCTTTTTCAGATCTGAAATAAAAGCAGCAAGTCTGAAAGATTTTCTAACTTGTGTCAAGCTCATGTTTTATACAAATTTGTCTGATATATTTTACTACTTTGCCATCATACTCTGTAACCAATGTCCATATTAAATGCCAACAATGCAAAGAAGTTGGACACGAACTTTGGGTTTAGCAGGTTTTGATCTGAAGTGTTTACCTTTGGTTACGGGTGCTGCTGTTCATTCTTTCCAACAGAGAAATGACAGAGGGGAATATCACACCGTTAGTCCCATACAGGAATCCCCATCGAAAGCTGTGCAGAGTTTACATAAAAACTGCTGGCAGGAAATGGCCACCAGTGATTGATTTTCTTAACATCCCCCTGCAAAGCTGTGCAACTCATGGGCCAGCAGTGCTGCTTCCACAACCGAGATCCTGGAGCGTTTATTCACCTTTTCTTTTTTTGCATTGCTTCCCGCTAGGCTTACGTGCATACAGTCCTGTAACTCTTCATGGCTTCTGTTGCCAGCAGGTCTCCTACAATCAATAAAAAACACACTGGTCGTAGATTTGTGCAAAAGCAAAGGCATCAACTCTGGTGGATGCATGTCAGAATTTGTACAGAACAGATTGAATAGGATCATTTTTCATAGCTACCACTTTAAAATACCTAGCTGCTGAAAGCAGACATATATCAGAAATTAGTGGATACCGAATATCCTTCTTGATTAAATTGTTATTTTTAATATCACATAAATGAACTATTAAACCAATAAAGTTTTCTTTCATTAGTTTGAAAAGACCAAGTATATAGATATTACTCAAAAATGCAAAGAGCCAAGAAAATGGCACCTTACTGTGGCGTTACCTTGTAACTACAACTGTGAATTCTAAAATCAGCTCAGTGATTTACAATTTACAGAATAGGGAGGGACGCAATATAGGGTTCTTATTTAAAGGGATTCTCAGACTGACTGCAGCACTCTAGAGCTCTAAACTGCAAACCATAGGGTTTGATCTGCATTTCTTTTGACCCTCCTTGAGCAAAAAGCATTTGCTTTTTGAAGACATTTCTGAGGAACACAAAGACCGACATAAGATCCTGAGTGTTATTGTCTGAGTGACCTCAGCATTTAAACCCAAGTCAGTGGAAAAAGGGGATCAAAGACTATTCCAGGGCATGCTAAAATGTAACGCAAGCAGCTGTTGGTGCACAGAAAGGTTTTACACCTTTGCCTGTGTGCTTTGACTCTTAGGGAAAAAAAAAACCAAAACCACAAATGAGGTACCAAACCCTCGGTCAAGATATGTTAAAATATTTTTTTTAAAGCACTGTTGCTAATCCTGCTCACCCACTCACTTTTGCTCCATTGATCACTATAGCATAAGTCAGGCAGGATTTTTCTGCATAGCTTGTTAAACATGCCAGTTTGACAGGCTGTCTTAGGAAAAGTTTCTGCTCTTGCTGTTTATTTTAGCAGATGCTGGGTTGCAGTTCTATACTCACAGCGCAGGGGATTAAGGAGACAGAAGGATCTCCAGGAGGGAGTATGGCAATTGTCCAGTGTAAGCCCAGCTGCACCCAATAAGCATTCCCATGGAGGACAGTCCCCGTTTCGGTTATCCATTTGTCAAATCAATTTGACATCGTCTTCTGCTTGGAAAAATAACTGGCCTGGTCCTGCATTAAGGAGTAGGATTAGCTACTGCTGAAGGTGCAATGGAGAGGGTGGAAAGAAGCAGGTAACAGTATGATAAGATACAAAGGTTTCTTAAGTACATGGCTCTGTACGTTGTAAATTGTTGAATACAAAGGAAAAAAACATCGCATAGAAAATTTGTAAAATAATCACAAGCCAAACTGTAAGCGGTTCAAAACTTTACATTTCTAGCTGGCGCAGCTAGTAGATACATGAGAGAAGACTTAATAAGTAGAGAGAAAACTCTGAGGGGAACCTTAGTGTTCTCCATCTGTCATGGGGTCTTATTGATCATCTACCGCTTGATTGATACTAAATGCTTTCAAGCGTTTCACATCTGTAATTTTCAAACATAAGAATAATTAAACTTTGATTTATGGGAATTACACAAACACAGGTAACTCAGATTTTTGTCCAATCTTTAAAAAATGTGTCGCAACCAGCAGCACTCAGCTCTACCACAGATACTCAGAAAGTGGGTAAAAAGATTTTAGCTTTACAATAAATAGCTGCCTGAGTTTTGGGGTTTTGGGGTGGTCTGAATAATGCAAGAGGAAGAGTGAAAAAGCTTCACTGTTGGTTGTGGTGGTGTTTTTACTGTTTCTAATACTGGGTCACAGAAGATACAAAGGTTTTACAGCCCCACTATAAAACAGCTCTTTATCTTTTCTCCACCAACTCTGTGGTGTCACATTTAACAAAACTAGGAAACTGGAGATAATATGGATGTTTGCAGATTAGATGTCAGGTAATAAATAACACTAATTTCGCATACCTACAAATGTAAAGGCACCTTATCATTGTTTAAGTTTCTCACTCTTTGTAATGCCTGCCAACATTTTAACCCAGGCAAATTATGGTATTGTTTTTGCTGTTTTTTCACTGGGATAAAATACACAGTCATAATATCCTTTTATCAGATTTCATGGTATAAAAGGACTTTGGTGCTTAATTCAAGCTATATGTTGGCGAGACTGAATTTCAGAGCTCCTGTTTTGGAAGATGTATTTACCTTACCTTTTAGTCATCGTCTTTTCTTTTCACCGTGGTCTAAGTACCGCTTGCCCGAGAAGATGCAGCTGTGACCCTGCCCAGTCAGTGCAATGCTACAGAGCTACAGAGATCCCCAGAGAGATTCCTTTTACCACCAGGAGACTCTACATCAGTCACAGCAAAATTAAACAACTCCAGGTAGGAAAAAGTCCAGTAAAAATACTTCCTGTAGTGCACTGTAACCAAAAGCTGTGCTTCCCAGATGGTGATGGCTTTCAAGCGAAGGGAGAATCTTATTCCACATTCTAAGAACTGATGAAATGCTGCCAGATCTGGTTTTATTTTTACTTACTTTTTAAGGATATGTAAATATATTTCTATAGTGTTTTCATTATGCTGCAGTCTCTGAGCACCAGTTCACGCTGCCACAATGGTATTTTGTATGCAACTCACAAAATAGTAATTTACAAGTAGGAGCCAAATGTTGACTTGTTTTTTATATGGTCATTGACTTCCAGAGTAATTGTTTAACTTGTTAAAAGCTTTTGCTACTTTTGATACAATATAATACTTTTTCACAGTAAACAGAAAGGTTTTAGGTAGCTAGAATCGTTTCCCTAATGAAAGAAAATTAAGTTCTTTTCCCCCTTCCGAGTTGCAAGTTTCAGATACAACTGCTATAAGAAATGGCAGAGGGAGTAAGCTGGAGTCTAAGGCAGAGCATGAGATGTTTCTAAAAGCAATGCTAGGCCTATCTAATAACCCATATAATCAGTAGCGGATTCTAACTGCTGCCAGCTGCCAGCTATTTGTGTTATTAAACAAGTTTATTCTGGGTTTCTTGAGGCATCGCTGGGTCACATTACTGAAGGCATGATCAGTTTATGCTCATTTTGCACTGCACCCTGGAATGGTGCTTCTCTGTTTCCTACTCTGAAATTTATTTATTTCATAAATTCAACTCTGTAGATAGACATAAGGGAAATACAGCCACCTGTATTACACTTGCTTGCTGTGTATCAATTTAATACAAATAATAAGAAATGTTTGATTCAGAAGAAATACATTTTCTTTTAAGTATGCTTTTCCTCTTACAAGGAATATAACTTCAACTGCTCTGAAATGCATCTTTGATTTTGCTCTCAGGATTTGAATGAAATAGACCAGGAGGCAGCTTAGAGCAGCATGTGGGATACCTGTTGCCCACTGAGAAACACTAATTTTACAATTTAACTCTGAGAAAGAGTTTACTTCTCTTTTAGCCGCTACTGGTATCTCTGGTTTTCTTGGTTTATGCTCCCATACCTACAAGAGTCAAAGTTCATTGGTGTGATTTGGCTATATTGACGTGCTCTAGTTAAACAAAAGAACTGTTAAATGAATTCTTCAGTAGGAAATACATTTTCTGTGGAAAAAAAACCCAATTATTTTCTTTCCAAGATAAAGAAGATGAGTCATTTCTCCTTTCTTAGGCTAGTTGCCCATACCTGCCAGCTACTCCTCAGACACTAATAAAGTGGCCTTAGGTTCTGACTAGAGCAAAAGTCAGCTATCATAAAGCATTTAAATGTTGGATATAAGTGAATAGAGCAGCGGGATAAATGTTTTATGACTGTTCAGAACAAATGGTGTATGAAACCATCTAAGGAGAGAGTTTTTCACTGCATACATTAATTCAACTGAGCAATCAGTATGCCTTACTTCTACTATTGACTTGCACTGAAAAGAAATAAATCCTTTCATGCTATCTGCCTGTAGATATATAGATTCTTTCCTTAAGATTAGACTGGGTCTGTGAATATATTTTTCACTTTTATTTCCAAGCAACAAATGACGCTTCTGAGGTCTTGACATCATAAATACATATGCTTAATTTTACACAGCTGAGCAATTCCACTGGCACATATCATAGCGCTTGTAGAAACAGGTTTTGATTTCTGATTGTAAACTACACGTCTGGAAGTGCTAAAAGAACTCCATAGGGGTTTGGAGGTTTTTTTGTTTGTTTTTTAAGTTGCTTCATTTACCTAACCTTAGAGAAAATAACATATTTTCAAAAAGAAGTTGAATTGAAGCCTGGGCTTTCCACAGCTGACCTCCGAGAGACTTTTATATGTGAGCTTTCGCATATACTATGGTTTGGCAATTAGCCATGTCTGAAGAATAAACACATGTTGTTTCAAACTGAGCACCAAATACTTTTGGACATTACTTTGCATTGGTTATTATTAAAATTGTAAAGAAATAAAAAAGAAAAGAAGATATGTTTGTATGCTAAATACAGTAGGTTTTGAAGAAAACCAAGGAAAAAGTAGATCTTTTTTACCCAGACCAACTTGGGTTTGTTCTGACAGGGTTGATCATTACTGAAAACACTTACTGGGATTTTTGCTTTTGATATTTTTACAAACTGAGGTTTCTTATAAACAGACTTAATCATAACAAAACTAGATGATTTTTAGCATTTTTTTCAATAATTTCTGCCTCCTCCTTGATTTGAAGACCAACTATAACCCATCTACTCTCACTTTAAGATTTAGTTATCTAACTGTATCAATATCTGGGGTTTTATCTGCTAAAATAAAATTGTTTATCTGCCCCCCACAGCAGGGGACTGGTTTAAGAACGTGCTTATAACAAACTCCAGTTCACAAAATCCTAAAAGTAAAAAAAAGTCATTAAAAAAATTAAAATGTTTCTATTAAAATAACTACCTTAGATCCATTTTCAGGAGATCTACTTTTTAGAATGTAAAATCATATTAGTATCACTTTACAGACAGTCCAGTTAGAGAATAAAAAAATCACTTCATAGCAAAAAGAGAGCTGATAGGCTTTCAAATATGTCTTGATTCATATTAGAAAGACTGGGTTGTTTGTAACAGCATGGGTAAATGTTTAAGTCTCAGAACAGCACAGCCACAAAGCCTGGCTAAGCATACCAAATAGGGGGAATATAGAAATTATAATAATCCGCATTAAGAAGCCTAACATCATTGCAGAATAAATGTCTGTACATTGACCTTCGTGTGGTGCTCTGTCACTTAATAAGATGAAAATTAAGCCTCTTAGAGACACACAGCAATCAACTAAGGAAAAGCAGGAAGTACTGCTTTTGAACCTGGAGGAGAAAACCTGTTGAACTTATGAAGGTTCATATTTGTTCCAATTTCTTTAAGACTGTTTTATCACTTAGATATGACGATGCTTTTCTGCTCTTGAGCAACGAAGTTCTTTCCTATGGGACTTCTCTCATTATAAAGTTTTGCGAGGTTGGCCTCCCGATCATGACCAAATCTGGACACGTAATTCTATAATTTTTATATATATATATATATATATATACACACACACACATATATATATATAAAAATAAAACAAAACTGCATTTATAAACAAAATAGAAAATGGACAACTTTTTTATGGATGTACATTCCCTCATTGAACTTAAAGGTAACTGATGGAGAAACCTGCATCAGTAAAGATTCCATATCTATACTTTCTCACTAACTGCATCAAAGCTTGCAATGCTCGGAAATTACAAGACAGAATAAATGTAATCAAAAGGCAGTAACAACTAAGGATACGAAAGCAAAATGAAATCTGACTCCTTTTTCACAGCTGCATGGGCTCTAATTTTAACAGAAGTTAAAATGCAGAGTTTGTAGCTAAGGTAAAGAGGTACAAACCCAAAACACGCAAGACATGGATAAATGAAGCTGGAAGGAATCTGTTAACAGTCACCTTTATAAGCTGATTTCACATACACAAGTATGATCGCCAACTGTATTCCATCAGGATCATAGAACAAAATTACTACCCAGTGCCTGTGCCACAAGAGGACTTGTGCTGCCTTCCACGTAGACTGGGGTGAGGGGTTTATGCTGTAGAACATGCCTTATAGCGCCTCTCAATGAGAGCAAAATGTGCTGGTAGCTACTAAGTCCTGGGGCAAACAGCATGAAGACTACAGTGTTAGTTTAACATCTCTTACTGATGTGGTACTCCTGAGACCTGCAGTGAGATGTTTCTTGGACACGGGAGGGGGAAATCGATGAGGACATTCCCTCCCACCTCTTCCATGCAGAATACCTGCTCACCTTGCTCTGAGCTTCCTGTGATTCCCATATCAATGAATTTTTAAAAATCAAGCACCTAGATCAATGGGCAGCATCTCTGATAATTTCAGAAAACTACTGCGTAAGCAACTGGTGCGCTCGGAGAACTCCCGGGTGCACCCTCATTGCATGCTTCCTCATATCTCGGCTTGGAGGAAACTGCCAGATTCACTTAAGTTTGCTTCTTAACTTGAGACACAAGATGGCAAGCTTTGTAAACAAGCAGGTTCCAACAGAGCAGAAAAATAATGACACAATTAGCATGCCTCTGCATATTATAGTCACCGTCAGCTTCTAAGTTCCATTCACCACTGCAAAGCATCTGTTTATTACCGACTAACAAAACCTAAGTTT
The DNA here is from genome assembly GCF_000687185.1 of Egretta garzetta. Classification (NCBI taxonomy): domain Eukaryota; kingdom Metazoa; phylum Chordata; class Aves; order Pelecaniformes; family Ardeidae; genus Egretta; species Egretta garzetta. The sequence goes on from NW_009260616.1 coordinate 3,187,063, forward strand.
CTGTAAAGGCAATTTGTTCCACAGAGGTGATTTTCAGACCAAACTTATCTGACACTTTCGGTTTGGTCATCTTAATACGTGAGGTTTTTACTTTAAAGAAAAGGAGAGATAGTGTGGGGGGAGAAGAAATACAAGCATCAGATTTTAGTTTCCTGCCAAAACTTTATAGTAGGGAGAGGGGATGATATCCATGTGTATATTCCTCTGGGGAATATACACTGCAGTGATTATACTGCTGATATGGCCATGTGATGAACATGGAAGTGGCCATGTGATGAACTCAAAACTGCTCCAGCAAGCTCCACTGAGCGCAGTGAACATTAACAACCACCTATTCGCTGCAAAGATTTCTGCTCCTGGTGATATTAGCTCTCCATTTTACACAGGCTATCCACCAGGCAGGAATAAAAGGAATACTCCTTCTTCAAATATGTGTGTGTGCTCAAAATCAGATGCAATATGGACAACAAAATCATAGAAATCTAAGTAAATACTGGCAAACTGCAGGTACCTATAGTAACACCTCCATCATTACCAATAGGTAGTTGATACCAATTCCGTTCCTCTTAAGTTCTCATTCTAAATATATAGTTTCTCAGTATATACTACCGATTGTCAGAGCATCCAGAAGAAGTAACCAGTGAGGAGAACCATAAATAGATAGCGCATTATCACATGAATTATTTTTTTCTTTTTAAGATTACTGACTTCAGGAGAATGTCAGCCCTCGAAGAGCTGGTCCTGTCATGCAGTGGCACCGAATCAATAGAAAACAACACTTTCAAAGCGCTGAGCACCTTGAAGTCCCTGGAACTCTACAAAAATCAGCTAACGCAAATACCCACCTTCCTCCCACCTGGCCTTGAAATTTTAAAACTCGCTGGTAACTCCATCAACACTCTGCATGCATCTGATTTTGAAGGTTTGATGAAACTAAGGGTGCTCGATATTCGGAACAACTTGATTGTGACTCTGCCTCCAAGTGCATTTTCTTCCCTTTGCAATTTACAGAGTCTGATTCTGGATGGCAACAACATGGAATCTGTGTCTGCACCACTTAAGCTTCCTAGGCTGAAGTATCTGAGCAT
>NW_009260616.1:3188160-3193018 GCF_000687185.1 Egretta garzetta
ACAGTTTCTCAGTTTAAGTGGAAACCTTCTGACAAAAGTGCCTCCTGACCTACCTAAATCCCTGCTGTCACTAAAATTAGAGAAAAACCAACTCAAAACAATAAGGCTTCGAGACATGAAACACCTCGAGAACCTGTCTGAGTTCTTCCTGTCAGAAAATCAGCTAACATCAATAGAAGGTGCGCAGCTTCTTCCTAACTTAACAACGCTGGAGCTCTCCAAGAACCAGCTCCACACTATGCCGCTCAGGCTGCCTGGCAGACTGCAGAAGCTCGATTGCAGCAATAACCTGATCCAAAGGGTAACAGCACAGGACTTCCAAGGACTGCAAGATCTCAAGCACTTGTTTCTTGACAACAACGCCGTTAGCCTGTTTGAGGCAGGAGCTCTTCAGCAGTGCGCGCAGCTTTCGAATCTGGCACTGGAACAGAATCTCCTCATTTCTATTCCACTGAGGCAAGTGAATCTGAGGACAGCTGGTTCCCAGGTGTCATCTCTCCTTCCTTACATTATGAGAATGAGGGCCAAACTGGAAAAAAATTTGCATTCAGACCCAATCGTGGTAGCAGTCTATCTGTACCATAAACCCACTGCCAAAACTGGCACTAATTAGTGCTCTTGTAAGCAGCCTGAGCACAGAAGTAGAGCTGTTTTCATTAGATCCGTGGCCCCCAGTGAGTCTACTCATTTCACATCTTTCCCTGCCAGTAAGGGTACTTTGTTTAATTAGCACACGAATTAAGAGGAACCTGCTAGGAGAATATAATGGAATGATTACAGACAAGTTATACTGCTGCTTAGATTTATCTTCTTCCATAACACGAAATTAATAGAGCATTCAATAAAAAGGAAAGACATGAATTTCAAAGCTGATGTTTCTACTGACCCACACTGAGTTTATTGTTTAAAAATATTAAGATTTCAGGAGCTGAGTCTGGTCAAAAAGAACGTGCTTTTTCAGTGGATATTAGCATTCCCAACTTCATTAAATTCACACATTATGAAGTATTTGGAATGCGTATAAGCTCTCTGGATTCAGGCTATAAGCAAAATACCAGTCAAAGATGCACAGAAGGAACATCCCTTGGGTGCACTGCGTAGGTTAATGCCCTGCTGACAGGTTCTCTTGCATTAATTTGAGTGCTGGTCCTGGCCATTATCAGCAATGGCATAATAAGCCAAACGGAGGCTGGTCTGATACACAAAGTGGCAATTTTATTATTTCAAAAAGCTGTGCAATACGATGGCATAAAAATAGCAAAGTAATTCCGTTAACATCAACTTCTTTAACACAACTGCACTACTAAATTTTATTTTTATGGCTTCTGGACAGGTTTAACTAGCCCAAATAAATAATGCAGTAAAATTTCAATTCGTTTAGCATCAGGACCTTTAGCATTTGAATCTATTTGGCAGCAGCTTTATAATCAGAAAGTGATTTAGTGGTGTATAAATAGTAGATTTCAGTCTAGCTTGACAGGAATGTTTAATGCTTTCTAGTTACTTTTGTATTGTCTAATCCATCTTATTTTACAACCTTCATAGTCAAGAGAATTAACAGGAAGGAGTTCTCTATTAGCCTTTAAACAGCAGAGCTTTTAAGGAGATATTGGTGACTTTTATTTTCAACTCAGCAAGGGGAGGCTGTAAACACAAAAGAGGGAAAAAAATGACAAGAAGTGGAATTTATATACTTAATTTAATTGTCTGCTGATCACCAGGTACACATGGATATACAGAAATAAAAGCATTACTTCTGACAGTTATGTGAGAACTCAGTCACCAGTGCCAAAGGCTAAAAAACATAGTTAATGTGCCACAGTTAATGGGTCTTAGCAGTTACTCGGCAGGAGTGAGGAGAAAGAAAGCTTCTTTCATTTTTTTTCTGAGAAGAAAATAATCCACTTCACTTGGGTGGTGAAACACTGGGACAGGTTTCCCAGAAAGGTGATAGACGCCCTTCAAGAAGTAGTTGAAGGAACGGTGTTGCCATGCTTCTCTAAACCTTTGATCTTTAATGCTGCTATAATTTGGTCACTTGGCATACTTATGGCATTAAAGAGCACAAAATGCATTTTTAGGCTTGACATTCAATTGAACATAAAACTTTCTTCATTCATTGTACAGTAGGACTAAAATTGCTGTTTAGTTCAGTTGCAGAAACACAGTCAGTACAGGTCAGAACTGCAATAATTTGGGAAAACAGTTCACGCATGCATAGACAGTATTCCTACAAATTAAAAAAAAATTACATGAAAATTTCAGGACCACATCTTTTTTGCAGCAGATTGCATTTTTGTTAGTGATAGTTTTATTTAATATGCCAGATGTGCCTGGGCAAATACCCACCACCAAATACCACTTACACAAACAGAATCAATATGATGAACATAACACATTTGTGCTGTTTTATTTTTATTCAGACTTCCAGACACCCTTGCTAGATTGGATCTAAAGGGAAATGACATAGAGGATGTTGGAGAACAAGAGCTGAAGGACTTGAAACAGCTTCAGGTTCTAAATTTACGGAACAACAAGATATCTGCCTTGGATCGCAAAGTCTTAGAGTATTTACCTCGTCTCCGTCACCTGTATTTAGATGGAAACCCTTGGAACTGCACCTGTGACCTTCTCAGAACCAGGAGAGCGCTGGTGGCCAAAGGAACGGATGTCAGGGGAGGACAGTGCGCGGCGCCAGCAGAAAGCCGAGGAGAAAGTTGGATGTCTTCCAAGAAGATTCTGCAGCAGTGTGAGGATAATCTGTCTTCCATGGAAAGGGGCAAAGAAGACAGAAAGAAAATGAAACCAAATGAGGCCTCCAGCATTGGAGTAAACACAGATGATGATTACTATGATTATGAATTGGATTAACCCCATGGTTACTCTATGGTGAACCTTAAAGTTGGCCGGAGCTGCCCCCTGCCACCAGCATCTCTACTGACAACCGTCCTGCTGGTCTGCCATTAACTTTTCCTCTTTAATTTGTACTATAAGACTTAACAGCTGGTGACAGAAGGGCCATAGAAAGGACGCCATTATAAACTGAAAATCATAAAAAAAAAAGTTTTTCTATGCCATTAGTACTATGTAGTTTGAGGGAAGTACAAATACAACTATTTTCTCCTAGAAAAGCTGTCTGTAACTTTGTATGGACCTTTTTATAGTAGAATGTTCTTATAGTTGCATAAAAATCCCACAAATAAAATCCTGCAATACCACAAGATACTATTACTTGGAGTCTGGCATTCAACACATTTAAACCCACAGGTCTGCGGTTCGGGATGGAGAGTTGCACTGATGCAGGCAATTTCTGAGGAGCGTTCAGAGATTCTTGCTTTTGAGAAATGAATTTCAGTTTTCCTGAAGTATTTGCCTCTTTTGTTTATTTTAGACTGTTTTAAATGACATTAGACTAAATCAGCTGAGCTCCAGGCAAAACACAGAAGGCAAATGCAACAAACAGAAAAACCAGTGTCCTGGTTAATGAGATCTAATACTAGTTCCAAAGTTAATTAATAGTGAGGGGTAAAAACACTGGGGTCAATTTGACCCGATTCTGTTGTTGCAAACAGAAAAAGGGAGATTCTCAGAAAATGGATCCATACCTCTGGCAGATATTAGGATAAGATTGAGTGAGGCAAAGTTTTTGGAAGAGTTTATTTTGGCAGCTGAATAGCTAATTGACTACACTATAGCTCAAGATGCTGTGTGTATACATTTGGGTTAGGGGTGCTTCATGTGGGAGTACACACTGCAAGTATGTACTTCACTGGCAGGAACCTTCCAGACTTTTGCACGCAAAAAAGGGACTTAATGGTATATGCATCGATTGACGAATGTACAAATTTTATCAAGCAGTTCCCAAAGTGCTTGAAAACTAAACAAAATTGGATTACTGAGGCCACTGAACCCAGTAACTTACAAACGGCAATCTAAGGGGTTTCCTGGCAGTTCATAAATCTCAGCTGATAACTGAGGAGTAGTAACACCAGCAAATTACTTTTCAAAGCAAACAGTTTCTATTATTCTTTATCTTCTGTTGGCATTCAGTAACCGAGTAACCACTCACATTCACAGAGGCTGTTTTGTCAGGTGTGAGAGTGCAGCTATTCTGTCACCTATGCAAATGCAGTTGATGCTTGGGTTTCTTGGGCACTCGACACATTAAGCTATACAATTGGAACAGAAAGATGTGATTTCATTTTTCTTTATGTTTTAACTCTTTAACACATCATCAGCCACCCAAAAGCTAAAGATTTAGGTATTTATGGAAGAGGGCAAGCCTTCCTAGCAGTTTGACCGTGTTACTTTTGTTGGCTAACTGCGGTCTGGGAAGCAGTTATCTTCCGAGCAAGAAAAATATTTTCCTGCTACAGTATTTTTCATTCAGTTTTACGCCGGTGGATTCTTTTTAACAGCGTACTCCAAATATTTCCCCGCGTCGTTCTGGCCCACCCACCTGCCCAGCAGCGCGGGGTTAGCTTGGGAGCTCTTGCTGTGTCTTTTGCCTGCAGTGGGATCTGCACCTACAGGCCTGGGGGCCGTTGCACACCAAAGCAGCGAAGCCCCGGGAGCCGCAGGTGTTGTGGGAGACCCAGGAGCAGGGCCTGCGCCCCCAGGCCTGTTTCTGGGTCACGCTCAGCGGGTTTCTGGGGGCCGCGCTACCCCCATTTCCCACGCCCGTGCTGTGTTCGCCCTGCGCTTCGAGGGTGCGACACGCCGTTCCGCACAGACGCCCCCGAGGCCCGGCTGCCCCTGCGACGGTCAGATTTCCCCGCCCGTTTCAAACGCCAGCGCGACCCAGGGGCGACGGGCGCCAGGAGGGGCAAGGCGCGGGGCTGGACGCAGGGAGCGGCTT
>NW_009260616.1:3194025-3232377 GCF_000687185.1 Egretta garzetta
CCGGGTGCCGGCCTTGGCTGTGGGCAGCTCCTTTCCCGTCCCGTGGAACTGCTGGGGCTCCGCAGCGCTTCTGGCCCTGGCGGGCCTGGGGGGTGCCCCGAGTGCCCTCCTGCCCCAGTTCCCGTGCTGGGGTGACCCCGTCCAGCCCCCTCACCGGCGGGGGCAGGCGGTGGGGCCTTCCCAGAGCCTTGTCCCCAGCCCCGGGCTGACAGGGACTGCTGGCATCGGAGAGCTGTGACAGCGGAGGGGATGGGCTGTTAGTAGAGAAGAGCTTTAAGCGACCTGCTCTTACGAGCTCTGCTTATGATCTGTGTCTGAACTTCCAGAAGCAGATGACTGAGAGTAGCCATCTGTTTTTATGTGCTCTTTCTCCTGTGGAGAGACAGGATGGGAAAGGTAGTTAAACGTAAATGTGTGCGTTCTCTCTGCTGTCTGTATTGTAAAATTAAATTACGTGGCCCGTGTTTGGTGTAAGGACTGTTGCTACTTGATGTTTGAGTTAACTCTGAGACAGTGCTTGTGAAAACTTTGGCGTGTTTTCATATCCACTGTCTAATCTTTATTTGTTACTGAGTATCAGGTGTAAAACTGCTGAACTCTCGGTCTTGCAGATACATTGATTCCACGTCACTGAGTATCTTAAAGATAAGCTCAGAGTTAGGATTTAACATTCTGTGGAATAATCGTGGAACAAAGCTGTCTTCCTCATACCTGTCCTTTCCTACTGAGGAGATGAAAGAAACCATATTCAAGTTATTCTTAGGTGAAGCTTTCTACCCAGCTGTTGAGAGGTGATCTCTCACTGAGACTAGGCAAGCTATCAAGAAGGGCTAATAATACACCAGGTGGACTGTGTCCTGTTTCTGTCCTCTGCAGGGGAAAAAGCTTCACGCTGAGGATCCCTGTGCCCTTGCTGTCAATGGCAAGACTGTAGGAGACCAGTCCTGATGGCTATCTAGAGATGTCATGCAAATTAGAATAGCTGTAGATTTATGCCAGGTTAGAGGTATGGTCTGTAATAGTTGTCTTCTAGTGCTCTCTCAGGAAAAACTCAGCAGTGCATCTCACCTAAGTAGGTGCAACTATTGTCAAGTGTGCAAAAGTATCTAAGGTATGCAGGCCTTTTCCTGAGCATAGGTATTTGGGATTTTTTTTTTTTTTAAAACACTGCCATTTTCTGTTTCATGTCTGGTCCTTCATATGTGATATAAGACTCAAATGGCTTGACTTTTGCTAAATGCTCAAAGATCCTTTTAAGAAACTGGTCTTAATACCAGTCACATAGCAGTTTAAACTGGCCATCTGTGCAGGGCTGTTGTGGAACTTGGTTATGTTGTGTTTCAGTGGGAGAATACTTCCTCATTTGGAAGTCAAAGAAAGGAATAAAGTATTTTTATGACATCTCAAGGACACAGAAAACAAGCAGCACCTTCTGAAAAGTCAGTTACCTGTTGATATTTTTTGCTTTCAGTTTGGAAAGCATTCAACCAGGTTGAATGTTGCAGAGGAAACATTAGTAACAAATGAGAGTGAGAGTCTCCCTCAAAGCCTGAAGAGACATTCTGTTGTACAGGATCTCTAATGTCTGTCAGACCTCAAATAAGCTCTCTGCAGTGTTGCTCAATATGTTCTGTATGTATGCTTAGTTCCTTTTTAGATCCCTGTATTGTGCTGCACATACATACATATGAGAGAGAACTGAATTGAGGAACAGATCCAGCTGAGAGTTTCTTGGTGGTCTTGATTTTCAGGTTGCTTACCATGCAACCATTCAGCTCTGAGGAGGGAGAAGCTACCAGCCAATGCTTAGGTAGCCACAGTTGCCAAGATCCTGTCTGATAGGGAGGAGCCAGTGCTGTTACAGTGCCTGATGCCCTCCTTGTGGAGAAGCTGCTTCTGCTTCTCTAGCACACGTGTTGAGATCCAGTCAGATTTAAGACTGGCTATTACAGGACTGTGAATATAATGACCAGAAATGACAAGGTTATGTCCTCTGAAGAGCAGTGTAGCTGAAATACCCTTACAGAACAGTTGTCTTTGTTAGCCGTTCAGAAAAAAAAAAAAAATAATCTTGATTATATGCAACTTCAGCATGAACATAACAGTATGGAAACAGCAGTGAGTGAAGAGGCTTTGTTAATACCTTTGAAATCTGAAAATATGGCTATGATCTCATGATTTTTGTATAAAGACATAATGCTTTCACTAGTTCATTCTTCTGTTAGTCCTTTGATATCGGAATATGATGGTTTAATTGCCAGCTCAAATTCCAGTTTGTTGGAACGTAATTGGAGAAGGCAAGACTTAATGCAGGGTAACTAAACCACTTTAAATCAGTGGCTTTTGCCAAACTTTCAGATTTGATGAGAATAGGCTGCCATTACACACGCATATTCTTTATGGGTGTTCAGTGGGTCTTCTGGGATAGCAGCCACAGCTGCTTTTTGCATAGCGTCTTGTCAGCTGAGCCTTTTAAACTGGTTTGGGAGAGTGAGCAAGTAGTCATTCATATGGCTTGAGTGTATGATTACTTCTGGTAATAGCAGATACATTGCCTTTCTTTTGGTGGTAAGCTCCTTATGGTGTCTGGGTTGAGCATACAGCATTTCCAGACAGACTTGCCGTTAAGTAGGATGTTGTAGTTGTTGCTAAATCTGGTTCTGAACAATAGTGATGTCTGGAACCCTCAGCAGTAATGCAAGTATTGTGAAGGTGAGTAAAGTCAGGTACAGCTTGCTCTTACCAGTAGCAGAGGGTGAACCTTAATTATGCTGTGTACTTGTTTTCATCTTCTCAGGTGGTTGTCTGAGCTTTTTCAGTAAGGTTCTGCGTTAATACAATTGTACCAACTATTGACTTATCAAAGATGTGTTGTCCCCACTGGTGCTGGCTGTGGTGAAGAAAGAAACACAATGACAAGTGCTATGAATCTGCATTAGATGTAGTGGGGTATACTTTAATTTGTTTCCTTTTCCTTCATTGTATATTTATAGTACTGAGATTCTTCTCATTGCAACAGGAAACTTTGATTACAGGAGTGGTCTTCCGTGGTTGTGTTTTCTAGAAGAAATATTGTGTCGTCTTCCTGTAAAAAGGCTTAAATTAAAAATGTATCCTTAATTGCCCCTTCTATAGGAAGAGAGAAAAGTGTGATGTTCTTTAAAGAAGTGCCAGATAAGCTGTTTATTTTTTTACAGTAGTGAATTTCTGTGTTTTTAACAAAATGTCTAAATAGAAGGTTGTTTCTGTTGTCTTTGGTGTCAAAATAAGTAGCTGCATCCCAGCTGACACTAGTGAGTTACAGCAGCTGCACCAGTAACTCTTAAGGGCAACTTGGCTGGAGTTGTGCTGATTCTCATGGGCAGTTACAAAACCCAGTATGTTACAAACGCATTGGATAATACTTGTGCAACATGATCAGGCTGTCTTCTCTGAATCCGTGAAGATGCCAGAAGACAGGTAAAAAGGTCTTTTCAGAATGCAAGAGGACCATAATGGAAGTACCTGTCTTGTACTGTAATATGGTGCTATGAGTTGCAGTGCTCAAAACGGAGATATTCCCCCCGCTGCCCCAGCAGGCTTGGAGGCCTAAGGTGCCATGTTTAAGGGTCCTTTTCATTCTCCCACTTTTCATTGATAAGCAACAGAACAAAGCCATAATAAACTTAATGCTCCTGTGCGCACCTTGGTTTTAAGTCCAGCTTGACTAAAAATTTAGGTTTTGATCAAGGACTTGTTTCTGTGGACTTCTGTATCGCCAGTCCCATTCCTTGATAGAAATCCAGCCGTGCTGATCAAGACCTTATCTCTGAGGAAATAATGCAGCCTTCTCGCAGTCAGAAGGTAGTGATTATGCTATTATATAATAGCAGTTAAAATATCTTCTGAGGGGCAGAAGCCTTTGACCAGTGTTATACACTTTAACTTTCTTCTGTTAAAGTTACTTTGCCAGTCAAGAGAGCTTGCTTGAGTGTTACTTCTGTCCATCAGTGAAGCTTTCCTGAAATAGTTCGGGACAAGTCTAGAGCACTTTTTGGGAGCTTGCTGAATCTTGGTGTTTGGGTACTTTGGGCTCCTGAATAGATGCTTCAGGTTGAAGGCTTCTTAAAGCTCATAGTATGACCGTATTGAGAACTTGTGTTTCATCATCCTTGGTTTAGTTTTCCAGGGAACTGCTTTACTTCTAATCAATTTTGTCTTAGAAATTCTTTGAAAGGACAGAGTACTGCAGTAAGCAAAAGAAATTATTTCATTAGCCCCAAGTGTAGGCTTTTAGTGTCTTCCAAATTACTTGGTAGTTTAGCTCATCTGATCAATCCATAAAACTCTGTGGGTGTTCAGTGTGTTCACTTCACTGGGGGAGATAAGTATGTTCTGGGTTTGTGCCACCAGAATGCTTTCTGTGAGATACCAGTATCACATGGCATCTGCTGCGGGTCTTGACCCATGTGAAACTTCAAATTCGACAATTACGTTTTGGTGTTGAGTTGGCAGGGGTCCTGAAACCACATTTATTAAAAGGGTTAATGCTATTCTGTCGAAGATTATCTCCTTATTGGTATGGGTAATATGAAAGTAGTGTCTCTTCTCTTGATTGCTGATGAGCTCTTGTTCTCCTGGTACAGAACGTCCCTCCAAAAAGACATGTGGAGGAATGGGCACCTACGAGGTTATATGTTCTAACTTGAATTCTTCCTGTTTGGTTAGTCCTCGCTAGCACAAGTGGCTTTAATGCGGATGACACTTAAGTGTCTTCAGCCACTTTCAAACTTGGATTGTATTTTTTCTAGGCTCTTGGAATAGACAAGCCTAATACTTTTTTTTTTTTTTTTTTTTTTTTTTTTTTTCCCCCTAGCTCTCCATATCCTGTGAGGTCGAATGTAATGACTCAAACCCGGTGTTCCTCTGTTAAACACGTTCCTCCATGATCCAAATGAGAATGTAGGAAGAAGTTGTTCATGTGTTAAAAGTTTCTTGCGTGTATGTTATTTGAAGTGGGTTATGATTTGATGTTTCTTAAACTGTTATTAGTTTGATGCTTAAAACCAATTCTTCCCTTGTTAGCACTGGGAGTTGAGAAAAAACAAATAACTGAAATGCTGTGGAAATTTATTCTTTCCTTGGCTTAACTTTGGTTAACGAGTTCCCTTGTGAGGAAGAGCTGACTATTCTGTATTTTACCAGATTCTGCTGCTTCAGAAAGCAGGGCAAGTGAGAATGTTGAACTTTGAGATGCTACCAAGGCCTTAATAGGCGGTGGCTGTGGTAGTCTAGCTGGACAAACAAATGGTTGACACCACCTGGTGTTTCTCTGTGCCAGTTGAGAGCTGGAGTGGAACAATTCCTGTCAGTTTTGAGCCTTGGTTATAAAATGCTGCAACACCACAGTTGATGGCCAGGGAATGTGGCTTGTAACTATTGTAAAACTGAGCAAAAGGTATGTGCCCTGGAAAGGACTCGTGTAGTGGAGGCTGGTTTGCCTCTGATCTGATAGGGACTAATGATCAACAGCAGGTTTGCAGATTGTGGTGTGAAAACAAGAATTATCCCTGGAAACAGCTCACACATTCGTGGTAGTTTAAAAAAATAAACTGAAGTCTTATACTCTCTTGCTTTGGGAATTGTAGTGCTTAAATGTGCATAATTCTTAAAATGCTTCATTTGCTGGAATATACACACTTGCACCAGCTTACAAAGGCTCCAGAGTTCTGACTGAACAAAACTGTTACTGCATTTCAAAACCAAAAATTGTTTCTAATGAGAAATAATAGTGACAATTTCATGTTTGTGTTCCATATTAGAAACAGTAGTAGGGCTGAAATTTTCCCCACTTAACAGCAAACGGCTGTTGTTTTGCTAAAATTTATTAGACCTCTTGTCAAACATTAACTTTCTGTAATGTTAAAATCATATTATGGACTTGCTTTCAACTTCTGTGGAAGACTGAACAAAATTGGAAGGTAGCATTGCATTAAGACTGAAGTCTCGCTGCCTAGGAACACTTGAATTCTGTTAGTGAGTGGGTCTACTCACACGCTCCTGTTTACTATATTTATCATGTATAAATTACCAACAGCAGCTTCCAGAACTAACTTGGATATCTTTTCAAAGTTTTAAAAAATGCACCTTGTAGACAAATTGGGGTTTGAGATGCTGTAAGGGAAGGGAGTGTATGTCTGAGCCATGACCATATAAAATTATTTTATATAAGTCAAATGTGGATTTGGCCCATGTACATTGCCTCTGGCAGGACTGTATTTGCCATCATATGCATTCATAAGAAAAGGTCTCTTGTGCACTGAGTGAGAGACAGAACACTGAAGGAGTAAAGTTCCCAAATGCTATTGGTTTTAAATGAAGATTTTGGTTAGTCTGGATGTTTGCTACCTTCTGATGTGCTTCAGGATCTTTGCTGCAGGTGTGTCAAGGTTGGTGGATCAGTTGAACTTCAGGTGTGGAGGTCTTTCAAAGACAGATGTACTACAACTATGCAGTACAACTACAGTAGCTTTCAGTTTATGTTAAACTGCTATTCCAAGAGCAACACAGGACCCATGTTTGAACAACTAAGGAGGTGGGTGAGATAAGTAAGGAGAATAGAAGGGAAATGCTGGTGATATTCAGATAATCTCAAAACCACATGTAGCATGTCTTCAGTATGAACTGTGTGTATTGAGGACCTTCACTCAGAGCTGGACCAAGTCCTTTATCTGATGTCCCTTTTTACTGAGCAGTAAACACCTTAGTCTATTCTCCGACCTGTTATTCCCAGTGTTTACTTCAGTTACTTCAGAGCTGGAGTGTGGACTCTTAAATCTGTTCTTCCAGTCTTTGACAGGAACAGGCAACAACTTTCCATGAGAAAGGAATTGATGTCATTAGTGTGTTGGGTGGGGAAGGGGAAGAAGAGAGCAGCTGTCTGTTTCCTGGATTAGGAGACTTTCCTAATTATAACAACTCTTCTTCTGAATAGTGATTATGGCAGGGTTTGGGGTTTTTTTTTTTTTCCTAATCTTGAAAAGTGGATGGAAGTCAAGTGACTTTTAGAGGTGAGGCACATGCAGCCTTATAAAGATCCTACTTGAAGATGGTGTGGATTAGCAATTGCAGTAGCTGCACTGCTTGCTGATCTTAAGTGCAAGGAAGACTGTCAGTGCTAACTCTAGCACAAAACCAACTTATCCAAGCAGAGTTGTATCAGACAGCATTATTCAAAGCAGCATTCTCAACTTCTAACACATATGAATATACACTAGTAACCAGGAGCATGAAGTGTAACAGTTTTAACTTTAGTTTAAGCTTACTGAAAATATTCTAATGCTTTTCTTCTATCAAGGTCACTGCCTCACTGAGATTTGCTTGTCTGTCAACATGTGAAATTGGTTATAAGCGCCACTAACATTTGTGTAATGAAGTAAATTATTTTTTTGCAGGAAGTGTCCAAGATGGGAGGAAAACCAGATGCGTTAGCACCTATTAAAACCTCTAATGAAGCCTGTGTAAAAAATACGAGGGCTAAAAGACTAGCATATTAAATAAATGTGTTGTATCACTTCATGTTGCAAACTAACTCCTAATATATTATGGTCTTAACCCAATGCTTATACACTGTTTGACCATTACCGATGTGGAAACTGCGGTTTGTGGCAGTTCTAATCCCAGAATTGGGTTGAGATGATAAATCATAAGCCTCATCATAAAATTGTATACAAGTTCGGTGCTTCTTGTAAGACTCTGTGGGCATTTTTAGACTGGTCAACAAAAGTGCTTGACATAAGATTTCTGAATGAAACCTAGGCTCTTAGTAACAAACCCTGAATACAATGTGATAAAAGCGTTATCAGTTCCTAGGTAAATATGCCTAGCCACACTTTTGCATTGTAAATATTTAAGCTGTAACACATAATTTTTACAATGGCTTTTAATTAGAAATGGTTGTGTTGTGTCTCTCAGGAGCTAGAATTTATTTTAGAACAGCAACCCAAGTATGTTTGGTTAAGCAAGTTTCTGTAATCGCCTGCACTCAAAATGCCTCTACCATAAATAAGTATAAAAATGCCTTGGGGACTGCACTAATGCCTTGGGGACTGCACTAAGTCCTTGGAATATACAGCTTGTGAAATCCTCTTATTAGGAAATCCATGGCATGGCCATGGTGTAAGAGTGGACAGTTGCTGTGGCCTGATACGCTGATTTAGTGTTCTGGCTCTTGCTTTGTGGTGACTTGCTTTGTTAGCTTGCAGCCTTAACGATGTGGTAGTAGACTTAAGCCGCACATTTACAGTAGTATGGGCATTAAAGCAGCTTGGTGTTAATCTGACTTGGTGGTCCTGTGCTGGTAGGGCATTGCTATCTGAAACTATTGCTAGCATGCCATGGACAATGAAGTGAGTCTTAAGCTATCCCTTATGCAATTGCAACTTGCTACTTAAGTCAAGTTGAGTGAAAGAGGAACAAAAGCACGTGAGAGTTGTCTTTCCAAGGTCACTGGAATTAGTCATGTGCAATAGTATTTGCTTTGGATTCTTATCGTACTTGTGAACTCCAGTTTGAAACCAGTACTGACTGACTACCTGATTCCTTTTTCTTCCTGCCTAGTGTCAGATTTGTTTTGTAGCACTCTTTATAGGAGTTGGCTGACAATGCAACCTTTTTTTAAAGGTATTTTCAAGAGGAATAATTCAAGATTGATGGATGAAATCTTAAAGCAGCAGCAAGAACTCTTAGGACTAGATTGCTCCAAGTATACCGTGGAATTTGCAAATCAAGACAAAGCTGATCAAGGTAAGATGAATTGTGAGTGGGGATTGGTATGACTCTAAATAGCTGTACATAAATCATAACTCTGCTTTTACTTAAGCGTATTCCCGTGTACAGTGACCTTTTTCTTCACTAAGCACTAATTATCAGAACATACACAACCTTTCTGGGCAAGTGGTAAACTTCCATTGTGCTTATTTGTTCTTAACTCATAGTGAAGTGTTGTGCTCTCCTTCCCATGGTGACCATTACAGACTGGGTAGTCTGATCTTCCCTTTAATGCATTGGTGTAGCTTAACTCCACACTGTTTCAGTGAGATAAATTCTTTTGCTGAGAGAGTTGAAAAAGCACTGGAGTTACTGTAAGGAAACTGATGTCAAGGTAACAATGCGTGCACTTCCATCTTTCCAAACTTACATCTCGAAGTTGGGAGGAAGACGGGAAAGAACAAAACTGCTGGTTGTCATGGCAATGTATGATGACACCAGGAAGGTGTTACAAGTTTAAAAAACAAACAAAACTTTGAAAAACCCTGTTTCAAGGTTAATGTTCCTTATTCAATACTATCTGCTGTAAGTGTTTGTTTGGGTATTGTGACTAATGCAAATGCTAGAAGCCTGTTCAAAATGTAGTAAATCACAAGCAAGCCTTTGCCTTAGAGCGATAGGCTGATACTTACAGCTCTCCTACAACTCCTAATATTTAAAGAGGTCTTATAATAAAACCCCCTTACGTTTTAAGACAATTATATCACATAGTTCAAAGACTTAAGAAAAAAGCTACAATTCACAAGCTCTAGTACTTTTAGCTGTATTTAAGATACTGTTGGCTGAGTTTTGCTTCCCCTACAGGAGCTAATAGGATGGTGAGATCCTTTGTGCCAGTTTTCCAGTCAAGTCCAATGTTGTAGCATAAACTGGCCTTGTAAGCAACTTAGGCTAAGGTGCTAGTACTTACATGGAAACACCTAAATTTCATGTTATTTCTCTTTATTCCTGTGAAGGTTGAAATAACCAGCAGAAAACAGGGTAGACAGGCTGTTAATGTCTTCAACTCTAGCTTACTTGGCTGCACTTACCTAAATCAGGATACTTAATGTCCAGACCAAATGAACTACTAGAAGATGGCTCAGACTTGCCAACTGAAAGGGTACATTTAAGTTGCAAGAACTTTTGTGCTGGAAACTATGAAAAGCAGAGGTGTCTTCTGTTCTCTTCAGAATTTTTCATTCTTAGAAGGCCCCACAGTCAGACCAGGTGCGTCATACTTTGAACTGAACAAGCCAATATCTATCCAGTTTGTGACAATAAACTGCAATTTTTCACTTCTGAGAAGCAAAAAGACATGTCTTAAGCTTATGAATGCTGCTAGAGAAATATTCTTTAACATAGGATGTATGACAAATCAAACAATATCAAGGAACAATTATTTTCATTGTGGTGGCTTTGGATAGGCTAATTGAATTTTTTTAGATGTTCTTATGAGACTGTATTCTGCGGTCCTTTGCAGCCAGGTTTTGCAGTTTTAAGAAATGGTATTTGTAAGTATAGTTATAACTATCACGAGTTCTGTATCCGTCTAGTGTGTCCACATACTAGTATTTAACCCAGTTACTTCAAGCTGGGTTTAGTACGCTATCTGTAGCCTTGAGATTCCTTGGTAAGTTTACCTCTTGGGTACCTTATCAGAACTGACAGTGATGCAAGTGAGGTAGTGCAAGAAGACTCTTACCTCACAATAGTGTAGGTAATAAGATTGTTGTGAAATGTTCTTTTAAGTAACAGATATAATTATAGATTAATGGGCGAATTCTGGAACTATTATCCAGTTCCTAGCCTCTCTGTAGCAATCTTCGATCAATATTGTAACTCTTGCATCGATTTTGAAGTGCTGCTGAAAGATCCTGTGATCATATTCAGGGAGGGCCCCAGCTTAATCATTGTGTCATATGAATGTCCACAGTAACTGTTAAAACAGCTTCCTCTTCTAGGGTAGGAATTAGATCTTCTTTCCCTTTTCCTGAACTGCAAGTCTTTCTGCATTGCTTACCACCCCCCAAGTTACTATCTAGGCACCTTCCTCTCACTGCTTTGTCTGACAGCATAAGAACCAATGCAAATTCCCTGGAAGACTCTACATTTCAAGACTGACATGAATAAAACCACTTTTCATGAGACTCCTCAAAATAGTTGCCTTAGGCTTGCTTTTTAGTAATACAGCAAATCCAGAAAATTCTTACCCACTTCTGTAAGAGATGGATGAGGAATATCTATGACTAGCTGTATAATATATGAAGTAATCTACAAGTTGCTTTCAGTCATATCCTGTGAATAGCTAAAGCATATTCAAAACAACTATATTTCTGTTGCTTTTAAACTGTGTTTTGTACTTTCAGTTTTAAATTGCCAATCTACATTGAAGGTGCTGTCTCCAGAAGATGGAAAAGCAGACATAGTAAAAGCTGCTCAGAACTTTTGTCAGTTGGTAGCACAGCAGCAAAGAACATACACAGACCTGGATGTGAATGTGTTAGACAACTTATTAAGTAGTAAGTATGACATGGTCTGTGGGGAGGAGGGGAAGAGTACTCTATTCATAACAGATTTGGTTTCTAGTTTGTTTATTGCTTAGAATGTAAGCATCTTGATGCTTAGTCTGTCGGGGTAAGTTATGATTATTGCTTTCAGGCTTCTGCTAAAAATTTCTTACTGGTTTACTCCCTTTAAGCAGAAAAAATTCAAACCTTAAGATAAATTGGAGAGTTTCAGCTTTTCAGAGTTTACAGCCTCTATGGGATGTTCTGTGATGAGCTTTCTGAAAAAAGTACCACTGAAACTAGACTATTAGGACTTAGATTAACTTCTTGCAAGTTAGCATGCTGCAAACCTGAGTATGGGCAGAGAGTTTTTTCCAGATCTAGTTACAGCAATTAAAGCAGTTACTGCTGCCTAACTACTACTCTGAGTGCAAATGATAGAACGCTCACTCATCTTTTGCTGATGTATAACCTATGCTAGCTTAGTTACCTTCTTTAATAATTCATGCAGATTACTGACTCTGCACTGAGGTCCATGAAAAGGGCAGGGTTCCCTAATGTTACCTCTCTGGGAGAAGCAGTTTAGAACAAGCCTCCACTTCCCCAGTGGTGCTATGGAGCTATAGTACTTGCATGGATTGCCTAGGAAAGCTGAGCATGTTAATTGCGGCTGTAATTAACTTGGCAGTGTGCAGGCTTCAGATTGCACACTTGAACTTGGATGTCTCCAGGCACATTATTGTAATGTGGCTCCCATTAATTGGACTTGAGAGTGATATTTTTTTTTTCCAAATGGGTGGTCAGCTGGATTGCTCTGCAGGCTGACTACAGTGGCAGTTTAGACACTTCAAGATTGATTTCAAACTGAATTCTATCCCATGCATGCTGCCTGATAGCTTCTCACTGTAATGGAATTATTAAATCTGTTTAGTAAGGCACCTCTGAAGAAGTGACTTGGACATCTATCCTGTTATATCCTAAAGGCAACTTAAGGAAATGAATAATTGCTTGTCTAAAACATTCCCTCACTTCGTGAAGAACTGGTGACAGGTGATACCCATGTATGCGTTCTGTCCAGTGATGTTTACCTGGAGCTTGTCAAACACTTGTTCATGATCTTCTATCCATGCACTTCAGTGTCTGGATGTGCTAAGAGTATTAGGTCCAGTCTGCATAGCCTTAAAAACTGAGCAGATTTATTGTTCACGTAATGCATGCTAGCTGAGCACAGAAAAAGAAATCTACACTATTAGTCTGTCAAAACTGTAAACTTTGAAAACAGGCTGCTTAATCTATGTAGCTAATAACTAGGGATAGTATCTATAACTAGTCCTGCTTATTAATTTGCCTGGTTTTAATGTTCAGGACAGTTGGAGGTGAAGAACTACTCTTTCATGACTTCTTTCGCAGCAGCTTATGAAACTAACCATTTTAGCTGCAGGCAAATTTAGTTTCAGTGCATCCTTAATGGCAAGGTATTGAACATAAACATCTGTGAGTTACTGATCTAAATTCAGAGTTAGTTCTGAAAAGCAGTACTTGAGTAGCTATGGTTTTAGAACTTGTGTTCATGGTGACTTCTGCGAGTTTCTGGTTTTTCACATTTTTATTTAAATGCCTGACAATGTGGTCTTTTAAATTTCTGTTAATATTTAGGATGCAGTTATTGAAGTCTAGTCCTAAAATGATATGGTTCTAGCTTGTCATGTGGCTTTTCTGGTTTTTAATCCAGACATGCTCTAATTCTTACAGCTTGAGTTTTCTTTAGTGTAAGAGTACTTTCTTCTGAGCAATGCCTCAGCTAACCAGCTTGTTTTCAGAAAAGTGGGTGCCAGCTGCATTGTAGTATTGCCTCTACTTGCCATCTGCCTTCCTAGTAAAGAACATGACTATTGATTGAGGCTGTTCATGTTGCCCCATAAAATCTGTGTGGAGAAGAGAAAGGTAGTGCTATCTATCAGCTCTACAAATTTCTTCATGTTCCCCTCACGGAACTCCTGACCTAGAAGGGATGTTGCCAGATTCCTGTCCCTTGAGTGTCCTGAGTCTTGGCCCCTTTTTTCTTTTTTTTTTTTTTTTTTCAGTCTACTAGTCTACTCCCAAATCCTTCTGTGTTGTGTGTGCTATATTTGAAGAGTGCTGTAACTCTAGCAGCTCTGAAGGAGCTCCCACATGCAAAGTATCTGTAGTGTTGATACGTTTAGGTAGAGAAATGGATGCAGAGTGGAAAGCACAGTACTGTGTTGTGAATAGGCTGTTCTGACAGTGATACTACAGTGTACGTTTTCATTTTCCTTCAGATAGGAACCAGAAGGAAATACTAGCATTAATTGGGCTCTCTGAAGGTCTTTTCCTGTTTGAAAAGCCATTGCAGTGTTGAAGATCCTGCTGCTGAACTGGCCAGCTGAGGAATACTCAGCTACTGAATCAGCTGATGAGTAAAGCTGTCCACTTCCTCCAGAGCCCCCACTTCTAAGTATTCACTACTTCCCTGCAAAGCTCTTTTGTACTAACATGCTAGCTTCTGAACACATAAGCAGTTTCTGCTTTATAATTTTTTTCTTAACTTTGAGATAAGATTTGGACTGTGGCATGTGGCACTCGTATCTAAATACTTCATCCTTCCTTAGAAACGCATATGCTTGGGAAAATAGCTTCTTTACCTCTGGTAAAAGGATTGTTACTGTGATTATTCAGTGGGGAGGGAGGGTGTGAACTTTTTGAAATCTCCAACTTCAGTTCCAAAATCTGGGCAGAGCAAAAGCTGATAGGACCTTAGTTTCCTGTTTTGCTATTCCCAAAGTTAAGTTCCTTTACAACTAAACTTAAACTTGTAAAAGGTTCTTGACTGGTTTGGTTGCTTTTTTAAACATGTGAGAAAAGAACTGAGAAATAACATCTGAAGTTCAGAGCAAATAGGCAGTATTAAACTTTTATCTGCTAAAGGTAGGTATTATACAATGTAACCACTCTTGCAGTTAACTTACAGAATTTGTGGGTAATGGAAGGAATAACAAGAAATAGCATGCAATAATCACAACTAATTGCAGCCTTATAGCAAAGTAGGGTTATGACTGCTGGAATGCTTTTCAGATGAGCTAGGTAGGTGCATGAAGAACAGCTTACCTTCTTGGGTTTCATTGGGGTACTATGCTGGTTTTCACGTGTTGCTCTAACAAACTTGCTAGAATTATCAGGGAAAGCTGGACTGAGACTATTCATTCTAAACTTATTGCCTAGCTGTCAATTTTTAGCCTGGAGTAGCTCAGGCATGGCAGAAGTGTATGGAAGGGAGACAATGTCGTTGGCCACTGATTGTCTTCAATCTCGAGTGAACAGTAGGATGCTCTCACTGGTGAGCAAGACAGCAAGCTACTAAAGATTTAACTAGCTTCTCTTTTCTTGGGGAGACTTTCTTGTGCATCAAACTGTAGTATTTGGTCTCGGCTTTTCAGGGAATGAAGTTTAGTAGCTTTTTTCTTTTTTTTTTTTATTTTTTTTTATTTTTTTTTTTTTATTTTTTCAAACAACTGTTTGTATGCCCTGTTCCAGAGACTGGGCAAAGACAATGAGGTCGTCTGAGTTGGGATTAGACTAGTGGAATGTCAGTGACTGGTGTTTTAAGGTATGGGCAGTAAGAGTGTGAGCACATAGTGAAGTCCTTCAGTGTTATCTAGCCCTGCCCTGGCTTGGGTCATGCTGTTGACTTGGTAACAGGGGGAAAAAAAATATTGCCCTGTTTTTTCCTTACTCATTAACCAGCAAGATGTCACCTGCAACAGTTTGTCTGAAATTTCATAGTAAAAGTTGTTTCTAAAATTGTCTGTCTAGCTCCATATTGAGAAAGAGACAGTTCATCTGACAGGGTTTGGGTGTTTTTTTGGTTTTTGGTTTTTTTTTTTTTGTTTTTTTTTTTTTTTTTTACAACTTGTGTTCTTGATGGTCTGTGATACCGACTTGTTCTTCAGTGGAACCTCCTTAAGTTTGGGGTTTTTTTGTAGTCCTTTTACTCGATTGCAACTCCACATAGTTGAGTTAGGACTATAGTAGGTATGGGTCAGGATACAGCATGTTCTATGCTACTAAAATCGAGTTTGCCAAGACAAACTAGAATGGATCAGTTTAAAGAGCAGTGTTAAGGTTTGCTGTTATTCAATACAATGTTCCTATCACTTTCTTATCAAGTCTTTGAAAACCATCTGACAAAAATAATGGTCCAGCTGGGCCTGCAGTGGCTGCCTAAGCTTTTGCTCAGTTGATCCTGTTCAGGTGGTGCAAGACCAGTCTGTCCTCTTGGACTAGTTAACAACTCAGAGCCCTCAGGAGCTTCACTTCCTTTTAAAAAAAAAAAAACAAAAAACCGCCTTCAATGAAAAAGCAGATGCATTAGGGTTTAGCATTGAAACAAATCTTCTGGTGAATTTGACAAAACCTAATTTAGCTTGTTCTTACAGGTACAAATGGATTTCCTGATCCTGATTTAGTCTTGAAGTTTGGTCCTGTGGACAGCACATTAGGATTTCTTCCGTGGCACATCAGACTGACAGAGATCATGTGAGTGGCCTATAAGTACTGTAAAGCAGGTTGGAATAATAGCTAACTAAACAAGTCTTTATGTGACTGACTCTATGGAAATAGCCGTAAGAGGAGATCTGTCTAAACAGAGGTGTCTGGGAATTGATTTGAGGGTGTCTAAAAATTGTTACATGAAACCTGTCAAATGCTTGTTGCTTTCTTCAGCCACAACTAGGCAACAGCAGGCTTTACTCTTCAGGTTTGAGGAAAAACTTCTGTCATTATCTAGTTGCAGTGGTCCAATCCAAGTCTGTCAGTGTTGTTTATGTGGATTTTAAGTGGCTTACAGGTTTCTATCGGGAAAACTAAGGATATAAGGGAAATAGGATAATGCACAATGATTGTGCCTCTGGATCACTTTCCAGTTTTGGCAATAACTGAACTTGACTGTATTTGCTCTATTTCTTAAATCTGAGAGCATTCGTAGGGCTCTTAAATGTCTGGGCAGACCTGTGCTTATCCAACTTTCTCGCTGATTTGAAGTGCCCTAGGACTGTAATGGTTGGCTTTGTTCTAGAGGGTGGCAAGATACTAACAGCTAGTTCAGTTACTACAGTTGAGTGACAGTAAGTGTGAGAACAACTTCACAAGGTTACTCAGGCAAGAGCTTACTTTAAGTAGTGATATTCCTGGCTGGCCATACAAATCGTGAAGTGTTCATAAAAGCTTATTTTAATTTTTCAAACTTGCTTTCTCAGTTCTTTGCCTTCTCACCTGAACATCAGCTATGAAGACTTTTTCTCTGCCCTCCATCACTATGCAGCCTGTGAGCAACGCTGGGGAAAGTGACTTCTGGCGGAGCACATGGAGTCAGGCTTTCTGTGGGAAGGAATTGCTGTCTGTTTACAAGCACCTGTGACCCATAAGTCTGGTTCATAGTCCTTTCTTAATTTATCAACAAATTCAATAAAGTGTCTTACCTTTCTAGAGAGTCTGTGTGAATGCGTGAGAATCTGTGGGGAGGGGGAAGCTTGCAGATTTCCTTGATGAAAAAGACAGTTTCAGCTGCAGTATTACCCTCACTTTGATGTCCAAGGGACCAAAAGAACATGCAAGAATTAAGTCTTGTGAAGTCTACAGGACAACAAAAATAGGAGTTCATGCTCTGAAGGTCCTTAAATCCAAGGAAGAGCTCTGATATAAGCTTCTTTCTTTTCAATTCTTCATGGTCAGGCATTTCAGAGCTAATCACCTGGTTTATCTTCAGATACATTTACTGTAATATATGTGAATTTCAGAGGGGTCAGTATTGGTTCTGTTAACTGTGAGAACAGAGTGCTACTAGGCTGTGATGACTTGAGCCAGCAGTAGGTATCAAGTTCCAGAAATACTGAGAAGATTCCATAAAAAGGAATGGAAGCTTCAATGGTAAGTGGATTAGGCAGTCTGTGTAGCACTATCCATCCTCTCTTCCCCCCCCCCCCCCCCCCCAAGAGGTCAAAATCAAAACATTCCTACAGCCCTGAGTGAAACTTCTCTTATCAGGTCAGTTTTCCATAGGGAATAAGCATAAACAGTACAATGTATTGTTTGCATACCTATTTTCCCCATAAAATTGTCACCTAAGGTGATGAGCTGGCTAAGGCTCTGGCATCACTTGCTGAAAAAATCTGAAAATGGACTTGGTCCACTTCCTTGGTGAATGTGACCTGCTTGTTGTGCTCCTGTACTTGGTAGGGGAGTCTGCTTAAGCCTTTTGTTAGGTTTGTTTTGAACTGCGCGTTAGAAGTTTGAATGGGAGCCTGCAGCAGACAAGATGAAGTGAAGCTACGCTACACTATCTCAAAACTGAGATAACTAAATGGATACAGTAGCTAAGCAGCCTTCATTGTGGAATGTCCTATTTGAGTTACATTCCTATTGTTGGAAGTAATTTGGAATTGAAAGTCTTTTTAGCAGCAGTTGGACAAAGTGGTATCTTTAGAGCTGTATTACTGGAGACAGACATTAACATTGCAGCCTTCTGCCCTGCAGGCTGTAGAACTGTTGGACACTTCATTCTGGAAGTGTTTCCCTTCCGCCCCCACCCCCCCAAACTGAGTCTGGCTCGTTACCCCCGTCATTAGAAGGGAGAACTTCTGCTTTTAAAAGGGAATTGCCAGATTTTAAATGAATGTCTGCTTCTTTGTGCACAGTGCTTTTTAACTGTTGTAGCTTGATGTAAGATGGTATAAACTCCTAACTGCAGTTTTTCATCGTACTAAGATCAGATTGCAGCTACCCAAGAGCGCTGTGGTCTACTTTATCTCATAAAAGAGAAAGGGATGTTTAATTGACTAATGGTTTTGACATCAAATAAAGTTCCGTATGAGTGGGGCTGCTCAGAGTACAGTTGGCTGCCTTTTGCAGACTGGTCTCTGATGTTTGCCAGTTACTGTATTGCAGAGAAGATGAACGGTCGTGCAATGTGTCCCGGGTTCTGTCATTGCCATAGGAAAGTTTTCTCAGCGAATGTTCAACTTAACTTTTTTGTGGGGAGCAGGTGGCCTGTTGGAGCCTATCTTGGGTATTAAAGTTTATCTGTAATATGAATTTTGTTCCATTAAAATGTGAGGTTGTGTTTAAGTTACCATATGGTAAGAGTTACTGTGTCACTGAAGCAGCTCTGGTGCTGGCAGTAAAGATGTAAAATGGGAAAAGCTTAGTTTGGTCCTCAAAAGTAATCTATTTTTTTATATTTGTATCAAACTGCCAAAGAATACTTCTAGTACCTGAGCTCCCCTTGGTCCTCCAACTTCTGCGTATCTCAACTAGAAAGACTTGGTTTATATTGGACTGGTCTCAAGGTCTAGGATTTGTCTCTAGAGGGATGCTTAATGAAACCAAAATGATCAGTTCGGCTGCATTTGATTCAACTTAATCAAACCTCTTCCTCCTGGAACTGGTGTAGTTGAACTAATCCACGTTATGGCTTGGTTGGGACGATGTTACTGTCCCTGCGTGGGCAGTCGTCGGTGGGCTGTGCCAAACGCCCTGCGCCTGTCCACGGCTTGGTGTCTGAATGTACGTCCTGGCAGCTCACGCCTCTCCCCTGCTCCTCCTGTGCAAAGGTCTGTGCTCTCGCTGTGACTTGCTGTATGGCTGTCATCTCTGGGTACCTGTACATAATGTGTAAAACAAGTTTTTACGATTAGGGAATCGATTTATTGAACTTTATTATTGAGAAAAGTTAAATCTAAATCTGTAAAACAAGAAATCAATAAAAGACTATAATCTTTCTATGGGCTATGGTGATACATGAGCACTTCTGCAGGCCTGAGGCGGGGGTGTAGCCTTACTCTTACTGCTACGTCGCTCTGGGAAAGTTCCATGCTTAAATTGCTTCCTGTAGCGTAAGAACTGGACAAACTCTTGTATCTACCACTTCCAACTTCCTAGAAGCTCTTGTGAAAGCTTTTATAGCCAAGCATTTCCCGTAAAAATACCTCTTTGATAGTCCTGGGAACTTGTTGAACTTGTTCCTGGCTACTAAAAAGCTTGCCTCCTCTCCCTGCTGCTGAGTCACTCCTGAACCCCCAGCAGGGCTGGGCCTCCTGCCAGCTCCCTGGTCCGGGAGCGGGGTGACGTATGGGTGTGGCGCGGAAGAAACCTCAGCGATCCCAGTGATGCCTGGGTGCTGGGCATCACCCCTTTGGAAAGGGGAAGTTGCTGTTCAAGCAAGTTTTGGAAAAAGCGCTGGGGGTTGTAGTGGGTCATGAGCCATAAGCCAGCCTACAACGAGGGCCGGCAGTCTCACAGGCCACCTTGGGAAGAGGGTTGCTAGCAGGTCAAGGGAGGTGATCTTCTCTGCTCAGATCTGGAGTTCTGGGCTTCCTTGGTACAAGAGGGACAGGGACTTAACTGGAGCTAGTCCAGCAAAAGGCCAGGATGATGACTGAGTGGAGCATCCATTGTATGAGGAGAGCCTGGAGAAGAGAAGGCTCAGGAGGGATCTTACCAATGTGTATAAATGTGATGGAGGGGGAGTAAAAACCACCTGACTCTTCTCGGTGGTGCTTAGTGGCAGGCTGAGAGGCAACAGGCACAAACCGAAGTAGAGGAGAATCCATTTAAACATCAGAAAAACCTTTTCTGGGGAGGGTGGTCACACAGCAGAGCAGGATGCTCAGAAAGGTTGTGGAGTCTTCTTCAAAACCTGCCTGCATGCATGGGGAGCAGGTGTCGGACTAGATCATCTCCAGAGGTACCTTCCCACCTCAGCTGTGCTGTGAAATGCAAAACTCCAGAGGCGGACAAGCTATTTTACAGAGAGGGGGTTGCAGCAAGTAGTCTGCTGTGGCTGGAGTTCAGCGGATGGCACTTCCATCCTCGCTTTAACTGCGCCTGCTTCAATCGAGGTGGTGGAGCACTATCACAACCTGTTGGCACGCTCCACTCGCAACAGTGAAAGAGCACGCTGGGCACAGACAGCAGCGAGTTTTCAGCAAGCTTGCAAATTAACACTTGGGTCTCAAAATCCCAAGTGTTGACAGAAAAACTGTATTCTTTGCTGAGTTATTTTGTGATCGAGATTCTTCTGTGTTGTCTGTTACCACATCTTTCAGGTTTTTCCTCCTTCCTTCCTGACCCAGTGCTGCTGGCACTCTGTTTCCCTAGATATGTAAGCTCCTTATAAGAAAATTGTTGTGTTATCGAAAGGAACTCTTTGGTATACCTTAGGTGGTCCCAAAAATTTGTTACCATGCAATCCAGTGGACAGTAAATGCAGAGGAACTTGTATGGCTTTTCACCAAATTGGCTTACACCTAGCTTCATGCTTGCCAGCATTAAGCTGGCTCTTGAAAAGCTGTTTCGGTGTCAATGGTGCATTTTGAGTTGCTACTTGCGCAGATACAACCTGCCTGCAAAGGTTAAGAGTAGTTTCCGAACTGGAGCTGGCTCTAGAGCAGTGTTAGGATGGTGCTGCTGGGCTCTCCTACCTCAGCTGGTTTTTAAGAGTCAGCAACAGTGGCTCGCTGCAGGTGATTTGTAATTTCACTACCAATTTGTATTTTCAATACCAAAGAATATTAGAGCTGCCTGTACAGCGGAAACTTCATCTTCACTTGCCCCAGCGTGAGGGCCCCCACTCACGGTAACTACTACTCTTCTAAGAAATGATTAAAGGTTCTACATCCTTCCTCTTCTTTTTCCTCTTCCAGTGGGGCACGGAATCATAGAATACCAAGTTGGAAGGGACCTCAAGGACCATCTGGTCCAGCCTTTCTGGGCAAGAGCACAGTCTAAACAAGATGGCCCAGCACCTGTCCAGCTGTGTTTTGAAAGTGTCCAGTGTGGTGGAGTCAACCACTCCCTTGGGGAGATCATTCTAATGGCTGACTGTTCTCATTGTGAAAAATTAGTTGGTGTCTAGAAAGGGAACTAGATGAGATTCTGAAATAGTTGCTTTGCAGCAGCATTTGGGGACAGCTGTTGTAGGAAATAGGCCTACAAAGCAGTTCTGGAGAGTACACTGGTTTTTGGGACTTCTTGTTACACACATGCATGGAGCAACTGTACGGCATAGCATGCTGCGCGGAGTGAAGGCTGGTAAGCAAGTAAATGTAAAGGTAATTCTTTTTAGAGGAAAGTATGTTCTTACACACTTGTATCTGTAAGTGCTTTCTAAAGTACTTTACAAAAATTGCACGAAAAAAATAACCTGGTTGGATTTCCCATATGTTTCGTGAATTCAGCTTATGTGTGAAATCATAACTGCCCTGTGTAGCCCCAAGCGTTGTACCAGTTAAGGATGTTTTTAAGCGTAGGTTAAACATTTTTTGTCTTTACAGTTGAATTAATGTCGCACTATTAACCACGTTTATTCATTGGCACTGAAAGGTAGGCATACCTATAAAAACTGAAGGGTATGTGCAGATAGGGCTTTAGCCCCTGCCTGCTGACCCCTATGTGGCAGCTGCCTTGCAGACGGGCTTCGCCCCGTGCTGCCAGCCGGGACTGTGCCACCCAGCCAGCACCTCAGGCAGGAGGAGCGCTGGGGACACAGGGACGGGCACTCTGCTTGGCCGTGCTGGCTTCCACGCCGCCGCCTGCCAGTGCTCTGCTCACTGGGCACTTGCTTGGAAAGAGGCTCTCGCTGCGGCTGCTGAGCGCTTAATGCAACAGCAGCAGCTTCGGCTCTGGAGCGAGGAAGGAACTGGAGAACGAGGCCCATCCTATACAAAACTTTCCAACGGGTCTTGCTATGAAGGTTACCGTTTGTCCAGTTTTCACCACACCATGAATGTCTGCAAACAACTTTTGGCTGTCTTCTAGGAGCTAAGTGACTTTGATAAGCTCGAAATGCTAAAGCAAATGAATCTGAGGCCACCCTTTAAACCCCTACACAACTTTTTTTTTCCCCTCAGATCTGCCAAATTAAAAGGGAGAGAGACTTGCAAGACCTTCCTCTGCTGTATGTTTGTCTGTGTTAAATGATGCAAGGCCTCCCTGAATTCATTTGGATCACTGCTGAGAGCTGTAGGATTATTCCTTAATTGCATCCAAAACAACTTTTTTAGATGATGAATAATATTATGTATTAAACAGAAGCATGCCTCAACCTTAACTTTGAAGCGCTTCACAAATTAATGTTTAATGAAACCATTTGCCTTGAGGTTTTTGCTGTACTATCTTAACTGGCTGAATACGAATACCAGCCAGGGCTCTTTCATCTCCCTGATGAGCCTTGCTGCTTTAATACAGCGTATTTTCTCCAGCCATGTCCAGCCAGCCAGTTTTTAGCACTGTTGTCTTCTACATGTCCTGCAAAAATGCTGCCTCCCCCCTCCAAAAAAAAAAAAAACCCCCACAGCAGAAGACCCTAATGGATTATAGATACCGTATTTTTAGGGGAATATTTCATTGAGCTAAATATGACCAGTACAACAGTTTTGTAGTAACAGTTCACACTGTAAACATTAGAAGCCCAGTGGCTGATACACTGAAACAAAACGTGCCTTACTCCTTGGCTGCAGGCGTTTGTTATAATTTTAATGGAAAATTTCTCTCCGAGTCAGCTATCAAAGTTAAAAGCTTCCCATTAGATTTTGTATTCTATAATTCTGTAAAAGTTGCCACTTTGCTGGCAGGGTGCCTAATATTTTTTTTTGCGAACCCAAAGGTGTCTGATAATGTCATTTCAAGGGGGCCCTCTCTATATCTGGCAGCACAAGGATGTTTTTGTTAAACTGATGTCATGAGCCATTCTGCAATTTACAATACTTAAAGTTGAAATCCAGGTTAAATCTCCTGTTTCTATCACAATGGAGCAGTCACACTGTTGGAATCGGGGGACATGTTGGCATTATGGAAATAACAATGTCTTATACAGAATTGAGTACTGTGCTGGCCCCAATTCTTGGTAGGGCGGGGGCGTTGAAAGAAAGCAGAGTAAGATGGTGATGAGAATTACAGAATTGCAGGAGAATGTTGCTCAGGAGGAGGAGGATGGCTGGAGATCACCTAGTCCAACCTGGGGTTCGAGTTTTCTTAGTCCTTTTCCAGCGCTCTGTCCCTGCAAAGTCTCGCTTGCAGAGCTGGGCTGCTGTAATTCAGCACCCTGAACCAGCAGCTCTCAGGTGTGAAAGAAAATTCAGGAAGGGTTCGGAGGTGAGGCCGAGTGTTTTGCCATGGGTGCTGTCAGGCCAAGCTTCTGGGGTTGGAGAGGAAGCGCTGAGGTCTGGGGAGCTGCCTTGGAGAAGGCCCTGGCAGAAACCCCTCTTGTTTGGACAGAAGTGGCAGCTGGCCCCCTGTCTCTTTTTAGAGCAGAAGCCTGGATTTTCCCAGACTCAGCTTGAAAATTTTATGAGTAGCTTACATAGTTTAAAGTAGTTTTAACTGATCAAAACATCTGTAATTTCCCTCACGTATCAAGCAACGACCCGTGCAGCCTATCTCAGGAGCTCACAGGTGAACGCTGTGCGTGCTGCACGTCGCCCGCAGGGTAGGCTCAGCTCATTGCCCAGCCTGATGCTTTGTCACCAGGGGTGGTGGCACAGGGCTGGCAGGGCTTTCCCTCTCCCTGTCTAGCAATGCCAAGAACCATTTCCTACCACTCAGCTTCATTGCTGAAGCCCTGTTTGATCTGCATGAGCCTCTCCATGTAAGTATGTTCCGGAGGCATAAACCAGATGTCTGACAGCGATCACTGCCTTGCGATTCTCTCCATGTAGCTGCTTCCAACCATGTTTTATTTAGCTGGCTGGCTATGGCAATCTCGGCCAGAAAGCCTGCGGTCTCCTCCAGCTCAAAGCAATTCCAGGCACTCCTCTGAAGGCTGTGTTGACTTAATTCTCCGACCGCTTGTGCGCAAGAAGGAGCTGGGCATAGCCTGGCTGGTCCAGGCTGAGGGTGGTGCCAGTGCAGCATCACGGAGCCCTTCATGGTTGTGCCAGGCCTCCCTGCCACAGCTCCCCTCCCCACAGCCGCCCGTCATCCTCACCTCCGCAAACAGCCCCCTTTTCCTGCGTGGGCAGGAAGCCTCCACCTGGCCCTGCACGTCCCTCCTGCTCCCACACGGCTCAAACCCACTCGACAAGAGAATGGCCTGAGGACCAGCTCCTTTCCTCAGAGGTTCCCTCCTTCTGCAGGGTCCCCCCGTGGTACGGAAGCTGCAGCCCTCGCTAGCAAGGCTTTTGAGTTCTCGATCTCCAAATCAAGAAGCCTGTCCTTGTGAAGGAGCATTATTATTTGCTTTTTCCAAAATAAATTAAAAGTTGGCTTACTTTGAAAGTGGGCGTGTGCTTTTATTCATGGTGAATCTTTAAAATATGTGAAATGTGTGGGAGGTGACAGCAATGCTGGAAAATGAGGTTTTGGGGGGCGGGGGTGTTTCTTTTCAATGGGAAGAGGAAAGAAAATTAAATTTCTATTTATGCATCATCTCTGGTATGAATTTAAAAGGGCATAGGAATGGGAGTAAAAAGATAAAACTTCTTTATACTGCCACCAGCTCAGCTGCATTGTGCATATTGTATATGTGCAAAACAATCTGATTAAGACCACAGTTGTGGAACATGATCAGTTTAGTACTGCTGAGACTTAGTGCTTCCTGCTCTCCCTCAATTTACTGGTGGTGGCATTTAAATCCCAATACACTGAGATTGTGTTAACCCAGTTTATCCAAATTTTTATTGTGACCAGGTCAAATTAATCCGTCTTTCCCACAGCAGAACAAGACCTGTGATTGTTACTGCAGGTGAGACTGTTTACGGGGTCTTTTGCCTTCACAAGGCATGCACAGAGATGAGAGCAACCGTTGCAGCTCTTGTGTGCATTGCATACAAGCTTGTGCAGCTGGTGGAGAAGGTTGTGGGGACCTGCAGATGCAAGAGATGGCAGCTTTCTGCACGAGAGCTTGGCACCTGCATTCAGAGACATTGACCAAACTTCTGCTGGCATTATGCTAGCGACCACAAACCTGAAATAAGCTTGCTCTTAATTTCTGCTCTTTTCAGTGTCTGTGAAAGTGCTGGTTTTCTAGGGGACCAGGGAGGTGGAAGTCGCTTTGCATGCCAAGCTCCTCACAGTTGTTAGGTTGGTCCAACATATAGACTCAGAAGTAAGCTAATTGTCTAGATAATCAGTGAAACAGCTCCTAAGCCATGCTAAAAGTAATTATAAATATCTGAGGCAGTGGACAGCAAAGTTGCAATCCCAGTCGTAACCCAAAAGCACTGCTTTCAGCTCTTAAGGCGCTCTACCCCAGTTCCCAGCACTTGGTAGTTACCCTGCTGTGCTGTAAACCAAGAGGGCAGGGGTAACCTAGGAGGGCAGAGTTATATATGAGGATATCGTCACAAGAAAGGAACTATCAGCTCTGAAAAATAAGTCCAAGCCTTTAGAAAGCTCCTTGTACGTGTTGTTTGCAGCCCTTGGCAAGCCATGGGTGCACTACAGTAACAGCTGTGTTAAACTACTGAGAGCTAACTATCAGGAAAAAGAGAGCATCCAAATCTGAGGATCACTTACATTTTCTTCATAAAGTTAGCTCTTTCTTGTAGTGTATCATGACGGCAAAAGAGAAATGGTGGGTGGACGGACACGAGGCCGTAGCTGAGGGCAGAGCAGGGCTGCTCAGCCCCACCACACTCATCACCCCACTGCCTTCCTCTGCCCCCGTGGCAGCCCAGACCCAGCAGGAGCAGTGGGGGCGCCCAGCACTGTACATGCGACCCCTCCTCGCTGGCTCCTCACTAGGGCTCATCCCCAGTGTCACCAGAGCACATCTGCACAGCTGTGCGCTCTGCCTGCCCTCTGGCAATGGGTGGCAGGTTGGGTTTTGGCCCCCCAGGCTGAAAAAGCCAAGCCTCCGCTAACGGAGAGCATGAGGCAGGCTGAGCACAGATGCCCCACAATTGCGCTTTTTGCAAACGTGCGAGGCAAATAGCCAGCTCTGACCACGTGTCATGCTCCAAAACACGCAGAGCTCCCAAAAACCGGACAGGCTGTTTTTCTGTATTGGTTTATCACAGAACCTTTCCTTGCATGATATCAAGAGTTGATTTTATTATTGCATCTTAAGAAGCCCTGGAAATGTAGTACAAGTCCGTGTTTTGGCTATGCCAGGAGATCTTTATTCCCCTGCAGTATGCAGCTAAAACAGTTCTTAGGAAGGGGCAAATGCTGTTTGTGCAAGGCTCACCCGCTTCAGGCACTGTACCAAAAACCGTCTGAGCCATCACAACCCCTGCTGCTCACTGTGGCGGTGTTTGTGGTGTGAGGGCTGGGTTTATCCATCTTTTCCATTGTTTAGGAGCTTGATGATGTAGCCATGCCCATACTAATCACAATTTCAGATCACCTTGGTGTTGGTTCCTATTCCTTTCAACAACGGCCTCCTGCATCTTTAGGCACCTAAAGATGTCGCACATCGGATCCCAAACCTTGGTACCATGAACAGAAATGGATCTGCTTGTAACAAAACTTGTCGTCTTAGTTTGCATTTTTCACCATCTTAAGAACAGAATCTCCTTCGGTATCAACACCTGTAAGTGTATTAGATATATTTTTGTAGGAGAACTATAAAAAAGAGTTGTCATGCTTTTGCAGACAGAGTCCCATTTCCTCACACTGCATCCATGGTACTAACAGGGCAGCGTAACCTGCTCGATGGCCTCGGGTTGCCACCTTCCTACCTGGCATCTCTCGAAGCACAACGTGTGCCAGGGGAGCGACCAGCACGTTGTTCCCAGGAGGTACGGGCACTACTGCCTGTGCTCCGTGGGCATGGTTTCTGCATGGACCAGAAGTGCAACCCGGGCTGCAAGCCCAAGGCTTAACACGCCCTGTGGGCACAGGCACAGCAAATCTTTGTGTCATTTTGTGGCAGCATCACACCCATTTCTATCGCCTAGGGACAGGGCCTGTTTTGAATTACTGTGCTGTAGCTCTAGGGAGGAGGTCACTGGTCCAGAAAAAACAGACAGGTGGTAGAGGTGCCCAAATTCTGCTTGGACAAAGTATCCAGCAGAAAAAAGAGGGCATATTTGGGAAACCTGCATGGGTAGCCCCAAAGTTACTGTGTCCCAATAGATCAACGCTTGCTTTGACCTGAGGAGAACGTCTCCTCTTCAAGCCCTTAGCATTTTGCTGACCATTGTGGAAGAATGAATTCCACCTTTGATTACTGTTTTGCAAACAACTAACAACTAGAAAATACAGGTCACCAGCTCTTTTACAGTAAGACATCCACCACCAGATAGCATCAGCTTTGACATTGAGTCAGTGAATGGGAGACATAACCTACTCTTACTCATTTCTCCATGGCCAGAACATATCATCTGACAACAGGCCCACGAGCGACCTACCATAACGTTATTCTGAGCTTAAAGCGTTCACAATCTTACTCTTCAGGGCATCATGTCAGCTTATCTTGATCATTGCACCTCCTGAATTGAGAATCTATCAAACGTTGTCTGATCTCTCTAATTCGTAGTACGCAGCTTATTTTTATGCAGGAAATGAAAACTGCAGCATGATTGTATCATCCTGCACCTTCAATTTCCGCTGTATACAAATACTGAAGAAATACTGCTGCTTTGACATGTTTAGAACAATACTTTCCAAAAATACATGTTTATTTTCAGTGGCCTCGCCTAGTTCTCCAGGTGAAAAAAAAAAGCTGCAGTTAATTATTGATGCAGAATTGCAATATTCCTAAATGGTGTGATAACATGTTCTTCTTTAATAAATTAGGTTATCAATCTAAGAAGATTACATCTGAAGAGTCAAAGAGTAAATTGCTGTGTAAGGCGTTTTGGGGTTTTTTTTTTAGAAAATTGCTTTGAAAATTTGCTTTGATATGTTGGAGTACATCATACGGTAAGCAAAACCCCAGCTTTCTAAGAAAGCACATTGGTGAAGAAAGAAGTGCTGAGGTTGGAGGAGTTAATATGAACATAGGGGGCACCAGCACCCCTCTAAAAAGAGGAAATTCTATGGAAGGCCATTGAAAACACATTAAGCAGTAGTAAGATGAGAAAAAAGGAGCATTCAAAATTAAAATCTCCGGTATAAATCTGTATCGTTTTTTAACACACAAGATTCTGCAGATTCTGTGTTCAGCCAGAAAAAGCATGAACCAGAAGATACAAATGTTTAGATGTGAGACTTTTGTTATCTGACCTTAGGGAAGAAGCAAATGGCTGCAAAACATCCATGGCTGCTCCAGAGGGAGCAGGATCTCTGCAGAGGTGACTCCGAAGGTTACGGCATTGTCAGGCTGAAAGCAGCTAAGTGGAAAGCAAGAAAAGGAAAGAATAATATCATATTGATTCCAGACCATGTTTGTTGGGGTTTATATATATATTTATATATATATCTTTTTAGCAATAGACCAGTGCTGAAAGTCCACCTGGGGCTGTCCTGCAGGGACAAGACATTACATGTGTGAGCTTAATTCAATCATTTCTAGGCTTTTGCAGTCAAACTCCCCTGTTCTAGGGGATAGTGTCCATTCCCCAGACTATTAAAAAGCGAATCTGGCTTCCTCTTCCTTTTATCTTTAAAGCCTCTTTTGTTGTTTGCAGGCTAGTAGAAGAAAGTCGCTTGCAAAAGGATGGAGCAGGTTTTTTAACATCAGAAACAAGGACAACAGGAGGACACCCTGTGCTGCAGAATCTGCAAGCACGCAAAAAGTGAAAGTTAGTGATATTAAAAAGAAAAAAAGGAGAAGGTTCAAAGCAAATTGATCAGTAACATTTTTTTAACATCAAACAATTGTGAGTGGGGATGGGTATAGCAAGGTGTTAAGTTTGGAGACAAGTCAGAAATGTAAATAACGAAAGAATGAAAATTTTCTGGCCACACAGAAGGTGCAGGTCTCATACACTCCTCCCCACACCCCCCGTAAATAAATGAGGTGGGAAAAAATCCTAAAAGGCAAGTTTTTTCCATGACTAGTGCATAATACTATTTTTTATGTTCAGCACAATGCTGAGCTGGCATCCAAAAAGCCCTCACTTGCAAAAATGAACTGCCAAGACCTACTCATGCTCTCAGGGACCCAGCCTGAAATAAATATGTTTTTTTTAAAAAATGCTGAGCATCTTCTTCCAGAACCTCAGGCCTTTTGGGACAGCCGACATTACTGACCACTTTTCAAAATTTTGTGTAAGGCCTTGGCTGTCCTCAGCACAGTGCCTTTGCACTGCCCAGACTGACAGCAAACCTGAAACCACAAGGATCAGGGTGCTTTGGGCAGCTTCCTTTCTCCAGGGAGCTGCCAGCTTTGGATACTGCTACTACAGCTCCTATGGTTTAGTACTCAGCCAAGTGCACCTAATCAGGGAATCTGCAGGTTCCCTGTTCTGGTCAACAAAGGGTCAAAATAGTAAAATACAGGGAAAAATAAAAGATTCCATAAATGTTGCAGATTTCAAAGCTATGGAGAATATGCTGGGTCTACAAGGAAGCTTGGGAAATATCCGATATTCCTGGTTTTAACACTAGAGTTTCTAACATTATAAATCAACGCTATGATAAAATCAAAGAGCTGCTGTGGGTATAAAGGAGGATGGAGACTGTTGTTCTGGTCTATTGTAAACGCAGAGTCAGGAATTGTCCATGGGCTACTCTTCCCGCAAAGACAGCAAGATGTGGAAACTGGCCACATGCTCCTGTTCTGTGCTGGAAAAACTACTCCTAGTCCAAACTGGCTTCCAGCTTTCAAAAGGATGTTTTAGGAAAAAAAACCCTATTAGCACTCTGATCATTCCCTTTGCTTTTACAGCCATGCCTTGTCCCTAGCTGAGCACGCACACCGTGGTTAGAGTACACCAGCTTCCTAGTCCAGTTTTGCCCCCGAGTCATACAGAGAGAGTCAATTCTGTGGACCCTGCTGTGCCTCAGCTTGGCCATTCACAGACTTGGTCTTCCTTACCCAGCCTAAAGTCATTGTGAAATTTAAAACATGCCTCCAGCTTCTGAACAAAAATACAAGTTATTCTTCCTAGGATGTATATTCTAGTGCATTTGCACCTGGTTGGTGGTGATTTTGCTACACCCATCTGCCTTTCCCATGGTTAGAAACATGCTGCAAGTGACTGTTCAGAAGCTGTTCCCCCAGGAGCTTACTGTTTTGTCTCCGTACCCTCTCAGAAATCCTCATACGAGCCCAGGCAGCACAGGCCGTGTGTTACAAACCTGTCACCAGAGCAGGTAC
This sequence comes from Egretta garzetta, assembly GCF_000687185.1. Lineage (NCBI taxonomy): Eukaryota > Metazoa > Chordata > Aves > Pelecaniformes > Ardeidae > Egretta > Egretta garzetta. The sequence continues at coordinate 3,224,542 of NW_009260616.1, forward strand.
GGCAGAGAGAGAACTGACAATGCCAAATGTCTACAGGATTTTGAAGAAGGAAAATCACAAAAGAAAAATCACAGAAAAATCCACTGAAATCTGTTAAATGCAAAGAAAACACCTGTAACTCGGGCTGACCGCAGAGGCTGGGAGAGTACCATACTCTGTCAGCCAGGTCTTGCTCTCTTCCTCAGTCATCTGCTGCAGGCCACTGCTGGAGGCAACGTGCTGGAGGACCTGGGGTCTGACCCAGTAGGGCCATTCTCAGGTTCTTATTATAGCAAAACTAGAAATCTCCTTAAGCCTATTAAGCATTTATCTTGAAAGACCTGGCATATGGTGCTGGCCCACTCTGCCCCTCAACAGCCAGAAGCACATCTCAAGCTGCAGCTGGTAGAGTCAGCAACATCCTGAGGGCTTTTTGAGTATTTTATTCAATTAGAACTATCCTATCCTCAGTGCCTAAGCATTTGGTTAATGCCTTCTTTTCAAAGATGTTTGTGGAGAGCTCATTACGTTTCCAACTTGGGATGAAAGCTCGTTAGCCATTTGTTATTTTGACCATAGGGACTGAAGGTAAATTTTACGCAAGAGATGGATGTCAGCTGGACAACAGCTGGATCATTTGGGATGGAGCAGGTACAGACTGACTCCTTCAACAACTGCTTCCCAGGCATGTACGTGCCTTCTCGAGTTTCGATCAGATGTGGAGTTTTTCATATAAAAAGTAATATTGGGTTCAGCTGTTATCTGGGCTCCACTAGAAAAAAAAATACTGATTTTAGCTCTATTTGAAATTATGTTAAGAAATTTATCAGCATCCCTTGCCACTTGAACCTCTTGAATTGAGGTAACAGGGGAAGGAAACAAAAAATACAGGAAGCCTTGAGCATTATTAAGGAAAGAGCAGTAGGCAAAATTAATATCCATGTACCTGAGACACTTGATTAGATTGTATTTCTTACACTGTATCATTTTGCCTCTAAGCTCCCTTCCCCACCCTTTTTTCCATCTGCATTGAGCAAAAATTTAGTATAAATATTTCTAGGAAGTACAGCTCTGACAGATGTTCGAGTGACAAATATTTGCAGTCAGGGTAATTTGCAAAACCAGTGTCATTTTGTTGACATAGGATCTTTCTGTATTTTGTATTTTTGTGCAAACACATAACTCTGGGAAATAAATCTGTCTTAATCAAAGCAAAAAGTAATTAAAAGGATTGTAGCCAAAAATGCTGGTGTTGCTTCTGAATGTCAGAAATGGGATTTCAAGCAAGGCATGCTGCTTTTCAAATGTACTAGGATATACAAAATTGATTGAAAATTTCTATTTGAAATGACATATATAATGGCAAGCATGCACGCTATTTTAATTTACTGCAAAAACTAGCAAAGCAGAAAGGAGAAGAGTTATGTCAGTAAAGCAGACAAAGACGAACATTGAAAGAGATGAGAAGGTGAAAGACTGCCTTTCAGAAACAGTGCTCGAAAGCCAGGAAGACTTAACAACTTGCACATGGAGGAACGGCAGAAACACTGCCTCGTATTAGGGGATGGGATCACCGCTGCGGTGCGCTTCCCAGGGCACTTCCAGGCCAGCCAAGCTGCAAATGATGCAAAAAGGAGGTTGCTTTTACATTGCCATTTTTTCATTTTTTTTCTTAAACTTGTTCTTGAAAAAAACAGGGTGGGGTGGGTGGGGAGAGAGAGCAATACACGTTTGTAGTCTTCCTTGTAAGAAATAATTCAGCCCTGCCCCAATGGGTTTTTTTCATTGTTTTTAACCCTCCAGACTTCTGGGTCTAGGTTAAGCAGGAGTGGTTTACATCAGCTAAGATTTGGATGGAGAAATTTTACCCAAGCCACTGGCTGAGGCCTCCCATGGACCTTGTTCATCACCGATGGGGAATACTTCTGTGTGCTGGAACTGAAAAGGCAAGGAGCCTTCCTTTCCAACCTTTTAAGTTTTAAAAATCTCTCTTCTTTTGGGTCTATTTGTTTCTGAAAAAAGCAATCCCTGGTGGATTCAGTGTCTGGGGAAAAGAAAACATGTTCCTCACCTTTTCCTTGCCAAAGTGCATTTAAGAGTGTGCTAGGACACACAGGCAGAAAACCTCTGTCCGCAAGGGGAGCAATCCTGCCTCTGCTGTGGAAAAGCATCCCAGGTAATGGAAATGAATTCAAATCACCTCAGAGGTCTAGAAAACTCTGTGTTACTGGCTGCTTCACCGCAGCAAACAGCACATTTCCCGCCTGACACATCTGAAAGGCTGCCTGAAGCACGGTGAGGAGGGCACACCGGGCGAGGGTGCCTCAGCCCTGCCTCCGCCTGAGGCTGCCCCGTTCCTAGGTGTGCCAGCCCCCGGCCCCATTGCTGTCCCCGAGGCCTGGCTGCTTCTGGAGCTCTCGCGCCTCACCCTGGGGCCACAGTGCTTTTCTTCCTCTCCCTTTCACACGCTGCCGCCGCCCTCCTCAGCGCTACTCCCAGACACCTCCAATCTGTTGGCATTCCCTGAGCTCTTGAGCCACTGTGTGACTTTGAGAAGGAAAAAGAGAATCACAGAATCACAGAACGGCAAGGGTTGAAAGGGACCTCGGGAGATCATCCTGTCCAACCCTCCTGCTAAAGCAGGTTCACTTAGAGCAGGTTGCACAGGACATCATACAGGAGAGTTTTGAATATCTCCAGAGAAGGAGACTCCACAACCCCCTTGGGCAGCCTGTTCCAGTGCTCTGTCACCCTCAAAGAAAAGTTGTTCTTCCTCATTTTCAACTGAAACCTCTTATGCTTCAGTTTGTGCCTATTGCCCCTTGTCCTGTCACTGGGCACCACTGAGAAGAGTCTGGCTCCGTCCTCGTGACATCCACCCTTGAGATATTTGTATGTGTTGACGAGATCCCTTCTCAGTCTTCTCTTCTTCAGGCTAAAAAAGCCCAACTCGCTCAGCCTTTCCTCATAGGAGAGATGCTCCAGTCCCCTAATCATCCTTGTTGCTCTCCTCTGAACTCTCTCTAGGAGTTCTAGAAGTTGTCCAGTAGAACTTCTTTTTTATTTGAGAACCTGCTATTATTTTATGAAGGAGTCTTATCTTGCTGTGCAGCCGCATGTATGGCTGAGGACTGCACCCTCTGCTGGGTATCTTATGGAAAGGGGAAGAGTGCTCACATCCCTTCCTTTAAGCAATGTTTTGTCCAGGTCTTTGCTTATCCCATAGTCCTGAGGGTGCTGGGAAGATAAGAATGTTTTATTAATAACATCTACAGCACGGCGGTGCTTACAGGTCATATCCTATGCTTAGCCAACACTGAGAGTCCAAAAGACAAACCAGAGCAAAACAGGACACGAGACCCATCAATCCAGCAGGTCTAAAAAGAACGCACCACTTCTCCAGCACTGAGCCGCGCTCCCCTGCCCGGACATGCCGCCTTCACAGCCTGTCCTGTGGGAAGGAGAGCACCAGAGGAATGCCCTGGGGGACCAAGACGAGTTTGTGTGACTCTGGATCAGCTTAGCTGATCCTAATTTGGGGGATAGTTGTCCAAAGCTGGGAGGAAGGAAAATCTACTCCTTGTATCTTGTTAATCAAAAAGAGGGAATGTGTTTTGTGACTCGGTTCTCAGATGAACTTGGTTTTTTCTGTCTTGTGAGGACCTAGAGCTTCCAATAGCCTCCTGGCAATAATCTCTAAGTACGATGGTATTTGTAAAGACTGCTTCCCTTATTTTCTTTTCCTTCCCTTCTTTGAGAGGAAGAATTTGTGGTGTTTGTTTGCAGTGCAGAGATGATTTATCCACACACGTTAAATCTTTGAATGCACCCAGCACTTGTTCAGTAGAGGATTTTTGCACACATGCAATCGATGAACTCTTCTTAAAATAGCCTCCCTTCACTTCAGCCTTCTTGATTACATTAAATCAGAATAACATCCCTGATATAAATACAGTGGACACCTATTTTAAATTAAATGCATTCTAAATGGGTGTTTCCATTTCCACCCTGATTTCTTCTGCAAGTCAGGAGACTGCTAAAAATCAGAAGTGTTCAAGTCACGGCAATGCAAGAGGATTTTCTAGTTGCAGACCAAGTGCCAGCACTGTTTTGGCAGAGCTTTAGTCCCCCCAGTTTGGTGAGTGGAAGTAGAGTTATTTTCAAAATAATATTGTAATGATGTCATTGAGAGTGAAAGCACTGAATTAATCCAAGGATGATGGTAAGCCTAGATTTTGTTCTTGTTGACATTCAGGCAGTGAAAGCACTGCTTTGGTGGGGTTTTTTTTCCTTTTTTTTTTTCAGAATTAGACAAAGAAAACAAAACATTTCAAGTTGACAGTGCAATTGTTATCCTAGCTACTACAATGTCTCCACTCCTTTCTGTGGAATGAAGAGTGCTTTCTGAAATTAAGTAACAAATTAATAGTAGGCTATGGAGAAGACAGAGACAGACTTCTCAGAGATGTATGGTGACAGGACCAGTGGTAACAGTCACAAGCTACAGCAGGGGAATTTCCACCCGCACATGGGAAAAACAGGGAAACAGATGTCTTGGTGAGAGGGCCACGTGCTGGAACCAGGGCCCAGGCAGGATGCGGCCTCTCCAGCCCTGGAGATTTGCAACACTTCACGGGACGGTGTCCCAGGCAACCTTGGGACTCCAGTGTACCTTTGAAGTTGGCTCTGGTTGGAACAGGAGGTTGGATTACATGACCTGTGGAGTAATCTAAATTTTTCTGGGATTCAGTGGAATTTTGGATCCACATTTCTTTTAATGGCATTAAATTCCCCTCCTGCTCCCACCCAGCCCCTATGAAAGTCAAATATTTAAAATGAACACTTGCCTTTTCTTAGATGGCCTAAACCAACCCTGCTTAGCCTAGCAAGGATGTAGCATCTCTCCGCTTATGGATGCCCATATTATATCCAGCTTTCCTCTTTTACTAAGCTATTAAACTTTTCTGGGCAGTAATAATTTCTTTCTGATGTGCCTGTTCCAGGTTTTAGTGTTTCTGGGCACTACTGTAGTAATGAAAACGCATTCTCCAAGCATGTCGCAAGGGAAGGACTAAGTATATTTCTGTCTCCACCATAAGAAGCTTTCTACAAATATTGTGGTTCTTGCTCCTTGTCAGGCCCAGTGCTTCCCGTGCTGCTGCTGCTGTGCTCGTGTGCCGTACTTCAGCTGTGGCCCTGTGGAGTGCACATGAGGCAAGGGACCCCTAAATACACAGTGCCATGGAACAAAAATGCTCAAGTGCCTGAGAATGGCATGAGATGAGGACAGGCTGAGAGAACTGGGTTTGTTCAGCCTTGAGAAAAAGGAGGCTTAGAGGTGATCTCATCACCGTCTACCAGTATTTAAAGGGTGGCTACAAAGAAGATGGAGAATCCAGTTTCACAAGGAGTCACATGGAAATGACAAGGGGTAATGGGTAAAAGTTGATCCCGGGGAGTTTAAGTTTGGATGTGAAAAGGAAATTTTTCACAAAGACAACAGTCAGCCATTGGAATAATCTCCCCAGGGGAGCAGTTGACTCTGCCATACTGGACACTTTCAAGACGCAGCTGGACAGGATGCCGGGCCACCTTGTCTAGACTGTGCTCTTGCCTAGAAAGCTTGGACCAGATGATCCTTGAGGTCCCTTCCAACCTGGTATTCTGTGATTCCCCGGGGGCTGACTCTGTACCTCGGTGTGGGCTGGCCCATCCCAGGGGCTGACTCTGTACCTCGGTGTGGGCTGGCCCTTGCAATACATGAGGAGGACAGTCCTGCTTCGATGTCCCTCTCTGGGATAGACTCAGCAAAACCATTTTTAGGAACCAACTGGCACTAAAGCACCTTCAGGATTCCTTGGAGATCATCTTCCCCTCCTTCCCTCTGGCTTAGGGTTGCTGGTGCTGTGGTCCCTGAGGGAGCAGTCTGTGGCAACTAGGAATTCTCGTGCTGGAGCCTGGCAAAGCCAGTGCCAGCGTTTCAGCCTGCGTTGCTCGGCTGGGTGGTGTGGAGGGAGGCTGCATTCACTCTGGCCTGGGAGAAGTTGCCCAGAAGAAACAAAATGAGGTGCTTACAATTGATGGTGCGGTTTTGAAATCAGCACAAAAAGTCGGGTTGCTGAATAAGGGAGATCAAGGTAAGAGTACAGTCTGAAGCGTTGTTTCAGCCTCTTCCATAACAAAGAGAAACAGCCTGTCAGTGCTGGCCAGGCCTGCTTAAATCACCTACACCTCAATGAAGCCAAAGCACACAAAACATCCAACAGGCTGAAAAATGCAATTGAAGGTATTTATGTGTGGTCACATTTGGCTTGGGGAAAGCTGCTCCTGCCATTGCTCAGACTCAGAGCACTGGGTCTGCAAGGTCATTTCCACTCTCCTGTGATGCCACTCTTGGTCGGTATCAAAATAATCACAAGGGCTCTTTGCCCAAGTGGTCTGTCGGGCACTACCTGCCTTGATGCTGTACCTGTATTTTCCAAATGCCTTGCAGAAGCTTTGGCTCTCCTTTGAGAACGTGGGAAAAGGGGGTGCGGGTGGTGGTGATGGTGTTGCCTTGGGTGGCAGCCCGGGCACATCTGCTCTGCGGTGCTCTGCCAGGTTCTGCTGGCCGCTGCCCCAAACCCGCCCAGCTTTCCTGGGAACCAGCTCGGAAAAGCAAGTTTTTCCTAGATTTTTCCAGAAGATGGAGCTCAAGAGTCTCCCATGTGAAATAGTAAAAGGATTGTCTGCCTGGGGAATACGGGAGGATAGACATTGCTCCTGGGGAGCTACCTGAATCATAATTTTGTAGCAAAAGGCTTAAAATACCTTGTAGGGAGAAAAGGAAGCATTGCCCTCCCCCCACCATGTGTCCAGGAATGATACAGAGACAGTGAATTTTACTCATAAGTAATATGGAGTGATGACTCAAATATAAATGAAAAAGAGTAGTGTTTGAGAGAGAAACAGAACAAGGTGCAAAGCCAGAAGATGCCAACTGCTGAAGTAGGGACTAGAACATTAAATGACATTTCCTGTATTATTGCGACCCCCTTATTTTTCTCACTGGCCAGAAAACTGCCTTCGCTGGGAAAAACACAGGGAAACAGGGAGGAGATCCTTATTTTCTTGGGACTGAGCCCACCACCAAAAGTCTGTTTCCAGAATGGCTTATAACACCTTCCAGTTGCTGCAAGAGGAATGACAGGGGAGGCAGATCGAACCATCTCCGGAGAAGAGAACCTTGCATGTTCGAGAGGTCAGTGGGAATTTGCAGAGATTAACCACCAAAGCCATCTGCACTCTGAAAAAAATCAAACCCATACCACATATTGTGTGGGAAATCCATGCAGTAACACCAAAATCCCTAGGGGTCCTGTTAGTCAAACCACAAGATAGCCATGAGAAAATGGTTGAAATGAAAATTAGGAGCAGCTTGGTCTCTTTAGTGGTCATGTTCAGGTCCACCATAGAGTCTTCTAGGATAGTTTTTGAAAGAAAAATATGAGGTAATTCTCTGTTAAGCTCTTTTGGCATCGATAACAATTTCCTCCGAACCCAGTCAGATTTTTATATCACATCTCAGCTGCCCAGTTCCATCCTTAAACATTCACATCCCAACCTAACTGAGATGATGTTGATGTAAAGCAGTAAACATTTATTTTTAAGATACTGTCATGGCATCCTTATATTATGTATATTGTTAAAGAGAAATTTCTTTAGCTTAACTTTTAACTAGATTGGAGTAAATCTGTGCTAATAAAAGTTGGAGTGAATTCTGCTGCTAGAGAATATCTGAAGGCCAGAGAGTAGAAATTTGAAATCTCCCAGCATTCATTTTGCAGCTGTGAAAAATTTTATATATATATATATATA
>NW_009260616.1:3232544-3270756 GCF_000687185.1 Egretta garzetta
TATATATATATGTATTTACAGAAACATAATGCCAAATTGGCTGTTGTTACTGCCTGGGGTTAGGAAATTCCCAGACTTACTTCAATCCTGTTTCCTTCCCACTGCTAGACTGGGAGAACACAGATGTCTCTGACAAGTCTGCCCTCAAGGATTTCTTTCCTCCAACTCCTTCCTCCTTTGGGTTTTCCCATCACAAAAGACCAGTGCGCCTGCCTCTTTTCTTCCTTAGGGCCTTTTCAGACACCACTTTGGGGTACATAAAGTGATAGACTGATGGCAAGGGCATACAAAGGGTCTACCGCTGTGAACTGGCATGCTGGGGAGGGTCTGCTTACCAGCTCTTGCTGGAAAAGTGGTGGTCTGGGTTCATGAGAGCTGAAGGCTTCATTCTCACTTTTCCTAGGATATTTCAAAGGTAGATGCCTAGAATTAAAGTCCAATGTGTGCCAAGCCACACATGCATTTAAGGAATGAGATGAAGAAGAGGCCACTTCAGAGAAATGGAGTAAAGAGATGATTCTGATCATTTAGTGTTGTCTGCGTAGAAAACACTCAAAATTGCACTTTATGTTGGAGTCCTTTTTTTTCCTCTCCTTCTCTCTCACACTTTAAGCATATGAATAACTCTTTTTTTATATGCTGTTGAATATATACAAAATCTAAACATATATGTATATACACCCGTACTTCAAGGACTCACTTGCCCTTCCATTCAGAAGCTGAATGAAAATAAAACAGGCCTTGTAATAATTCTGATAACTGAAACCTGAAGTCCCTCTCTCTGAAGGCCTTTTTTTGCAATGAAGTGTTGCGTGCACCACACTAAGTCATGTCCAAACCTTTCTATGAGGAAAAAACCCCAATATGCCCAAAAAAGTGGACATGTTTTGTTTGTTTGGAACCTGCCACCTTAAGAGACCTTAGTTAGATTGAATTTAGCTTTTTATTCCAACCGCTGCCCAACAAAACAATTAAACAAAAAATCCAGGAATTAAGTTTTCTGTATCAAGCCAAGTGGCTACAGACCCCCACAAGTATGAAGGGGTGACCAAGACCATGATTTAGGCGTGCCACAATCCCTCTGTGTGATGGGCCTCTCTTTTCAGCAATATTACCTCTATAAAATATTTTACTGGCATTTCCTGCCAGGTCAGCTTTGCAAGAATACCTTTGGGCTCTTAATATATATCTTTCTACAGAAGTAGCTAATGGGGTGAATGAAACAGATGTCGGTTATTTCATGACAAAGAAGAGTGCGGCCACTGCTGCTACAGAACAAAAAAATGTCTGAGACTAGGATGGTGAATAGCCCTCTGGAAGCACTCTTTGCTCAAGGCTGCATACAAAGAAAGCCCAAAGTATTGACTGAGACAACCTACGGTTTGACATCCACTGCTGGTGAGGAGAAGCCCTTCTTTCCTGGTCAGAAATGTTCTTTTCAATGCTTCAGAACTATTTTTATGGTGCACTTTTATTATTGGACCTTTTGTAGGCTTCTATTTGATGCAAAGTCAAATAAAGGCAAATCAGTTTACTTACTTTTGTAACAAATGGGTCTTAGTTGACTTCACCATTAGCCTTTTTATTCCAAAATTAGTGTTCATGTGCAAGACTTTCACCAAACTTGTTAAATTGGCTGTTGGAGGCCAATTACTGTGAGTTTATGCAGAGATCAGTCTGCAGAAGCAGACTATTCCTGAGATACTGAATAAGCAGTGCATTTTCAGGAACGCTGGGTAAAGATAAACAAGGCTGAGAGCAAGAAAAAGTCTGAGCAGGTTTTTCCCTGCTGAAAAGCAGCTGCTAAAGAGAGTGTGGAAAGGAAAAAAAGTAGAACAAAAGCATAATAAAATGGGATTTGGTGAATTCCTCTTTTGTAATTTAATGATAAAGTGGATAAGACATACAAATCAATTATCACAGAAAAATTAAAGCATCAGACTAAAATGAATCAGTCACTGACAATTTAGGAAACCAATTAAATGGAGGAACCTTTGCCTTTGTCTGGCTGGAAAAGGATTTGCGTTGAGTATTTATTAAAGCACAGGCTCAGCATCCTGCCCTAGTGGCATGGAACTGAGCATCCCCTCACACCCTCCAGCTGCAGAGAGAAATATATCACTGAGAAGCCTTGTAAGACAAAGGTAAAAACAAATTCTGCCAGAGACCTGACCATCTTCACCTTGTGCTAATGGAGAGGTATGGGTTGCACATACCTTTCCCTGTAATCTCTGGTTGAGGTCCAGCCACTAAACTGTTAATTATTTGTCTGAAAAACTGGCTAATTAAATCTATTGGGGCAACTATGTTTAACTGGGTAAAGATAAAACATGTTTCATTGCTCTGTGGTAGCTTGTACCTGCAGGAGCTTGCAGTTAACCATGATAGTAACTTCTGTTCTTTAAACACTTTCAATTTTTTTCTTCCTTTTTTTTCAGTAAAACTCATGTGGTTTGGTTAATGACATTCAGATCAATATTCTATGATACAGACAGACAGATAGATAGATTCCTAACACAAAATATGACAAGCTTTGGGATGGACACATGTGGCAACCCCCGCTGTGTAGTGGACATGACAAGCTCTTCGTTCATGCGTTGCGCTTGGGGACATGGAGGTCAGAAGAACACCACCTTGGACTAACTGCCTCGGAAACTACTTCAGATTTCCTGTTAGTCTGTTCAACATGATAGATAGCTTCTCTCCTTTGCAAAATGATGACCTATTTTTCTACTGTCACTGCAGAATACGTTATCATAAAACATAGTTTTCACATTTATGGCTCTGGACTGTAGAATCATTATTTATAAGAATTTAAAGGTTGTCTATGTGTTTTATTTTCAGCATTAAACATGACTGAAGTTTGGAATGAGCTATTTTCCGTTCTTATTTTGTAGGCCACAGGAGCTATGTGGGGGTGTCAAAATACAAGAAGTTTCACAGTATTCATAATTATGGCATTTTCTAAACTATATCAAACATCAGGCTTTGAAATAAGGGGAAATACCACTTCATGTGTATTTACTTATTTTCCTAAAAAATATAAAATTAAAATAACATCTGCTTGCAGGACAAAATAACCTCAGGCTAGGTCTTTAGGTTGGAAAAGACCTGAATACTTCTGCAAAACAATAATTCTGTATCTTACGGAAAGTGTTTTGAAAACGCTTTTTGAAAGAAGCACGGCATTTAAACTATGCATCTTCATATTCCTGAAGTACCCAAACAACCTTACCTCTGCCTCTTTTGCAAGGCCAAGCACTTTTTCTCTCCTTCAGATATGTTTGCCTGTCATTTGGATTCATGTTCTTCCCTTGCAGGGAAAAGAGCTCTCCCACTGACTGACCTCTAGACTAGAGGAAACTTGGCTTGGATTTTGTCTTTATTTGCTGACAACTAACACTAAAAGAAAGCCTGATAGATGAGTCTTGTTCTTTTCTTGGGAGGAAGTTGGGAAGGAAATATCTAACTCATCCTGGGTAGAATTGCAAAAATGCAGGCTGTACCAGTACAGCTCTTAATGCTAACTAAACGAATAAGATCTCCTCATCAGGGGTGCAAAAGGGGACTTGTGGTCTAGGGGCAGGGTCAGTAGCCTTGTCTTTTGCTAAGCTTATCTGACATGTCCAATTAAGTAGAGGCAAGACTCTGAAGACAAACTTTTCACAGCTAATCCCTAACTGCTAAGCTTGCGACCCTGACGCTTGACTGGAGAAGTGCCGAGAATTTGTGGCTGCCAATATAACAGAGATGAGCTGTGCTCTGGACACAGGAGAGCGGTACATATTGCTGAGAACTCCAGGAAGTCACCTTTTAGACCTCTCCGACTGAGCACCCCAATTAATGTCTCTGTGCATCAGTCTCCCAACAGTAAAACCTGACTTATCCAGCCCTTTTTCCTTGCACCTCAAAAGTGCTCTGGAAAGATAATTTGCAAAATCATTGAGATAAAGCACAGTCAATAAAGTTATGATGAAACTAGTAATTCAGGCCTAACATGAACAAAGATTAGCATTTACTAAATAAAGCTGAGAGTTTCAACTGTTGTTCACGTGAATACCACCCATCCTGTGTCCTGGGTCCTACATAAAACAAGGGAATCTATGGGATAGAAGGTGCCCTGAAAGGTCACCTCAGAGGCTGCTGTGGTGGGCTGGGTCAGGTTCGAGGCTAGCCTTCACCCTGGCCACTCTTCCTTTCTGTGTGCTTCCCCTTGCACCCTTAGTCTTCTTCTCAGGTCATTCCTGTGCATCCTGCTCTCAGAGCCGTCACTGCTGTGCTCAGCATCGCTTGTCCCCAGTGGTGCTCTTAGAAAAAAAATTCATCTCCTCTAGTTCAGTGAGTGCATTTTGAAGCAATGAGGCAAAGCTGGCCCAGAGGCTTTCTCTGCAGCCAAGGAGGAGGTTCTGCACAGATGGGACATGGCATCGTTTGGAAATGCCTGAATGTTCATCCACACGCTGGCTAGAGAAGGCACCTACTAGCCACAAGTAGGTGGATAACACCATGTTTCTTCTCTGCCTTCACGGGAGGTTAGACTTGCCTTAGGGGGAACAGGAGTAAGAGGGTTTTTTTCCCCTAAATGTTATTCCTGTGAGTGAATGAATGAAGGAAACGTTTCAAGATTGATTCCCTGGAGACAAAACGAGGACAAGTTTAAGACCGGCTGCTTCCTGGTCTCTGATGGGTACTTTTGTTCTTGGTAGCTGATCAGCTCAGTGTTATGACCAGGTGAGAATGGCAACGTGTCACCGATAGGCTTGGGCTTTACTTTCACTGAGCATTCCTATGGCTCTCTTTTCTGTACGTTTCACCAGAAATGCAGGGCTACAGAAAAGTCCCAGACTTACTCTGTTTTTGTGAACCTTGCCACCCTTACCTGTCTACATTTTTACACAGAGGCTGCAAAAGCTTTTCGTATGACGTTTAACAAATTTCTTCTCTGAGTGTTTGTAAAGTTTAAAAAAGTGTTCTCAAATATGGTTGAATAAACCAAGCAGTCCTTCAAATGGATCCTGCGCATTGCAGCATGATAATTGCATCCTCCTTGTTCGGAAACTCCTGTTCATAGTCGTGTCCTGCCATGGAAAATAGCATTTCTAATTGTTCATGTCTGTGCTGTTCTTTGACAGCACATTTTTTTCTGATAGCAGACTTCTTCAGCTAAAGTTACCAGGCAAAGACTAGCAAAATTTCTGGAGCCCACAGACTTGCTGTATTTATAAGATTTTAGAAACATTTCAGATTTGTCTCCATCGTAGAAATGCTTGGGTAAATGCAATATATTTATGCTAAGAATACTCCAAAACACAATCTGACATTTACTCTCATTTATTTTGAAATGCAAATGCATCTAGTTTATTCAGGATTTTTTTGCAGCTTACTGTCTTATTAGTGATCATGCTGATAACTTGAATTTCTGAAATGTTGTTGCTAAGCAATGCAACTTCAGGCATGTAATGAGGCTTTCCAGTGGCTACTTGAAGATGAAGAAAATTATCTCAGCTTCACAGGTTGTTTGATCATCAACCACATCATAATGGTTGGGTGATAAATAAGTTTTCAGCTTGCCCTCATTCTCACACAGATAATTTATTTTTGTATGGTAACTGAAGATCATACAGTATCAGGAAGAAAGTTGTATATTTTGGGATGCAAAGGCAGAATCAAAGAACTTGTGTAGCTCCTTTGTATAACTTTCTATATAAAGAAGATTCCTTCTTGCAACTCATTACTTCAGGAAAGAGTACAGGAGGACTGGCACCCAAGGGTGTCCCAGTGGGACCCCTTCCCACGCAAGGCGATGCTGCCCCTTCACCCCTTGCAGTGCAGGTCTCCTGGTGGTGGGACCTGACCGAGGAGACCCTCCAGCTGTGCCAGGAGCAGGCAGCTGTGCTGGGCTGCGCGATGGGGCAAGGCTTCCCACATAGGCTTTGCTCTTGGGAAGCAAAAGCCGTGCATGGCATTGGGACAGGCTAAATTCCTCTGATGTGCCCCAGCCTGGCACACCCCAGTGCACACCGGCAGCTGCCACCTGGCAGAGCTTTTGTTACAGGCTGCCCATAGTGCAGCAGTACCAACCGGAGCCTGGTTGGTTTTGAATCATCTTTTGATTATTTTTCTTCACCACTGCGAAGTCCAGTCGCTTAAGCCTACTGTGATGAATTTGAGCTTCCCCTTTTTCTATGGGACCAGCCTGGAGCTCCGTTTTTTTCTTTTCTTTCCTGCCCTGCCGTAGATAGGGTAATACCTGCCACTGAAGTAGGTGGGAGCAGCATCCTGAAGGAGCTAGCCTGCTCCTGTGTACGCTGCTCAAGGAAAAGTAGGTCCAGCTGCCTCAGTCAGGCACACACCACTGTGCCCTTGATCCCTCAATGCCTCCATCCTCCACTCACCAAAGGAGGCAGTGTCTACAAGGCAGTGAAAATAAACCAGCCTCTGAAGCAGACAGAAGTAATAATGATGAAGGCTATAGAAAAGGCCAGGGGAAAATAGAGACATCTTTATTCAGAGCTGGTTTGAAAAGTCTGCAGTAGACAAGGCCTGGGGCTACAAACTGGAGAAGAAAGGAAATAAAATAAAATATTGACCATCTCCTCAACAAGTGCCTTACCTTCTCCCGTGCACTTCCCAGTGCAGGGGACCAAGGGAGAAAGGTTGCCTAAGACTGTGCCATAACACAGTCATGCAAGTGGGCTGAATTAAAGCTGTCCAAACAACTGTCACATTGTCTCTTCTTTTCAGTGCCTGGTTTTTGCAGCCTAATTTTTTTTAAGTAGGTGGGGGGTTTGTGTATGTCCGTGGTATTGGTGTACAGGGCCTCCTACTACTGCGAGCTGCTTTTGCAAAACTACAGAGTAAATTCTTGCATTGAAAAGTGAAAGTGTAATGTAAGATGATGCAGTTCTTGCCCTGAAGGACTTATTTTTATATACTTTTTTCCTGAGCAGGTCAGTGTTCACAGTGAGACAGCAGTTTCAGAGGAGTCACTCACCCAGCCAAGATACATTTTTCTGTGGATGAAGGAGTGATATTTTTCTGTCCTCACTGGGCCAAAGTTTTGCCTGTTTAACAATTAACAGCTCGAGGACTTAGTCCTGGAAAAAGAGAGAACATTTTAAAGCTTGTGGTTTTGAACATCTTTGATTTCATTTCCGGCCAAAAAGCCACCAAATCCGTACTTACAGTGTGTAGACACGAACCTAATCTAAACATCAGATTAATTTCCTTATCTGTGGGCAAGCAAGCCTTAAAACACATGCGGCCAAACGTCTATGTAATATTCAGTGCATTGTACTCCTAACTGCTAAATGTTTGTGCTCCAGGAGACATTTCCGTCCATGCTGCTTGTGCACGTTCTCTGGACTCCCCTGCCAGCCAAGAGGTGCATGGGTTGCTCCATCGTGTGGTAATTGCAGCCAGCTACGTGTTGAATGATGCAAGGAAGGGGAAAGCTTGTGGGGAAAGGCGGGGTAGTGGGGTGTTTTCTTACTTTTAAGGAAGGAGGAGAAATTGGAAATTTTTTTTAAAAAAAGCTTAATCCAGAGCTCTTGTAAATTTGATACATTTGGTCCCATAGTATGTGGCTGGCTGGGGCTCTGAAGCTCAAAAGTCTGCATCGTGTCAATCCTGGCAGCCGCCTCTGAGAATCCAAATCAGAGCTTTAAACTCTGGCGCTGGGGATAAAAACCAGCACCTGTTTTCCAGCTGCAGCAGCACGGGGTATTCTCACTCACATAAACCTGACACGAAAGCACATACCCCTGCTTTCCTGTGCTGAGAAAGCCAGCTGAGGGCACAGGCTCTGAACATCTCCGGGTAAAGTCACCTCTGGGTAAGGCAACGCGCCTCATATTTCAGCCCCGCAGCACGAGCGCTGGCCAAGGAGCTCAGCGACTTTGATCCTTGTAATGACTTTTGTCTTATCGCTGCCGTTTGCCGGCGCGGGAGCAATCAGTTGTTATTGGTTTGTGCAGTTCACTTCCTCAGTGGCACGCATGGTCTGAGGCTCTCAGGGAGCGGGATTTATTTTCTGTACCTATCTGCGATAAAATGTTTTCAGTTAAGCCATTCATCTTTTAGCCTGACACTTAACCCTATGTTGGCCCAGGATTTCGGCAGCTGGAATCCTCTGTGTGAAAAGGTTGGATAATTAAAATCTTCCATTTCCAGTCAATTAGGAGAAATATCTTTTCTAACACAGAAATAGCACTGTCAAAAAAAAGATACAGCTAACATTCAGTGAGAATAAACTGATAATGTAATCAAAGATTCTCTCTAGTGTGGCAGTTAAAATTAAACACTGTGAACAGCGCATAATGTTTTCATCTCTTAACAAGTTCATAAATACCTTAACCCTTAGCAGCCTGGCTAATTCCAGGATGTTAAGCTTGTTTAACGAGGTCTAGTCACACACACACACACACAAGAACAATGCATTTATTAAGTAAAACTTTTCCTTTCTATGCTGTTTTACATTTTCTGCTTGATTTTTACTACCACCTTACCTTAGCTGCTCGGGCAGCCTGGGCGTGGGTGGCTCTGGCAGCTGGCAGTAAAGGGGATGGGGCAGGGAAGGCGATGGGTGGGTGGTAGGACGCTGTTGATCCCTGGGGTTGAAGGCTACCCCAGGGATGACTACAGGGTTAACAGGGACCAGAATATGCAGAGAAATGTAGGAGAGGACAGGACCTGAGGAAAGAAAAGGATCCATAGCAGCCACTGAGCTTAGCAATCTGTGTCCTGATATTCCAGGGCCACACAAATGCTTCCTCTGTGCCATATGGGAGGGAGCGACTTAAGTGGTTCAGGCAGGTCTTGCTGAGGGCTCCTCATTCATGAGGAAGCTGATCAAAGGAGTCAGTCAAACAGCTTCTAAACTTGGGGTGAACAAGCGGATTTGTATTGCCTGTGCCACCTTCAAGGTCACTGATTTCATTAAGAGGTCAAGCTCATGACAATGATCGGTCCTCACTGCGTGAGTGACAAAGGCTGGGTGGAAGAAAGTTTAGCTTCTGGTCCCCTTGTGAATGGAGAGAAATGCTTTTTAGCCATTGTAATTCAAGAATCCACAGTCGAGAAGGAGATGGTGCCTCTGGAAATAAGATTAACAGCTAGTGTGCTTCACAAGAGGGCTTGAAGATTGATTAATAAATACACTGCGACTGTTCGACAGCGGAGAAGTGCTGCATATCAACTTAGCCAGGGAACTGCCAATGTTGCATAAGATCAGAGCACGAGTCTGTGAACCTCAGGTATGCAATTCTGCTTGAAGCATTGCATGCTAGACCTTGTAACAGAGTGACTGCGGACGAAGATGTATGTAGGGCTGGCAATCCAGGTGAGGAGGGTATAGCCCCCGACATTTAAACACAGCAAACCTTCAGCTAAGGAAGAGCAATGTGTGCCTATGTGTGTATTTCCTTTTGCATAAGTAATTGATAGCTCATTAACAGCCCATTAGAGTGAAAGCTCCTGGGATGAAGAGCATGCTCTCTGTTTTTATTTGAAACCCTGAAACAAATAGAAGGAAAACCCCCAATATTAGAGTCTGCCATAGTTGACTGTTCTGTAGCAGGATCTTTTTCCAGCTTCCAACTACTACCATCAGCTGACCTCAGGGGGATAGAGGAGCTTCCATCCTGACCATAGGAGCTCCAGTTCTACTAGGCCCATAACTTTTTTGCAGTAGGCTTTTTCACTGTTTTGCAGTATACTGTCCTTCTTGCACCCCTATGGTCCAAGGGTCTGCTCTTCACAATAGCATAAAACAGTCAAATTTGTTTTCTTCTGGCTGGTAGAAGGCAAATTCCTTATTCTCAGCCAGTGAAATTCAATGTTTTCAAGTACAGACATGAAGGGGAACCACCAGCCCTGTCCTCCCTGTTGTGCAGGGCTTGGAGAGGGTCAGGGACTAAGGAAACAGCAACCTGGACAGGGAGCACCTAGAGTTAATAGTGTCAGCAGGAGGATGCTCAAGGCTTACTGAAAATGCTGACCATAAGGCTGTATCCAAAATCCTGCCTCTCTCTGGCAGGTGCCTCTATCCATACGTCAGTGCTGTGCAGTGTATGGATGCCTTACCAACATTTATCCAAAGGGCTGAGCAAAGCCCTGCCTTTCCATAGCATTGCTACTCTCCTCTTGCCAAGGGTTTGGCATAGTCACCAAGGAAATGGAAGATTTAGGTCCAAGTTACACCATGCCTCTGCATGCACTAACCAGTTTATCCAGGAACTACAACATAAGCTCTGAAACAACACAGGGTGAAGGAGCCAAACTTGGCTTCCCCCTCTCCACCCTGCCAGTGTCCAGCTGATGGGCTGTCACTATCCCTGCTTTTCTTCTCTCTCCCCAGCTCCAGGCGTCTTGTTCATAAGTGCAGGAAATGTGAGTGCCTTCACAAATACAGCTCTCAAAAGATATTGGGATAAGTAGGATACATTTTCCAAAAAGGATTAATTCTATTCAGTTATACATCTGACCAGCCCAGGTATCTCATTTGAAAAACATTTGATAAGTAAACTAGAAAATAATGCTGATCTCAGGTCGAAACCACTTACTTTGCTCCCATGTTCATTTTACAGCAGATCAGGGAATTAGGGGAAGACTGATGGAAGAGGAAAGAAAAATGTGTACCTTGAAATATGTCAGACAAGATTTGTTTTCAATGTGTCTTGCAAAAAAACAGATCACCATGTCTTCCACTTTCCTAGCATGTAAATCTTTTTCAAGACTTAGCATAAATAATTTTTGCATAAACATATTTTTTTATTTGGCACTGACTATGTAAGACAAGACATTTAACAACTGTGGTAAAAGTATTAATTTCCTCTGACAATTTCTAAAATCAAAGGCATGTGTTTTGGAACAATACATACTAACTAGGAAAGTAATTTAAAAAAGAGTTGTTCACAAATGTTACCAAATTAAATATAACCTTCAATGCTGTTTCTGAAACATATATTTTCTTATCACAGGCTCCCTGTGTTCAGTTTATTTTGTTGTGTTCCTTGTACATCATAGCAATGACAAAGAAATAGTCAATGATTGGAAAACACACATTTATTCAGGAGAAGTAGGTGCACCAGCACTTTCTTCCGAGTGGTTAAATGCTCTTTATCATCGTATTTAGCAGACAAAAGCAACTTCTCATTCATAACCCAGGAAACTTAACAAAAGGCAAGCAGATATCATTGCCGCTTGATCCTGTAAAATATTCAAATGGAAACAGTGAGTTGCAAGCAAAGTCAAGAAAAAAAGCTTCATCTTACAAAGGAAGCGAATGTTACTTTTGACAACTGGGCAAAACCAGTAAAACGAGTATTTTGCGAGGAAATGTGACAGGAGAGAATGGAAAAGGGCAGTGCAGACGGCAGATTGCCTGGAATCACTAAATCAGTAGCATTGTCTGGGGAAGCCTTGGTTGAGTCCTGCACGACAGGTATATCGGAGCCTGGAGCCAGGCCATGGAGACGAGCCAGCCGAGGGCAGCCTCTGGCTCCTGAGCCTGACCAAGGCTACACGCACGTGAGGAGCTCAAGCTGCGCCATCCTGCAGGTGTGTTACAGCACCAAGGGCAAAAAGTGCTCTTCTTCTCCACAGACAGGTATTTCTTTTGAAACTCTGAAAGATAAATACAGAATTATTAATGATAAAGCCTTCAGATTGCAGGGAAGTGTGAGGGCATCTACCCTGGAAGGCTAAATAGCCCTGGAGACTTCTAGTGAAACAGATGTGGCTGCTTTGCAGCTGTGTACTAGTACCCAAGAGACAAGCAACACGGATTTTGCATTTCACCCCCTTCCAGCCTAAGAGCTTTTTTCCTGATGTTCTCCTTCTGTTATACTAAGAACTCTGCTCGGTTCTAAGTATCCATACAGATGTCATATTAAACCTCATCTAAGATCATCACCAGCAAAAGCATCTGCTGAGTGCCCAGAATTAGGAAGAAATTTCCTTTTCATCATAAGTGATTCCACATCCATCCATTATTCAACCATCTTCTCAGACCAGTTTTGACCCCAGAGAGAAACCAAACCCAGGCAGATCACCACTCTGATCAAGCATGGTAATTTTCATGGTCTTTCTAAGCGATGTTAATGCTCTGCAAATCACATAGACTTGTTTTTTAAAGGTATGTAGGCACCTAACTTGCACTGCAACAAATTTAAAGGTCTCTGAATAAATTATTATGCAAGAAACTCATCTTAGGAAAAGAATGCTTGTCTTTTTCACTTAAAATGGAATAAAAGATCTAAAGTCTGCTAATGAGCAGTGATATTCTTGAGTGCTAATTTAAATGGAAAAAATTGCTTTCATTATGCAGATTTTGATGCTGGCCGTGTCATGACACTGTTTCCTCCAGAGGATTAATTTAAGTCCAGTAAAGCAGAAAAGAATCCCCTTGAAAGTGATGAGGTGAACACGAAGTGAAATTGATTTATGCAAAGTAAGAAAGTCCTGAAAGTGTTGTAGATTATGCAAATGATTATGAAAAAAACCAGGACCAAAGTAATTTGAAATTTTGAGGGGAAAAAAATCAAATTACATTATACCAGAAAGTTACTTTTCAATTAAAAGGCTTATTATTTGATTTTGTAAATGGAATAAGTTTATAATAACCACCTTAAAAGAAATTAAGAATGCAATGCATATTAAAATGGGCCCCAGTCTTGCCTGGGACTAGACCTTTACAAACTCCTGTGACAGAAATATTGAACACCCATGTGCAGTTATTTTTAAATAGCATCACTGCCAGCTGGCAGACCGAATTGCGCTGCTGTAGAGAGTACAGATAGAGGAATCTGATTAGTATCTAGTACAAGGTGCAAGTTCAGGCTCATTAGCCAGCAGTGATGAAAGCATTAACGCCCTTCAAGGAGTGCATTTACTCTGAACACATTTGCTCATTAGGAGGATGAAGGTCTCTTTCCTGACAGTGCATCTGAGCTGTGAAAGAGTCGAAGGAAACTCTTTGCTTTACCAGAAGCTTCATCTCCTCATGCTGAGAACCGACGGGAGGCCCCAGGCTGCTGTCACCAGGGGTGGGACTGACCTCTCCTGCAGTATTTCCCACAGGGCAGCTGCCCCCAACCAAGGTGCCAGCTAGGTTTCCACCGTGGTACACAGACAGAAACTGGCACTTCCAGGGTGGGAGCTATTGGAGACGAACATGGCAGAAATGCCCAATTTAGAAAGAAAAGACTTCTTGCCATGGGCCAAAGAGAGATTTAGACAACTGGTTTGCAGAGAATTGTCCACAGTATGTTCAGGCGGGCAAGGTGGAGCCCTTTGCCTGGCACAGAGCCATTGCTGCTTTGGTATGGCCATTGGAGCATCAGGAATTATTTTCCTGTGGATCATGTTGACATTTAAAGCCAATATGAATAGTTGTACACACAGAAATCTAGCCACGGAGGCAGAAGGAATGATAGAAGCAATCTGAAAGCAGAGTCATCAAACCCTATTAGAGGCAGTCATGAGTTTCTTGAGAAAACGGCCTGATTTGTTGCAACAGGAATGCTACCAGTGATTGCACACATTTGAAAGAAACTTTTGCCCAGAGATGCTTGTCACCTTTGAAGTAGGATCAAGCTGGACACCAAAACAGGCAATGAATTGCTCATGGGACATGCTCTTGTCCCTGTTCTCCCCCTCCTTCCAATATGGGGATCTGCTTCTGACCCAGCTTTGGATGGCTAGTCTTTTCCTCCTTGTTTTCCAGAAAATAATTCAAAAGTTATCATCAGAAGTGTGGCTATAGAAAAGGCTCTTTCTCAAATCTCAGTTTCACCAAATCTAGCCAGAACTACTGTGTTTGTTTCCTGTCACATGGTGGAGTAGTTACACACATGGAAGAGAGACAAAACAAGGGGATTGCTCCATGTTCTTTCAAAGCTACTTCAAGTCCCTTCCCCCTCTACAGCCCATCATTGTTTAGGGAAATGTAACACGTGGCCACTCTCGAGAGCAGCATGAATACTTCTGCACGGCTGTGTCATGGTTTAGCCCCAGCCAGCAACTAAGCCCTGCACAGCCGCTCCCGCTTTCCCCACATTGGTGGGATGGGGGAGAGAATCAGAAGGGTAAAAGTGAGAAAACTCATGAGTTGAGATAAAGACAGGTTAATAAGTAAAGTGAAAGCTGCGCATGCAAGCAAAGCAAAACAAGGAATTCATTCACTACTTCCCAACAGCAGGCAGGGCTTCAGCCATCTCTGGGAAAACAGGGCTCCCTCACACGTAATGGTGACTTGGGAAGACAAACAGCATCATTCTGAATGTCCCCCACTTCCTTCTTCTTCCCCCAGGTTTATAGGTTGAGCATGACGTCATACAGTATGGGATACTCCTTTGGTCAGTTGTGGTCAGCTGTCCTGGCTGTGTCCCCTCCCAATTTCTTGTGCACCCCCAGCCTACTCGCTGGTGGGGCAGTGTGAGGAGCAGAAAAGGCCTTGACTCTGTGTAAGCGCTGCTCAGCAATAACGAAAACATCCCTGTGTTATCAACCCCGTTTCCAGCACAAATCCAAAGCATAGCCCCATACTAGCTACTATGGAGAAAATTAACTCTGCCCCAGCCAAAATCAGCACATTTTGTTAGTCTGCATACAAGTATTTCTACAAAAACTATAACTTGTGAAGAGCGCCAAGATATAGATATGTTTGCTCAGTGAAAGCTTAGAGAAAACCAGAGAAGACTGCAGTCCATGCTCCAAGAAGAAAGTGCTCTTTTTTTCTTAACCCTCTCTTTCACAGCCTTTCGATGTCTTTGATTATAAAATTTTCTCTCCAGACATGATGAACTGCCAGCCATTGTGTTAATGTTGGGAAGGTTTCTGTCTTCATTGGGTATGTCAGTGTTTCTCATTGTGAGTTCCATTACATGTGGCAGAAAAATATATTGTGCAGAGAAAAAGGCATATATATGCAACATAAAATCCCTCTAGTGTACAACAACAAAAAAGGGGAATTCTGATAACCAAGAAACCGATCCTATTTCCACTTGTACCTTTCATCCTTCTGATCTTCTATTAACTATGCATGGAATATATTAAGGCATTTTATTATTTTGGGGAATATCAGTTTAATATAAAGTTACGTATTAGTTCATCGTCACCAGCTGTATATCTAAAAAGATGGTCATGTCATGGGAATTGTCACAACAAGTGGTTACTCCAAGAAGAGATTTCTAATGAAAGGGAATTATACTGATTATTAATGAGTTCCAAATGAATTCAAGTCCCATGGTAATGATAAGCTTAAAATAACACACAGGCCAAAAATACTAGCTATGGAAAATGGCTGATCTGATCAGTTCTATTGAAATGTAGCTTCAAAAAAGTGATTGGCCAGAATTGAGTCAATTTGACTTGAGAAAGTAGTTCTTTTGCTTATACCATATTCACTTCTCAAAACTTCTAAAAAGGACCTCATGCTTCACAAATTCATTGTTTTTTCTACCTTCTTGAGAGGCAAATGCAAAAAAAAAAAAAAAAGACAAGAAAAAAGAGGGTTGCACATTCTGAAGTGAAGAAAAAAGAGCAAAATAGGAGTAACAGATACCCCAGGGACACTGATCATTCCAAAACCATGTTAAAAGACAAGAAAGCGAGCACAGTATGGAGGAGGCTGGACATCTCCCTGAGCACTCCAGTGAAGCCTGAAGATAAATGCAATGTGTTGTCAGTGCGATGCTTTGTTATAAGGCATCTGGTGCCTTTGTTTACCATCCTGTGTTGTAAGCACTCAGACAAGGCAGAGGCAATGGAAAAAAAACTATTAGAAGAGGTCATGTAGTGTTTTGAACTGAAGAAATACTAGTTTTCTGTCCTGGGAGGCAACTTCTGGCATTGGAAGATTTGCATCACGGGCAGCCCCAGGCACTACTATTACTGTGAATCCTATGGCGTGGAAGTGAGTCAACAAAACTATAGAAATAATTTTGGCCAAAGTGAAGTTGAAGTTCCTGGTACCCAGAATTTCTTCTCTGGTGTAAAATGAATTTCTGCTGCCCCTGTTTCTGTGCGGCGAGGTGAAAGACGTGCTGCCTTGGCTGCTGAGCCCTCCCCATGCTGCCTTGGCTGCCAAGCCCTCCCCTTCCAGGGATGCACTGTCACCCCTAGAGTGCCAGGAGCCCTCCCTCTCCTCTGCAAAGGGCTGCCAAACAAGCTTTAATGACTTGCATATTAAGTTAGATAGAAGGAGGGAAAAGGAAGATTGCTGGAGGGCAAACTGGGCACAAGGCAGCTTCCATAACATCTTTTCACCTGCGGCCAGGCTCCGTTAGGCCTCGCTGAGGTGGGTGAGGAGCGAGCTGCATCCCTGCCCACACGTCTTGTCCCTCGCAGATGCCTGCTTCTACGCATGTAATTCTTGTAGTGGCAGTACTGCTTAAAGCAGCTCAAGCCCCTCTCCAAGGCGCCCTCCCTGCCCAGCCCCAGCTCAGCCCTTGCAGGTGGGCCAGCAGCAGGAAGGGGGCCAGTGCTGCTTCCTGCCTGAGATTTATTTCTTTTAATGGCGATTAAAAAGTGGATCCCACTATAGGGACAAACAAAGCCTCTAGAGTTGTTCCTATTTCTTTGTATGGTACTTGCAGAGGGAGTGGGTTTTGTTGTTCTTCTGATCGTGGATGCTCTAGTCCCGCCTATAAGAAACGGAAGCTTGAAAAAAACAACAGCCTAAACCAAGGGTGGTGAACTCGGTAGGGGAAGAGTCATCCACTGGCTTAACTAGGCTCCAAGTACCTCCTGGACTTCAACCAAGTGAAGCACACTGAGGACAGGACAGATTACTGTGGGGTTTAACATCACGGATAAGCGAATTCCTCAACAGATCCCTTGAAAGTTCACTTTCTCCTCCTCTTTCTTTCCACTCCTGAGTTACTCGTCCAGCAGGCAGCCACATGCGGCAGGCACACCTTTGGTCACGGAGCTGCTGGGCGGATTATAGTAAAAACTGGCACCCAGTAAGTTAGGCTGTTAAAGACGGCATTAATCTCTGTCACTGACAGAAGTATTCCTGGGTAAGAGTTTTGTGTCAGTGAATTTAATCTGTAATTAAAAGACTGCACATACTTTGCTTCTGATGCCATTCACCATTTGGATTCTAATGGCTTATGAAATATAGGTACATCCCTTCCTTTTGTAGGAAAGAATATTTCAAGTTTGTCATTCCTGCTTAGTCTCTTTGAAGTTGTGGGATTTCAAAGCCAAGCAGATGAGTGTCCTGTAAGAAAGCCCCATCTTCCCTTGGTTTCTTAATACGTGCTAATGTTTTCTTTCATTTAATTGTGGTAGCTCCTCTCCTCAGTATTCCATGAAATGCTGAGGAAGAATACTTGTGACTGCTGAATAGCACTGCAAATCCAGCTGTCCTGGGGGGATCGGATAGCTTTAACTGTTAGGAATGTGGGAAATGTTGAGAATCTGAGCTTTCTGAAGCACACACTGTATACGCCAGGAGACGTAGCTAACCAATAATGATGGGTGAATACAATAAACTCTCCAGAGAGCACTGTTGTACTAAAGCACATTTTCATGTGCAACCAGCAGCAGCATCTAGCAGATAAACAAGACATCAAGACATTTCCTTGTCATGTTGACCTGCTTCTCTGGGATTTTCTGTCGTGTTTAACAGGCTGGCGTGGCTCGTGCTACCGCAGCAACAGTGTGACCTTCCCCTTCTTCAGGGGGGGGGCACTGGGCTGAGGCTGGGACCTGTTCTTGGCTGGGTGCAAATGTGTAATGTCTCTGGGATGGCCTTTTACTATGCTTGTCTACTCCGTAGTGCATCCATCCCCTTTTGCACTTCATGGCACTATCGAAATACTTTGCTTATATGGAAAGTACAGTGAGATACACAAACCTGCAAGCTTCTTGGTCTTTACCAATCCTTTTATATGGGGAATTTTGTGTGGCTGCCACTGACGTTTCTGCAATATCAAAACTAGGGGGGCAATTCAAGTGCCTGAGCAGAGGGAACTCATGCCGTTTCAGGTACGAGAGACATCTCCGCAAGGCTGAAAGGACAGCACAAAACTTGGCACAAAATCCTTGAAGCAGCAGCTGGAGACCGGTCCGGCACTCTGCACCACCTACACAGCTGTGGTTAAGTTAGCAGAATTGCACCCTCGGAGTAAGACTTGGAAAAGGCAAGACGTGGTAAACATAAAGCTGAAGTTCTAATATTTTACTCATAATTTTTCTCTCTCTCTCCCTGTTTTCCCACATTTCACCTCATAATCTGGATTTGTTCCTCTGGGTATTCCCTGACTTAATACCAGTGGGGAACACTGTGGGCAATCAAAGACAAACTGAATGTCTGCTGGTGCTCGATAAGTCCTTTCTGAAGAAAAAAACTAACTCACATAAGGAAAATGCAGAACTAGGCTGAATATCTGATACTCCAGATGTCTGTTTCCCAGATATCATTAGAGTTAGTAGATATTTTGCAGTTACCTGTTCTTACATATTTATGTATATTTTTTAATAAGATTTTTTTTAAACAATACTTCTATTAATAACTTTTTAAAAGTTAACTTTTTTGTGCTCCTTGTCGATCTTTCGTTGCTGAAAATGAAATACCAGTAATGGTATTGTTAGAAGTGGTTTATTTTCCAATGTCAGCATTTTATTTTTTCTTTGGGGAAAAAAGCTTTTTCATAGCTATTTCAGAAGCTTAAATTAACCAGGAGGGGACCAGTTATTTGGAGAAATAAAAGAATGAGTCAGAAGGAAATGAAAATGATGAAAGGAAGAGAGTAAGTAAGAAATAGAAAGGAAGATGTAGGAAAGGAGAGAAAGTTAGGGGTGCAATTTAGGCAATATTTATAAAAATCTGTGTTATGACACAGTCTTGCTTCTACCAAACATTATTTTGACCAATAATAAAATGTAAGAAGGGTATGGAGATCTGGCTTCAGCTCTCCTGTTCATAAGATATGAGACTATTTTTTAAAGAAAAGATAGAAATGCCAGCATTTCTATACTTGGGAGAAATGAGAATGAACAAGGCAGTTTGCCACAGAATCAGTCATCATTGTGGCTATCTTGTTTGCAAGCTGCAACCTGTTTCTGAGCTTTGTGTCCATTTTGCAATCAGCTCACACAGAGATACAAACAATTTACTTCATGTGCAGGTATCTCCAAACTTCACAGCCTTGATCCTGTCCCCTCAGCATTCAAGAAGTGATGCCTTGTGCAGGAGCTACATTATGTCTCATGACCTACCTGCTCCACAGGTGGGTATTGCTCTTATTTTTAAGTATCCTCAGGAAAGATGGGATCAACTGGAAAGAGTTCAGAGGAGAATGGGCAGAGAAAACGTGAACACCTCAGTGAGCCTGGCTGACCTGGGCTCGTTTGGCAGCTGGGCTGTGCTAGCCAGAGGGCAACCACAGGCCAAGAGGAGTAGTTTCTCTACATGACTGGGCACTTGCAAGCCCATAGCTGGGGCACTAGCTTGGTCCCCCAGTGTGAGAGGGAGATCAACAAACTGGAGAGGATTCTCTGGGATGGTCAGGGCGACAGAGCACATACCAAATGAGGAAAGGCTTGAGGACTGGATTTATTAGCCTTTTATTTGCTGCAAGAACCAGGCATCATCACAAGACAGATAATTAGTAAGCTATATAGCTAAAATTACAGATAGTTAAATGGGTGTTTTAAGGACTTTTAGATGGCTTTATAACAGGAACACCTCAGACTGTGTGCTCCATCCCTTCCCTCTTGCTCTTGTGCAAAGCCGCCACAACACACAAGACCCAGGCTGCAGGAGATGTTTTCTGATCACTTAGCACAGAGCCAGTAATGGTGCTCACTGCTTGCACACATAAATGCTACAGGATGGAAGTGGTTCGTTGCCATCATTTTTCCACACTTGTATTGTCAGGGCTGGTTTCTCCTGCTTCTTGGTAAGGGACAGCTTTTGCCTAAGGGAGGTGAGCTGGGACCCAAGGGTGACCCCAGTGAGGGCCATGACCTCACCAGTGGGTGCCATCCCACAGGGTCTGACCACAGTGGGCGCAGCCAGGGGCTGTAACAGGGTCCATCAACAGCCCAAGATGGAAAGCGATGAACCAGGGCCAGGGACCATCCAGGGGCTCCTCTCAGGAGCTAAAGAAGAGGGGGCTGGAGACAGGACAAGGTTGCGATGTACAACTGGGGGGTCCCAGCATACAACCAGCATCACTGGGGCAGGGACTGACAGCCCCAGGATGGGCTGAAATGGGGCTCCTGGACCCAGGTGGCCCCAGCAGAGGCTGGGCTGGAGCAGTAAGGCCTGTGGCTGCCCTGAGGGCCATGACATCTATGCAGCCAATGCATTGTGAAGCAGGAGAAAGTACGAAAACTGCTCAGTAGTTGCTTGGAGTGCTGCATGGCTTCAGGCACAATTGGCAGGAAAAAAAAAAAAAAGAGAAAAGTAGGTCTTTTCTCTCTCTCAAAGTTTTCTGGTGGATGAAATATGCAGGAACCTATTTTTGGAGGCGATCAGCTAATGAGAGTGGGGAACTCACGTACTCCGTTGTGCTCACTGCATGGGAAACAAGAAGAGTGAAAAACACCCTTAGCTCACCAGCCAGCTAACCAAGAACATCCATACCTGCTCACCATTTTGTTGTTATTTCGCCTCAGAGAAATGGAATATCAACTGGGTTTTCTAGACTCATTCCTAATGGCTGGGATTTGCATTTGCGAAATTAAAAAAAAAATCCACCACGTTTCCAAAAATGTAACACCCTTATGTTCTGGTTCACTACATGAGGCTGAGGTTCTGGGCAGGTTCAGAGAGGTCCACCATGGGCCAGAGCAAAGGAAAACGCACTCTCTGATTGCACCCTGCTGCAAATGTCCCCTGTGGCCATTCGGCAGCTGGAGAGGCACGCCATGGCCCATGCACCCTCGTAGCTGGCATTGAATGCTCCGAGTCAGGCCACAGCATGGCCTGGGACACAGAAGTTGTCTCCCATGGGGAGACGCCATGAAGCCCTTCTCAGGGCAAGGCACAGCCCCTCTTCACAGCACAGCCTGTGCTCCCACCACCCCTGGGTCACTCTGCCATGGAAAGGCAGCAGTCCTTCCTGAGCTGGGCTCTACAAGACAGTCTTCCCCTGGTAGTCTGCCTGTTTCCAGTGGTTCAGTAAAGTTACTTCAAACCACAGCTGCTTTTAACCTGAAGCACACCCGCACCTAGAAAAGGAAAAGGAGAAGGCACTGAAAACAGATAGCTTGGTCTCCCTGAACCTCATCCTTCCCCTTCAGAATTTAGGTAGGCTGCACTCGGCTCCATCTTCATGCCAGTGGATGCACAGAAGCAGTGGATGCTCTTGGTGGCTGCCAAAACCTCACCTTGAGCAGCTGCTGCCCTCTCCTCCCTTAGCCCCTTCCAGAAGCGCAGTGTGTGTCTGGGTCTAAGATCTGCCTCTGGAAAAATAAAACCGCTGGCTTGGCCAGTAGGTAGGTAGGTAGGTACTTCCCAAAGAATTATGAATACCCTGCCATGTGTCCACAGCGCTGGTCACGCTTTGGGGGCCAGCAGGGGGCCACCTGGCACTGGGGCTCAGCCCAGCCTCGCTGAAGCGGCAGGAAGGGGGTGGCAAGACCAAGCCTTTCTGCTCTGCTGCATGCCAGCAAGGAATTAGCCCTTTGTTAATTAAAATAAACAGAAATGCAGCAGTGACAGGTTGTTTGTTATAGGCTCTAGGCAAGAATCCCCATTTTCAGGATCACGTGGAAGCCTATCGTAACAAAGTGGGGCAAACTGGGAAAACGCCGGCACGACCCTTTGATTAATGCTATATAGCTCCTCCTGCCCCCTGCCCACATTTCCTATTGCTGCTCGCCTGAATTCGTAGAGTTAATTGAAAGCAAGCAATAAAGGGCTTGTTACAGATCTGAGCAAGGAAAAGTAAAGTAATGACCCGGTTAAGCCAGGCTCAGGTACGAAGCTTCAAAGGAGTGAGGATAACAATGTCTAGCTCTACCAGCTGGGCTGGGAGACTCCTCTGGTAGCCGAGCCTGCTTTCAAAGGAGCCCCTAACACCTCCGAGATTCCATGAAAGGGCAGGGGATTATGCGAGCTGGGAAAAGCTGACAGGCTAAAGATACGTTTAAAAATATATAAATTAATCAGGGGAACCAGGCTGCAAGCGTGATGGACAGCTTCCAGTTCTCCATATTGGGGAAAAGTGCCAGGTTCTGCCTAAGCTCCAGTGAGGAAAGTTAAGTATGAGTACAAAAATAATGTGTAAGACACCTCTCTTAAATCCATGCTACTAAGAGCTGTGAAGCTTTTTGGCAAAACAAATCATATTTTTATTTCACTTAAGCTGCTGTTGTAGGCTGCCAGAAGGAGACCTTTATGTGTTCCAGAGCTGGCAGACCCACATCCCAAATTCTGGGGTGAGAATTGCAGAATTTCATCCAGAAGGCATCTCCCAGCCTACTGGGGACAGAGGAAGGGCGAGGGGCTGCTTGGAGAGGCCCGGAGCAGGGACAGTAGCACAGCTAACCCAAAAGCAGTATTGCAAAGGATTTAAGGCATCCTGGAGTGACATTGTATGTGTTCTGCCTAGGTCCTTCCTGGATGGTGCAAGAGTTGTCCTTATAATCCTACATTGTTGACCAAGTGATCATTTTTTCCCTTTTAAACCAGCCTGTAATTCCTCATAAATCCATCTTGCTTTCTCGCAGAGATTGCATTGACTTTTCATTCTTCGCTCCCTGTGGCAGCCTATGGTTAGAGAAAACACTGTGGTGAGCTGGTCATGCTTCAATAGCTCTCTCACAAATGGGCTCGTCAATAATTAAATTAATATATTTTCAGACAATGAAGAAAATATTTTCAGCAGAGCTGTGAGCTAGCAGTGCTCTGCTTTCAGCATATTTTGAGACCACAAAGGCCCCTGCAGGATCTGAACCTAGCGCAGAAAAAAAGAAACAAAAGCAGCTGAATTTCCACAGTCTTCATTAATTTAATTTAGCCTGAATAATTCATGTGGTGCCTCTCTGTAGTATATTTTATCTGGAGATGCAGAGGCTCTTTAGAAAGTTGGGCAGTGTAATTATCTTTTTACAGGTGAGGAAGCAGAGATAATCTCGTACTTGAACATCAGGCAGCAGGCAGGGTTTTCCCAAAGCGGACTCAAAGCCCCTTTCTGCTGGGTGTAGTTCTGCAAGAAGACAAATCTGGCCCCATGTGCTACGAAACAAACTCCAGAAATCTATCTTCTTACCCTGAATGTGACACCAGTAGGAGCTACACTGCAAATGAGGTCACTTAATCCATCTTAAGAGTCAAGTATTTCATTCGGTGCCTCTCTGAGTTGAAATCTGAAAACCACAAGCGATGGGGGATCACAGTGAGCTCTCCCTGTGCCTTCAGAGGCTGATGGCACCCAGCCCTTTTGCAGTCCTCTCCTCAGCCGTGGTTTCATGACATAAGTCTCCAAGCCACTGCTTGCCCAGCTCCCTTCGCACCCCAGGCCCTCATGCAAACCCAGTGTGGAACTGGCCCGGCTTAAAAATGACCTTTTAAAAACACCCCTAGAGAAGCTGTGTCGATTCCTTCATCACATTCGAGGTGTTGTAGGCACAGCCATGCCCATGCATCTCAGGTGGTGATGCATTTCAGCAGAGCGGTTGGAAGAGACAGGGTGGTGGAGAAGAGGAGGGGAGGCCATCAACGCCTTGGGCTGGTATTACCACCAAAGACCTTGTCTCATAAAGCCCCCAAATCAGGGTCCAACTTTTAACAGCCCCTCCCTCTTTTCCAAAAAAAATTTTCAATGAAATTGAGTTTATCAGTGCAGGATACCCAGATTTGGGGTTGAATGTACTAGTCCAAACTTTTGGAGCCCAGCTTGACTGAACCGTGCTCCAGCTGTATTTTCTAAGCTATAGTCAAGAGCCTTGATATTTGTGCCTGCGCTGTAGATATCCAGACTGGTGCTAGAAATGGTGCCCTCTAAATTCAGACTCATAATTTCTTATGCCCAGCTGGGTGTGAAGGAATGGATTCAAGTCTCAATAATCTCCTTGCTATAAAAGGCCAATGCCCACCCATGTAGTTTGCTGTTAGACTTCTGTCATCTCCAAGCCCCTAACTTTTTAATGGGCTACTACAGCTGGGCAGAAAATTACTAGAAGACACCTCCAAATATGTTTGAAGATTCTTTTCTTGGTAATGGAAAACACTCAGAGGGAACCTTTCCTTTTTTTACCAATCAAGGCAAAAGCTTGGTAAAAGTTTAAATGCATACCACAGAAAACTCAAACTGGCAGCAGTTAAGTGTGACTTTGCTATGATAGACAAAACCATTTTATCCTAAACTGCACATTGCAAGAAGGATTGGAGAAGCAAATAGGACACAACAAAAATGCTTGCTAGAAGAGGATGGGGAAAAGTATCACACGGCTGTTGCAGTAGTAGTGGCCAGTAATTCAGGAGTCTCCATTCACCGACAAAACGTACTTAATTGTGAAGTACCAGAGATTGCGGGGCAATCTCAAGGAAGAGCTGTGATGGTCAGTTCTGTGATTAGGAGAAAGAATTATTAAACATGGCAGGAGCGATGCGATACGAGTGCAACACTGATGATTTCCTAGTCCTGTCTTTTCCTTTTATGCCTGTTTTACCAAACATTTTGCATTGTTGTTGCCCAAATTCCCATCTTGTTTCTTTTGCTATTGATCATAGTGTTGGTGTAGCAATTAGCTAAACAAGACATGAGCTATTTGCCGTGATTTGCTCCTTAGACATCAGGCAGACCCTGGAGAAAAAAAGCAGAGTTGGAAACCAGACAGGAATAAGTGGACCAAATAAAATCAGCTGCCCTCTGAGTTTCTGGGATTGGAAGAACAGAAATAGTTGTATGAAAACATTCATGCACTAAAGTGAAATCTTACATGATCTCAGACAGAAAAACCTGATTTTTAAATTTGTTAGGACTTGTTATTATTGAGTTTAGAATAGCTTGTCTTTCTGGGAAATCAGAGCCTGGTGAAAGTCAATTGAGTCTCACCCAGAATAAGAAATTGCAGGTATACAATCTTCAACAGTTTGTTTTAAAAGAAACATGAGCCATCAAGGCATCTAAAATCCCCACATGGTTTTGGAGCTGGGAAGGAAGGGAAGACAAGCAAGAGAAAGCCACGTCTACACAGCATATTCCATCCTGGTCATACAAATGATATGTGCTCTGAAAGTGGACTGTGCATTAGGGAGAAATAAAACATTCTTTGGGGAGTTGGGGAGTAATAGAGCAAATACATTTGCATTGTTACGTGGTCTGTACATAAAAACTCTGAACTTTCTACGGGGGAGAACTCTAAGTAATACCACCTCAGTGTCTGATGTGAGCCCCAGAGCGGTCACAGTGCAGGCACATGGACTGCCAGCAGTACTGACACGTCAGCAAAGTCAGCTTCACTCTAATGGAGGGGCTTGAAAATTGTATTTCCTTGGAGGTCATCTCTGGAATGGAAAGAAAGGATGATGAAGAGTTCTCACATAAAATCACTCTGACTTACTATAACCAATGAGCTCTGCAAAACTGGGTTTGGTAAAAATGACATTGGTCCCAGCCATAAGCAAGATGTTCTCCTTGGGAAGGGCAGGGCTTCGCAGCCTACCAATTTCTTCCATGAGCATTTCAGCCAGAGACCTCTGGTGGACATTTTAGTGTGTCCCAAAATATCCCATGGTACAGAAATTTGTAAGTGACAGTCTACTTGGAAGTTTTGCAGACAAGCAGCAAAGTCTAGGCTGGCCTAGAGAGTTTAGAGGATGCTAACAACTTAGGAAGTTCCCACTAATCAGCTGAGCTGAGCTAGCTGTCCAGGTGACCAAACTGATGTAACTTTTAAAGTAAAACTCATACGCTGTATTATTCCACCTTTCCTAGGGGCAAGACTTATCCTAAAAACAAGTGGTTTAAAGGGGAAAGTGGTTTAAACCAACAGGTTTTACTTTGTAAAGTTGGCCAGCTAAGAATATGCAATGATCAGTAATGCTGTCCCTGATGCCAGGCAAGGCTTTTTGCTTTCCTTGGAGGTGGCTGTCCTCCAGAGGCAAGGGCTACTGAGGTATCGATAATGCACAGGGTTAACAATTCAGAGTAACCATGCTTATTGCACCCCACTGCACTGTAAGGGAGATTGCTGCATTCTGATTCACTCTCTTCTTCTAAGAGCACATCCAGCCGTCTTCATATGGCTCCTTCTCCATGACGCTACCAGTCACTCATCATCTTGAACTTGAAAATCACCAGCCACCCTTTTTTCATTATTTTAATCCAGTCAATGGATTAAATTTGGCACACTGTAAAGCCTTGTCTCTACCAGAAAAGTGAGTCAGTTTAATTAAATTGATTTAAACTTATGTAAATGATTATGATAGATGTACTGAAGATGGTTTAACCCATTTTTGTATTGATTTATCTTGCATCAGTTCTGCTCCTGCCATGAATGCCAATCATCATTATTTTTTAACCAGTGCACTCATCTAATACCGTCAAAGTCAAGGGAAGAAAGGCAAGGGAAGAAAGTCAAAGCTTAGGTTTTCTTCCTTTGCCGAGTCAAAATAAAACTTGTTGGTACCATGTTGTGTGTTGCAAAGAGCACATGAAATGGTGGAACAAGGGAAAGAAGGTGGCACGGAGGTAGCAGAAACAGGAAAAAACATGCATAGTCGGGCAGGGTTTGGGGAGTAGGAAAATTTGAGAACAACGATGATAGTTGTAATCCTGTATTTTCCATCTCATAAGCACTGCCCATTTAGCTGTCACCTCTCATCATTAATTTTTACTCTTCACAGACAATTCCCTGCACTGGGGAAACCTTTTCATCTGCTGCAGAAGCATCCCAAAACACCACGAGAGACTCCTGAAGAGATTCCTGTGTCAGAAACATCAGTGGTGGTGACCTTCAGGCACATGGTAGGGCTTGTGAAAAAAAATATGGTTGGGCTTCCAGAGTATGCTCAGGGGGTCTCTGGGTTTCATGCTGAAAGCCTATGAAACTGTCACACTGACATTTTCTGGGTATGTTTTCTTGCTGTAATGTTGGTCTTAATCCCTCTAGACCTTTCAGAAAGCTGTAGTAGCTGCTCACACTGAAGTGTGGCATAACCTTACAGCTGATAAGGGGCCTGCCAAGATTTCTATGTTGTTCTGTGCACAGATTACTGCTGCATTACCATTGAACACAGCTCCAGAGCTCATGTCCAGCTACTCAGTCTAAACACTGGAAGTAGTCTGCAAAGCAAGAAGGCAGTGTCTTGCTCTGTCTGAAATCCAGGCCCTTGGGAAGGAGCAGCACATAGCTTTTATTTTACTTGCACAGTATTTTTAGTTTAAATAAAATGACTGGAGTACATAATCTCTCATGCTCACTCCCACATACAGGGATGAACGTCACCCACAGGGACTCCTAGTCCAGCAGCTGGTCCCACAGGTGGAAATACCATAATCAACGATGACAGTATTCCACAAATTGCTTTCAGTACAGCTTTTGTATGCTGTTTGCCATGAACTCAGTGTGAATGCACAAGTTGCTGTCCTGTCATGAGGCATGGCTTGGATATTTAGCTTTTTGAGACCCAGAAGATCCTCATCTGGAGTAAATAAGTATCCCATGTGTGGGTATTGCATTGACCATTTACGGTATTCTGGAGAACAGAAGAATCAGCGCACTTTTTGCTTGCAAAGCACTAACCAGCTGACACCCACTGAATAGCAGATGCCATACTGCAGGGGACACACGGTTGGTTTGCTCCTAGACCACAGTATGGAGGATGCTTCTTGCATCAACCACTCTGCCCTTCCTTATAATTTCAAAAGCTCCCGAACAATTTCAGAGGGTGTCAAGCACAGGGTGGGCCCTGTTTTTGTATCACTTTCTAAAAGTCTTTGACGTAAAATTTGAAATGTCTTTATGTATTTCGTAGACTTTGGAAGGACACTTGCCCCGCAGTAACATTAGCTTGGCTGCCCATTTTTCTTTGGATAGGTTGAGAGTTGAATCTGAAGCTGCAAATGCTGTCTGTGTTTGCCCAAGGAAAGGGGGACTCAGCAAGCAGAAGGACCAGCAGTATCTGGCAGGCTTTTCATTTGGCAGCAGGCAGTGGTTTGCAGGATTAGCTGTCAGGCAATACATCTGAATGGGTACGAGTCAGCCTTCGAGTCCAGCTGTGAAAGGTTTTGCATGTCTAGCACCCTTCTGGTACTTTGTCTCCAATACTCTTGTGCTGGGTTACCGAGTCAGACAAAGCTGAAAAGCAGTCCCAGGCATCTCAGCTGGATTTAAACTCTGTTACCCAAGCCCTGCTTCCTTGAGAAGGATTTCACAGTATGTGCAGGAGCACATTATGGTGGGATTTACTTGCTTTTACTTCAACACAGGCATTATATCTCTTTCCTAAGTAGTTCTTATTGCTGAGGATAGCTCTTGCTTCAGTTGGCATGGCAGTTAAATACTCTCCAGAATATGATAGGCATGTTCATTAATCCCTGTGTAGTAAGGAGCAAATCCTGGTTGCATGTACATCAGGACAAGCACATTCTTCATCCTGTTCCTCCCCTCTTTGTCCTACGTGCAGAGCAGGGCAGAGCTCCAGCTCTGCAGTTAGGTACAAACGTGCATAGAAATCAGAAGAAAATGTGATTGCCAGAGTAGTTTATGCACCTCCAGCAAAGGTCATCTGGCTGGAACCAGGTAAAATTTCTG
Source organism: Egretta garzetta (assembly GCF_000687185.1). Taxonomy (NCBI): domain Eukaryota; kingdom Metazoa; phylum Chordata; class Aves; order Pelecaniformes; family Ardeidae; genus Egretta; species Egretta garzetta. Next base: position 3,261,270 of record NW_009260616.1, read on the forward strand.
CCCAAGTTCTGCATCTGTTGTTTAACCTGGGAGCTAGTTGAGCACGCTCTGAGAACAGGTTAAAAGGAACAAGTCAAATGGAGCTAGCATCCCAGTCAGCAAAACCAGCTGAATTTGGTCCAGTGCTTTTGCCCACAGACCCTGGTTTCCATATTTCTTTTCAAAATTCAGTGTTCATTCAAAGAACCTTTTATTAACCATTAGCCTATTCTTAGACTGTAAAACTTCCTTACTGTGGGACATGACTTCGCTGATCATCAAATCTAATCTCCGAACTCCAGCAGGATTAAGCACTGAAATAATTCCACTTTCTATGTATCCATCTTTATCTTCAACACTGCTAAAGATGACGACATCATGACCTCATCAGGTGATGCCTTCCTAAGCATGAGTTGTTCTGTTAATCATGCCTGCTGCTGCTATTTCAGTAACTCAGAACTAAAATAATAAGCAACAATTGAATAAAACCTCGAACCTGGTGATAACTTTCATTAATCACCTAAAAAGTAGACTTATTTGCGAAGTGTGACTAGCGGGTGTGATTTTCTTGTCCCCCAAAGCAATATATTTTGTCTTTATTTGTAAATAACTCCTTCAGAACACTAGCCTTTGGGCTTGGCTCAACAACAGTCCCTCCTCTCACTCACTTGCAGAATTGCAGCTGCATCTTGCCAACGAGGCCTGCAATACAGAGTGACACATGACAAAAGATAACATGGAAAGGCACTTTTCACTGACAAGGAGAACTTATCAGTATCTGGGTACCAGTCTTTATTTTTAAAAGATTAAGACATTTTACAAAAATGTACCAGACATAAAGGATCATTGGAAAACAATAACAAACCTCCCCAAATGGTGTTGCTCCTGAAGGAAGTGTTCTGATTTTTCTCTGCTTTCATTAGCTGTTACCTCTATTGATGGATACCCTAAACAGCCAGTGGGTCATATGCATTTTGAATCTTGACTGAGGCAGTAATCCCAAGAGGTGTTCGTCTCTCCAGTCCAGCAAGGAAAGTGGCAAGAGAGCTCAATCTCTACGATTTCGATCAATAAATTCAAGTAATTAAGAATTTGCATTGGTCAAGGACTTTGTTGTTGCTTTATTTACATTAATTTTATTTTCACTATTGTATAATGCCATGTGGGAATAAGTCACTTTATATATCCTCGTTCTGTTGCGTTTTCCTGTAACTTTGTCCTAGCAAAGTGAAAAACAGTGAAAAGGTTACTCTTCTCAGCTGCAACACAACCCAGCACAACTAAAATCATAGTTCATGACTGTAGGATAACTCTCCTTGGATGGGAGCTCAGGAAGTCTCTAGTCCAACCTCATGGTAGAGTGAGCCGTGATGTGAGACCAGGTCTCTCAGGGCTTTTTCCAGTTGGGTCTTGAAAACCTCCAGGGATCCATCCTGGGCAGTCTGTGACACTGCTTGACAGAATTAATAAAGCACCTGGCAGTTCTTGTTGTATCCTGTGCCTTAAAGTTGCTGTGATTTGGTGTCTTTAGAGCATCATCATACTAGAAAAAGAGTGTATTTTTTCCAGTACATCCCAGACTCTAGGGCATCCTCAAGGTCTAACCAAGATCCTGATATCCCCAGAGGGGCCCCAAGAAGTTAGAAATGATAGAAAGCCGTTTTTGCTTCCAACAGCTTACTCTGCCTTCAATATAGCTGATCCAAATACTGTCTCAAAAAAAGCAGAAGGGAAGGCGGTGCAAAGGTCAGTCCTCTTCCTCCCCCTATAGAATTAATTAAAAAGCTGCTGTGCTGTCACAGATGTATGGATCAGCTCTGAGAAGGCGTCTCTGTGCAACAGGAGCCAAGGCAGGTGGGACTAGATGTACGCGAGGCCAGAGAGCGAAGACACGAGAAGTTTGAACTGAGCACAAGGGGCAGGCAGTGCCAGCAAAGACGCAGATGTGGTCACAGCAGTACCATTTCTAATGGCCACACCGCGCAGATGAAACGAGGGAAAAGCGAAACCTGCCAGCACCCATCGTGACTACTGCTTGGAAGTGTGACCTGCAGCATGTCCAGGGCTGGACACATCTCCCCGTGGCCCAGAGGAGGGAGGGAGGATGCCGCCGCTCTTGCCCTCGGTCGGGGCTGGGGTTGCATTCCCTGGGGTCTCGCTTGCATCTCCAGCAGGTTTGATTTAGGTTTCAGCCCTGCCATTTTGTTTCCTCTGGGAGCTATGACAGAGGTAATTAGAAACCCAGAGGCCTCTGAAAGAGAAGTGTTATTAACTAGGACAAAAGTCTGTCAATGAAATGCATCAAGATAACACTAAGGCATACAATATGCATGATTGTTTTCCTCTAGGGGTTAGCACAATTTCTGTTTGGGAAGCTCCTGTAATTCCTTCACAGCCCATCTAATGGCTTTTCTCCCTGACAAAACGCACTCTTGTTCTTCTCCCAAGGCAAATTTCTTTAGATGTCGAAATCCTTTTTCCAAATCTAATTCTTGTCCAGCAAAACTCTGTGTCACTTTGCCCTGGAGTCTGGCACTCTCACCTCAAGTGTTCGCTTGGACACCACTTAAGTCAGAGAGTGCATGGCCAGGAGGACCTCGAGATCACCTTATGCAACCTCTTACATATCACAGGCCTCTACGTTTCACTGAGTTATCTCTGTATGGAAATTGTGTGATGAAACTGGAGCAGTGAAATGGTTCTCAGTCCAAGGGCAGCTTCACTTTTGTAAATCCAGTCTTCTCCTTGTTGGAATATTGATTATCTGGCTTGCAGTTGGACTAATAAACCCCCTCTGCCATGAGGTGTGTGCCCCTTCCCATTTTAGGGAGTCAGTCTCTAGTTGTGCATTGGCTAGCACTCTTAATTTACAATAAGGGGCTTAGATGGGGATACCTCTGCATGCAGGAGGGACATAGGCAAAGTTCATTCCCAAGGCAGGGAAACAGGTGGATGCTCCTAGACAAATAGAATGGCTATGTCTTGTGGGTCAGTCCCCAAAATGTTTCCCCAGTCAAAGCATGCCTCCGACCTGCCCCCCTGAGTCTGCCCTTCCCCAGGCGGGGAAGAGCTCTCCTGTACAGCTTGGCCTTTCCAAGAGGAGTGCCAGTGCCCCTTTCACACAGCAGGCGAAGGCTTTCCCAAGTGCAGGCACGAGAGCCAGGGATGATGCACGAGTGGATAAAGTCTGCAAGACCAAGGTTTTCTGTAAAAAGTACAGATAAGTAGAGAAATAAAGCAGTATTAGATTCACAATTCCTCCTGAAAAGGGCTTCTCAAGACTTGTTTCTTCAGTCTCAAAAGGAATCGGTTTGATTTTTCACACATTTACACATCTGTGTATCATGTTTTCCAATTGCTGAACTGTACCAGGTTGAAAAGGGCTATTGCTGTTTCGTAGAAAACCAGGATTATTTAAAAAACTTGTTATTTCTGGACAAGTAGAGACGCTTAAATCAGGGTGTACTGTAGGCTGACATTCAATTATGTAATAAGGAAGGAGAGGAAGCACGCAATAAAACAAATAAAAGTAATTGTGATGTGGTTTACTGAAAAGAACAAGTAGATTGAAAATGCTTTGGGGCTGTGCAAAAATAGCATCGCACAACTATTATAAGTTCATTTCTCTTCTGCTAGCAGATTAGGGACTTCTTCCCGCTTGCTTTTTCGGTACTGAATATCAACGAGGGAAATAACAGTCTGCCTCCCTGCAGCTTTCGGAGCTGATGAGCTGTTGTTGCTTTCTTTTGAGATTCAGCTTTCTTTCCAGTCTGAGGTTCTGAGTCTATGAGTGACCTATGCTACAAGCAAAGCAGGGAAGTTAATATACTTCTTAATTAACCTCTGCAGCATTCATTTGTTTTTATTCGAATTAGGGAAAGGCTAAGTAGGTAAATGTCTACAACTGCCTAAAAGCTGCCGGGGACTGCACAAAAACTCTGCTGAAATGATAGCTGCGGCAGTGGCACAAGTGAAATCTTGAAGAAGAGGCAATCATATGTGAGACAGGAACTCTCCTCACCCTCCTCCAGAGAAACTGAGCTCTCTCAGATATTCCCTTTCTCAGCCGCTTGTGAACCTTGTACTATTGTAAGCTAAGGCATTCGCAGATGATTTATTGTACTTCTTATTGTGCATTTGTTGCTTACCCAAGGTGATGGAAACAAATAAATTGTATTTAATTTTACCTTTTCTGTATTGTATAACCTTTTTTATATGGACTCAGCTGCTTGGTATCAGGCTCCAATGGTATTGCAATGTAATTCTCCCCGTCTCTGTGTGTCTGCGTGTAATGTCCCCATAGAAGAGCGAAAATGATTAGAGTCAGTTGGTATATTCCCTCCTGCAACTAATGAGAAATATAAAAAGATCCTTAGGGTGGATGTGGAAAATGGTAAATGTCTACAACTGCCTAAAAGCTGCCGGGGACTGCACAAAAACTCTGCTGAAATGATAGCTGCGGCAGTGGCACAAGTGAAATCTTGAAGAAGAGGCAATCATATGTGAGACAGGAACTCTCCTCACCCTCCTCCAGAGAAACTGAGCTCTCTCAGATATTCCCTTTCTCAGCCGCTTGTGAACCTTGTACTATTGTAAGCTAAGGCATTCGCAGATGATTTATTGTACTTCTTATTGTGCATTTGTTGCTTACCCAAGGTGATGGAAACAAATAAATTGTATTTAATTTTACCTTTTCTGTATTGTATAACCTTTTTTATATGGACTCAGCTGCTTGGTATCAGGCTCCAATGGTATTGCAATGTAATTCTCCCCGTCTCTGTGTGTCTGCGTGTAATGTCCCCATAGAAGAGCGAAAATGATTAGAGTCAGTTGGTATATTCCCTCCTGCAACTAATGAGAAATATAAAAAGATCCTTAGGGTGGATGTGGAAAATAGGCCTTGTGTACCCAGGACCTTCCTCGCCCCTTGTGCGATGCAGGGGGGCTGTCTCGCCTTGCGCATGCCGCAAGGGAGCGAGGAGCAGCTCTGTCTGCATGCCTCCACGCTCTCTTCCTCTGGTTTTGCTAGATGCAGAGTTGCCGTCTAGGAACCGTGCGTGGGCTGTGTGCTGAGGTTCCCCACATCTATGTTGCCTCTCCACAGCTGTGCATTCACTAGCATGTATGAATAAACGTGCTACACTCGCATTCAGAACTGATGGCTTCCCATCTGCTAAGAAGCTGGCTTGCAAGGTGTCATGGTTTAACCCGGCTGGCAACTCAGCACCACGCAGCTGCTCGCTCACTCCCCCCCCTCCCTCAGTGGGATGGGGGAGAGAATCGGAAAGAAAATAAAAGGTTAGAGCCGAGGGCTGAGATAAAGACAGTTTAATAAGAGAAAATAATAATAATAGTAATAATGAGAATGATAACAGAATATACAGAATATACAAAACGAATGAGGCACAAGGCAATTGCTCACCACCCACCGACCGATGCCCAGCCCGTCCCGAGCTGCAAGCAGTCTCCCCGCGACCGACCCTCAAAAAGTCCTTGAGTAGTCTGAGCACTACTTGGCAACAGCTGAAAACATCAGTGTGTTATCAACATTCTTCTGGTACTAAATCCAAAACACAGCACTATGCTAGCTACTATGAAGAAAATTAGCTCTATCCCAGCTGAAACCAGGACACAAGGCTCTCATTATCTGTAACAATCTGGTGGACGGCAACGATGGTGCCGAAGTGGGGCATGGAGGCTGAGGATTAGCGTGAAGGTTGTACTGCAGTGCTCTACCCCTGCTTCTTTTTCCCACAGTCAGCCTCACATATTGGAAACTTGTTGCTTCTCTGAGTCTTTCTCTTTGCCTGATAAGAAGAGGATTGGAAAGATTCTGAGTAAAGGGTTTTCATGCAAACCAACACCTTACCTCTGTGGCTGTTGCTTGTCCCCCAAAAGCACCATGACGAAGGCTGTGGCCACTGCCCTATGCAGCGCTTCGTGTAAAGATACCTGAGCCAGTTTTAGACAAGGTAGGCAGAAGCACTACAGCTTCAGGAGGGCGCTCAACCCAAACTCACCAGAAGTATGAATACCTCTTCTCTGGAACGCCATGCAGGAACAAGTGGGATGGATCTCAGCTCTGAGCTAACATTCATCCATGTGGTGTTGCAGTAGAGTGTGCTAACGAAAGGTCTTCTCATTCCCTCCAGCTACAAATATTTAATTCCAGGGATAAAATCAAATACAAATGTAATATTGATTTATTAGTAATAATCAAGCAATGTTTATATTGAATAAAAAGACTTAATATAAATAAAATGTTGTATCAAATATTAACATTTAAATATTAATAAATCAAAGTATAATTTTGATATAAAACAAGCAGCAAATATAGAGTAGTCATTCAGACAGACGAGAAAGAGGTGATGACTCTTCCTCTTGGTAGCCCTGGTGCTTGCTTGAGAAATGACAGGCCATGTCCCATCTTGGCCAGAGCTGCTTCAGTACCTCAGTTTTCCCACCCTTGAAAAAATGTGGTGGAAGAGGTTGATGGCCTGACTGAATCCCCATGACAAGCCAACCAGCCTTAGGGGTACAACAGTCACGGCTGTTCCACGTCTTAGGCGAGAGCTGCAGCCACTGGGATTTGGGGTTCTTTTCTTGGAGCTGTTCATCAGCTGGCGACCAAGGGATGACGACAGTACTGCAGAAGAGCAATTTCAACAATTCCAGGAGACCCAGCTGGAATAGGACGGACTGAGGTTTAACTCCTTGAAATGTGGCTAAGCTGAGGTGAGAGCCCAAGTCCCCGCATCGAGCATTCGACCTACTCGGAGATGGATGTGCACGTCTTTATAAAAAATTCTCATTTTGTTGACACTACTCCCTGCTTATAAGTTTTACTGGTGCCATGTTGTCGCTCTACTCACTGGTTAGCCTCTGGCTCTGCTGCAAGTCCTGCCCCATCTTGAGCAGGGTCAGAGCACAGCTACAAGATCAGACCCCCAGGAGAGGACTTCCCCGTTTAGCTTGAGGATTGGGCTTCAGGCACTAGGATTTAGGCTTGAGCCAGGCCCCCGGGCAGTGCATTAGCAAGTTGGTGTGGCTGCTGCTGCAACAGCTTTGTACACATTTATTGTCAGAAACTCAAAAGTAAAAAGGACTCGGTCCCCTGTGAACTCAGGTGACCATGGAGAGGCGTTTTCATTTTATTTATAGGGGACGTTGGTGACCAAAAAGGCTGAGTCAGCTCAGTGCCTTTGAGAACCTGGCTTTAAACTCATGTGACAATTTTGGAAAACCCAGACTTAAAACCAGATTTCATACTGGAAGGCAAAGCAACTTCTTCAGCGTAAGCCACAAAGAAGAGTCATCGGCCTAACCTCTAGTGTGTTCATCTGTTAATCAGTGGGACAAAACACTTAACAAAAATACATTTTCACAATTGTACAAATTCTTTTTTTATCTTTCAGTAGAATTAATCCAGTTGGGTGCTACGTTAATGCAGATGGCCAGACGTGCCATAGTTGCACACCGAGAAGCAGCTCCGAGGGAGCTGAACATGCTTAGCAGCGTGTTTGAAACCAGGCCAAGAGTGCTCAGACCGCGAGGGATGCTGAGCCACACGAGCAGCATCTTAAGTAATTATTAAAACGTTAAAAAATGCTGTTCTCAACCAGTCACTACTGACTGTGTGATGCAGTCCATCTGCTGATATCACTAAAGAGAATACATCCAGTACAATTGTTCCTCCCACTACTTTTGTCTAATCATGGAAAAAAAACCAGCCATGGCCGAGCCGCAACATGAAACGTATGAAGCCGTGTGAAGGCGTAACGCTACACGTGCAGTGTGAGAGTGAGACAAACTGAAAAGTAATTCGAAACGATTTTATTGGACACAGCGAACGTTTGGCATCGTATTTATGGTAGACCTGCGTCTGCAAGAAATCCATTCGTCATGATGGCAGCAGGGCTGTCTGCACAGACCTACAGTTTCCCTCCGCATCAGTAAAAAGGGGGCTGCCAAACAAGGGGGCTGTCCTGAGGCCAGGAGCTTCCCGTGCCCCCCCTGTTTATCGGCAGATGCCAAATTGGACTTCAGGTATGCATTCATTTGGTTTAATCAGTAGGAATAAAGTTACACAAACACTGTTGTTCTGATCCGCTCAGCTGTCGGATTAGTCTGAAATGGCCACTGAGCACCCAGAAGCAAACAACACATCTCTTACGTAAACCCTCCCATACCGGCACAGAGACCATTTCCAGAATATTTGCAATTGCCATCCAGCCGCAGTTTGGAGAAACAGAGCCTTTAACGAAGGGCACGGAAACGTGTACCAGAGAGGTGCTACAGGCAGGTGGGATAGAGAGGAGCCGGTGAGCTGGGGGTGCTACAGCTGGGCCCACACGGTGACAGCACACGGTGGCGGCCACACCGGGTGGCCGGCTGGCCCTGCAGCTAACGCCATACCGCCCCGGCTGCGGGCACCGGGGCTTTGGAGCCTCTGTCCCTTCCACTCCCAAGAGCTGCCAGAGAGAATGAACCTCATTTTCTCTCCGCTTATGGCAACATCTGGTTGCCGTGGGGGGAATAGGAGAGAGGAGAATCTCCCAGTAGCATAATCCGCTTCAAGCGAGGTTCGGCTCACAGTGAAAACAGCTGGCTTTCTGCCCAGAACGGAGAATGAACTTTAGAGGATTTCAAGTGAGTGAGCCCCATCTTCAAAAGCATTCCTCTGGTAGAGCAACATGCTCCACTGGATCTCGTCTGAAGACCTGTTAGACTGAGGCTGCTGAGGTACTCAGAGTAAATCCACATATTAAAAATTAATATTGGCAAAAGGAACGGTTCCTATAAACAGACATTACCAACCTGAAATCTAGTCATTAAAAAAAAAAAAAAAAGTAATTTCAAGTATTACATCTATCTGATTTCCCTGGGGGATGCTCCACAGCTTTGTAATCACATTTCCCTGATTTTTATGAACGTTCCTCTCACCTTCATGCCTTTGCATAAGGTTCACACGAACAGGAATACAGGGAGAGAATCTTTGACAAAAATAAGTAGGGAGGACAATAGAATGGAAGAGGTGAAATTTCGGATTTCTTTCCCTTACAGGACTTTGCAAAATTGTCAGGTAATACGTTTCAGAGGGTCACGATTGACTTAAAGGTGTGTGTACGTTTTACCTCCTCTGAACCTCATTCAATTTTTAAAATGAAACCTCTTGCTCCCTGGGGTAAGGAATCTTAAACCCGCGTTCATTCCATTTCTTTTCAGAGCGGCTCCCGGTATTCGGAAGAGGCTAACGCCATCGCCTGTCACAAGCCTCGCCCAGGCACGATCTTGAAGCGCACCGTCCCCGCGGAAGATGCACGGAGCGCTGAACTTCACGGCGCCCGCCATCCCTCCCGCGGCCCCCGACGTGCCCCCCCCGGCAGCGTAAGAGCGAGGGTGCCGTTCGGAAGCGGTTTTTATTCACGCTTTCTCCCGCCCACGGAGGACCAGCCGGGCCACCCCCCGTTTCAGCGGGCAAACCCGCGGCAGGGCCCAAGCACCCCCC
>NW_009260616.1:3272325-3282834 GCF_000687185.1 Egretta garzetta
GCTGGCGTGGAGGGAGAAGGGTGCTCTGGCCCCCGCAGCGAGGTGTTGCCGAGGCGCTCGCCGGTGGCTTCGCCTGTGCCTGTGGCTCAGAAATGTCCACGTAAAGACAGGAGAACTGCAGGATACGTGGGGTAAATTATTTGGCCGAACGCACAAGCAAACACTGGAACCATCTTTCTTAAATCCTTTACGCTCCCCTCTTTGCCGGTTGCTTCTCCTGCGCTGCATTCGATTAGGGCTGAGGTTTCTACTACAAAACAGCATCTGTCCAAAGCCTGACTGGTTGCGCTTCTCCAGGAGCCTCTGAGCTCCTGCCTGAAGAGCCAGCTGAAGCCATCACTTTTGCCTGATGACTTTTACGTGCTAAATAGAGCAGTTGCAGCGTTACGAGCAGCGATGGGATGGTGCGTACCAGCGTCGGCCTCGTTGTCCCCGCTTTGATTTCGGGTATAGGTAATATGGATGAGCTACTAAGAAAAACGTCAGCTCTTCTATCTGGATGAGTTTTGAAGATGATGCTCGTTGACTCTTTTAAGCTTTTAAACGTTAGGGAATTATCATTGTTACTCTCTGTGTTACAAATACCTGAAGGTATTTGACTGCTCACAGAGCATTGCTATTATATGCAGTTAATTAACTGTTACCGTTCTAGGAGGATCCTCAAAAGCATCAGTAAGGGAGGAAATATTTATCCTTTGTTATTCAAGCATGAGAAGGATTGAAAAGAAGTTGAAACAAGTAAGAGCTGCTTCAGCTCAAACTCAATTACACATTTTCTTCTACATGTGCATTTGCAACTCTCAGTACCGTGAAATTCACTCAGTCCCTCAACCCAACGGTCTGTGTCATCTTAGGTGTTCTGTGCTTGCAAAATCCTGCTCCCCTTCTGCTTGGTCATCCTGAGGTGTGTGTCAGTCCTGAAATAAGTCACTAGAGAAAAAAAGTTTTCTCAGGGGCAGCAAGAGATGTATGAAGATGTGGTGAGGGGAGCAGGTACCGAAGCAATCGGTACTCCTCTTCAAGGGTGGTTACAGTCAGCCATCAAATTGGCCACAGTCTTCATGGCTAGGAGGTGTTGAATTAACTCGTATAGTTCAACCAGTTACCATGCTTATGCATATATATGACTCAGCCACAGGCAAAGAGTCAAGTCAATATTTATTTTTATACATATATGATTGAAATGAGAATGTCTGGATTTTTTTTTTTAAGAGGGAATGGGATAGAAATTGGATCTGGCAACCAAAGTTCAAGTCTCTGTTCTGATTCACAGACTTAAATCTGGGAACAAGATCTCCCATTGCCCAGAAGAACACTGTAACAAACAGGAGCCCAGTCACTTTTTTGCGAACGTATTCTTTTCCCCTCCTCAATCATGAAACAAGAGTCACATTTTTTCAAATTTATGCGAATTGTAGAGAGGGAGAGGCTTGTTAAGGTAGCCTTTTAAGGCAGCCTTTTCTTTGTGTAAGAGACTCCTTAGCTCATCCCAAAATCTATTTTGCCTGAGTTGGGTTTCCTTCAACTTTACATGGGCACTAAGGACTCAGCCCGTGTAATGTCATGGCTTTCATGCAGTATTTTTGCTGACACAGTGAAATGAATCCCAACACAGTGCTAATGTTTTCATCTTCTATGGAAACAATAGCATGCAAATGTGTAGGGCAAAGGAAGAAGTATGTTTGCTGTACCCCTAAAGAAGTAGGAGCCCAGAACAAACCAAGCATTGGCTGCTTCAATTAACGCTTTGCTACTGGAAAAGGGTAACACTTTCTCTATACTTCATGTGCACCATTCGCTTGAGACCCATTTGTGAAAGGTTCCTGACGGACTCATTGAGTTGAGCTCATGTGCTTCTGTTTACTGCTAGACAAAGTGGGGGCTCTTCAGGCAGACAAACAAAATAAAAAGGTTGACAACAGCTGGGGTTGCCAGAAACCTGCCTGTAGATGCTAGAATCAGAATGCTTTGGGTTGGTTGGAAGGGACCTTTAGAGGTCATCTACTCCAACCCCCCTGCAGTGAGCAGGGACATCTTCAAGTAGATCAGGTTGCTCAGAGCCCCATCCATGGGGGGCCTTGAATGTTCCCAGGGATGGGGCATCTACCACCTCTCTGGGCAACCTGTTCCAGTGTTTCATCACCCCCACTGTAAAAAATTTCTTCCTTGTATCTAGTCTGAATCTACCCTCTTTTAGTTTAAAACCATTAGCCCTTGTCATATCGTAACAGGCCCTGCTAACACATCTGTCCTCAGGGAGGGGACAGACTCTGGTATTGTCATGGAAGAAACGAGACAGCAGGAGAATGGGGATAGACACTGGCAGAAGCTGAGCATCATTTCTCTCTTGCTTTATATGCAGTAGTTTGGTCACCCAGGCACTTGGTGATTCCTGAATTGTCTTCAGAGACTCCTCTTAAAATTGCTTTACAAGCTATGGAAACTTATTTTAACTTCACCTTCCAGCCTCTCTTCCCTGTTCACTCAATAGATCCCGAGGTAATAGAGCAACACTGGAACAGCCCCCCCAGGGTGTTGGAGAGAGGACATACTGAAAGGAGAGCTGGTTGAGTGTGAAATTCTATTTCAGTGATCACAGCAAACACTGCACTCTGTGAAAAAGTTGGCCATAACAGAAAACCAAAGTAAAACACAAAACTGAAGGGTCAGAATTATGGAGGACTGGAGACACTCAATGAAATTGAGGGATTTACTGGAATAGTTTGGGTATAAATTCTGAGCTGCCAGTGACGGTGAACAGGACCTGCTGCAACAGGAACAAGTTTCCTGTTATCTTTGAAGTCCGGAGAGGATGACTTTGAATTGCCGTTGCATTAAGGGGAAATGTCGTGGTGATTACATACTGCAGACATGTCCCTGGACCTGTGACTCACAGCCGTGGTCCGTGAATCCCAGCTGCAGGACCCTGCCTGGTACCTTCCTTGTGACATTTGCTCAGCAGGTGTCCTTGGCTGACCCTGCCCTGCTGTATTGCAGGGGAGAGAAAGAAGAGTGTTGGCTGCTTGCTTGCTTGCTTGCTTCCCCACAGCCTCTGCGAAGCCAAAATTGGACACCACCAGCTCTGTCTGCTTGTAGAGGATCACTTAATAAGCAGTGACTCACCTGCTCCCTGTTGCCTCCCACCTATAGCGGGAAGCAGGAAAAAAAGGAGAAAACCACACGGTTTGGAGCTCTGCGGTTCTCCATGCCTCCACCCTGGCTCTTGCGTGTTTCAGAGATACCTGGTGGTGGGTGTGAACCCGCTCTGGCTGGCTGTATCCCAGCACTGAGTGGTGGCTTGTCACTTTTCCTTGCACTCCCTGGGTGACATTAGTGGTCAAGAGCAGAGTCACCTGCCAAACGTGGCCCGTGGCCCCTGAAGCCTTTTGAACTAATTCACAGGTTGATCCCCTGTTGGGAAAGCTGGCTATCACCTCCTTAGAGGAACTGGGCAGAGAATAAACATTGCTGAAACACAGGAGGAGCAGGTTGCCAAATCATCTCTTTGGGGGATTCTTGCAAATTATTTGTCTAAATGAGAGCCAACAAATGAGGTGCCTACTTATACATGGACAGAAGCTCTGTAGTCCTAGGCACCCGGACAAGGAGGGAAAATGAAGTGTCTGCAAGGAAAATGGGTTAATATCTTCAGATGCCAGGACAAAGTTATTTTACCTAAGTAAATGAGATTATTCCAGGAAAAGAAAAATAACCATAGCCGTGTCAGTGAACTCAGGTCTCCAAAGTAACATCTAAGGCCCTGCTGTTGTATAGCTTTCCTTGATGAGGACTTTTTTAGAAAGCTGGATGGCACATACATTTTTCTGGGTTTACCCACTTCTGTCTTTCTTAAGGAATACTTGCTACAAAACCCAGCCGTGCCTTATCTTGCCGTTTCAAGGATGTCTTCATGTGCTTATTCTTGCTCTCTATTGCTAAATGGCACTTTGTATTTTTCAGAAGTTTCCTAAAAATCATATTGGAATATTAGAGACATATTCAACTTGATATCAGAAAATGGAGTAAGAGTAATTTCAGGCACTCAGTCCCATGCCATCTTTTAAATAACTTTGTAGTTATGTTCTCTGCACTAGTGAATTGCGAAAGCTTTCTCTGGAGCAGTCTCTCTCTACTTCTTTGCTCACTTGTTCACTTTACCAGATAAATATTAGCCTTCTGCATAAAGCCAGCGTATGGCCTAATTGCCGCTACCTTCCTTAGGAAAAGGAAGAAAAAATAATGTTGCTAATAAGTATAATTCATTAAGCCAGACAGTGATTTATTGAACAAAATTGTATGAAGAAAAGCAATCTGGATTCTTCTTGTCAGAAAGCTCGGCTGTTTGGGTACAGTCTGAGTAAAACTTTTGCCTTTTTAGTGTATTACAGGCCCAATTCATCCCTGATAATGGAGTTGAGGAAGAATTTGGCCCACTAGCTGACTAACTTTGAACCTGAACCGTGCATCAATGCTACTAACTCTTCAGAGATGAGAGCTGTTTAAATGGTGCTGCAAGTATCAAAAGCTATAACCCAATGATTTTTTTTTCCTAATAATGCATATCCACATAGTAAATCAGGCAGAGGGAGTTTATGTACTAAAAAGAACCTGAAACTGAATAATAATGAGAGTGAGGCAATGAATTTCATTGCCCCAAAGCAATAACGTCTTTCAGTTGACTGATCAGAGAGGCAAACAAACCAAATAATTTATGGCACTTTTCCTTAATGAAAAGCGAGTCAAGGATCAAACATATCATTTCTGGAATCCAAAAAAAAGAATGAGTATTCATAACCTTCAGTTGCTTTGCTTTCTTCTTCAAAACAAAAGGATTGGCTTCCTTTGGGATTTTTATTCTTAAAAAGTACAAATAGCTCCTCAAAGTCCCCCCAGAATAACAGCGACTGTAGAAGAATGAGTCTGAGCCCAATTCAGATAGCTGTAGCTCTCCTTTTAGGTAAAAATATTTATACCATTCTGAAGTAAGTCAAAAAAAATGAGTTCAGAGCGTAGATAAAGCAACTAGGTTGGCTTTTTTGTACCTGTTAGTAGTATTCTTTTTGGTCAGGGAAGAGCAGGAAGGTCATATCTGCCCGTGGGAAAGCATCCTGGCAGAGGTTATAGGAATCAACTGATGAAAAATTGTCCTCTGTTTCCTTTTCTCATTAGTTTACTTGCAATCGCTGTTTTCAAAGCAAGTGACCTCTGCGAATTAGCTGCGTTCCCAATAATTTGGGTGCATAAGGGTGCATACCTGTGAAACAGGAGAAAAAGATGCTCTTCCCCTTCCTCTCCGAACAACTTATTTTAGTGAATGCACACTTACTGGCATGCCACAGTACACTTCAAATGCTTTGATTTAGGAGTGAAGATGAGCTAAAGAACATAAAGCTTCCATGTTGCTGCTGTAGCAGGTACTGGAAATCTGTCCAAGGGTGGTTTCAAAGTGTCTGAGTGTGGTTGCCTAGCAGGTTCCGGAGTTAATGTCGGAAACTTTGTCCCCTTTCCCTCGCCTTTGCTCCTGAGAATTTGCACCTTAGGAGATACGAGCCTTGCCAGTCCTATTCTGAAATAGGAATTGTTTGGGGTGATTTGATACGGTAAGTGCACTGTAATCCAAACCCAACAGCCCATGTACTGATTGGGAAAAGACTTTCCCTAGGAGGGGCAATTTGGCAAGGCGAAATACGTGGGTGTCTTCTGTCTACCTGTGACATTCAGAAGGCCAGTACTTATTGGGTGCCTGTCTGTAAGTGGGAATTTTTGACACTGGCTGTGCCATGGGCTTTGGGAAGGGGTTACTGCCTCTTGAACTAGGGGGGTTTCAAAGGAGCAGCACTGTAAATGGCTCCATAGAGAGAGCTGGAGGAATGGACAGAGTGGCTCTTATGGGATGGACAGAGCAGCTTTAATGTGCTAATGAGGGGAAGGCCAGATGCCAGCAGCGATCAGAAGGGCTCTTTGTGGCTCTGTCTCTTTGGAGATGGCTGGAGCCTCTGTCCTTATCGCGGTTGTTTCTGCAGGCAGAGGGAAACACTGGGGCTATTAGTGAGGTGTTCCCTTCCTTTAAGTCAGCAGATAGCCTTACAGATCAGCACTTGAATACTGATGAGGACTAATTACCGGGAAAGCGTAGGAAAAAGAACTTGTTGAAAAGCTCGACTTAAAAAAACTGCGAAAAATCGCCCCCCAAACCCAACAACAACAGAAGACTCATGCTCAAAGGCTTGTGAGCCGAGCTCAAACTCAGCTGAAATCACCTGTTGCAAGAACAGCTGTATGGGGGCTCATAAATTGCTATGACTGCAAAGTGTGTAAGTATTGGTGGTTGTGAAATTCATGTTGTGAACTGCCTAATCTACCTGTCTCTGCTTATTTATGTCTCATCTGTCTCGCTGGAATTTTTACTGAAAACATGCTGATTTTGAAGCTTCTCTTTCAGCTTCCTCTGACTTGGTTTGTCTTGTGATTTAAGAAAGCATTTCTTCAATACATATTCACTCTGTCATTTTTTCTTGGAGGTGCCAAATGATTGAGGAAGCAGGTTTGACTCCCATGCATCACATTCCCCTTGGTACGGCTGGAGCTAAAGAGCAAGAAATGGAGGGGGGAGCATCCCCACAGCCTGGCCATGCTCAGTGGGAGCAATACTGTGCCGTACTTCTGCGGGGAGTGCGCCTGCTTTTTGGGATGTGCCATGGTACACGGGGCTAGTCAAATTGTTTCCTAGATGGGGTGGATGAACCTTGATCTCACCAGAAAGGTCTGTTCAGAAATGACGCTGTGTAGGTGCCACTGTAAAAAATAGTGACACTTACTAAGCCAGCCTTCTGTTTGTAGCTGATACAGTCATTTTGGCCCTTAATTTCAGTTTCCACTTGGTCAGGTGGTCATTCCTTACACGGCCTTTTCCCGTAGTGATGCAGGAGGCTGTGCTCCACCTTCAGATGGGTCTGATCTGGGGCAGTGCATAGGAACTTCAGAGCCGGATAGCGAATCTTCTCTTTTGCTCTAACTGTTTTTTTCTTGTCAGAAAATGTAGATGAACCAAAACCTTGGCAAGAAGGATTGGATTTTCTCAAGACTGCGTGTTTGGCAAGGTTTCCTATGTCCAGACTAGATTTCTTTTGGATGGAGAGTGAGTAAGACTTCATGGTAATCTGGTGATAGAAGGACTTATGTAGGAGACCATGTTTAATCCCTGAGGGTTTCTGTGAACACATGGATGGTGAGGTTCTCTTGGGATGAAGAACCTCAAAAGGTCATGGTTTTGTCCTTGTGTAAAATGGGAGAAGTTTTGAAAATTCAAAGTTTGGAACTTAGAAGATGCTTTTTTGCCCAGCTCATCTCCCAAGGCATTTCAGGCTTCAAGGTGTTCATTTACAAAAGCGCACTATGCTTGAAACGGAGTGCTGCATCTCTAATACAGATAAATGAGGTAATTTATGTCCAGTAGCAAGACCATAATTATTACCTCCCAAGCCCTAGCATTAATTGCAACCTGTAAGCCAGCATTAGCTGATGACGGAACGAAAACAAAATTTGAAACATTTATAGTGATGGCCATTAGTTTACTTAGCCTTCTGTGGTGTTCATTTGTCAAAGAAACTGTCATGTGCATTCAGAAGCCTGCTTCGCTGTCTTTTATTGGGCTGCGTTGATTTTAAAATGGTGCCGTCTTTTGCGCCACATTTGTTCTTGTTACTTTTCTCATCTGGCAAGTGTTTTGATGTGACCTGGCTTTTTCTGGTTTCCATTTGGTAGAAGCAGAAAACGAGTTAAGAGGGGACTAAATGTTTCTCCCCATTTGGTGAAATGGAGAGGAAGCCACCGGCAGCGTGGGAGGGAGATACCGGAGTCTGTTCCTGCTCTGATACCTTTTCATCAGCCTCATTGAAGAAGAAGAGAGCTCCGCAGCTCCAACTCCTGGATCTCTCCAGCCAGCCTAATAACTAAAATCCTGATCCTTGATGTAGCCTTGGGGCTGCTATAGCTCAGACCCTTTCAGCGGAAGGGGGAGTTTGAGAGGGACGGGCTGAATGAAAGTGGTGGATACAAGGAAGAAGCTGGGGGCCCTTCTCTCTGCCTTTTTTTTGAAGAGAGGGGGTAGATGTCTAACTCTTCAAGACTATGAATGGCAGACAGGGGAGGCCTGAAGTGAGTCACTGGCAGGTAGGGGCCTAATGCTCCAAGGTGGGTAAGGCATAAGCTGTACCCTGTCCTGTGCTTTCTGGTTATTACCGAGATTTGGTGCCTCCGTGGCTATCCCAGGGTGCAATATTCTTCTGCATGGATCTTTGCTTTTTTTCCCCCTATGACAATGAGACAAATGCTGGAAAATATTTAATAAAATTAAATGAATTGCCTCGTGATTATTCTAACCCCAGATATTTTATGGAGTTTAAATAGCTCTGTGTTTTCAGTGGCTTCTGCAGCCTGATTTGGGCCATTTACCTTCTGAAATCTCTTCCTACTAGGAGCTGAACGCTGTAATGAAACTGAGCAAGTGTTTCTTTCCTGTTGCTCCTTCCCTTTTCTCTCTGCTGCTGCTACAGACATGAAATGCTTTTGATTATGGTTTTTTAACTCCCTACTACCAGTATATTGAGGTCTGTAGGGACTGTCCTGGGTAGATTGAAATGAGGAAGGACAGCAAATAGCAAGCAGGTTGGGAAGAGTTGAGCAGGGAGCTGGAAAATATTTTAATGGGTATGGGATTTGATACTTGAAGGAAATAAAACTTTAATATTGTAGATATCAGTTTCATCAGGCTGAGTATGAGAATTAAGTACTGTCAGGCAGAACGAGTTTCCAAGCTTCATCTAATGCGGTGGGGAAAAAGCCAGCACCCAAATATATGTAATGGTCAGACTGAAGTGCCTCCTTTTCCTGCGTGACCTACCTGATAGGCACAGCAAACTTCCAGTCAGATTTTTGGATACCTGACCCCCCGCTGTTGGGTGCCTGGTGTGCTGAGGGGGATGCTTTGTCAAAAAATGACTGTTTTTCTGGAATTTAGAGATCAGCATTTGCAGAAGGGTGGTCCAGTTCCTCCCAGAGTGAACAATGCTTGTACGTGGCCCTAGAGACCTTGCTCTGTTGCCTCCTCTTCAGGTTCTTCTACCAAAGCTGCTCTGCTCACTCCCCAGAATTTTTCTGACAGTATACTTCAGCATATTTTCAGGTCCAGTTTGCAGCCTTTGAAGAGATTCGGTGGAGTCTAGGACATTTGGAGGACTTAACTAGAAGCACAGGGGCAAGGTGGTATAATGGCTGTAGTACGTGTATGAAGGCACCGCTTACTGGCATGGAAAAGGAAAATTCCAGGTTTTCTCTCATTTACACAAAAAGGTGACATCAGAACAATCGTTCAGTAGCAGAATTCTCTCAAGGAGTGAGGCGGAGTGGTCAGGGTGAGAGGCAGTGCCATGTGGTGGTTGGAGGGTTGCCCAAAGTGGAAGAGTTATGTTGCATCTCCATTAACTAAGCAAAATCTCTGGGATTCAGAATTTCTCCTGCTCTAAAGAGGTTAGCTGAGTTTAAGACACCAAATAATTCGCTAATAATTCACTTGAAAAAAAGGGCTGTGTGCCTGTGTAAGCATGCGAGATCTTTTAAGATACACTACAGAAGCTACCCAAATTAAGCACCCTGTTATAAATAAATAAATAAATCCCAGCACACTCTAACTTGTAGAAGAATTTCTGTTAAATTTGATGCCTGAAATTGTTCATACATATTGATTTGGTAGGTATTGCTGTGTTAATGGAACTTATTATTACTCAGCTAGATTAATTTATTAGATTTATTCCTGCACTTTTACAACCTATAGATGTATTGAGACATGAACCCGCAGAATCAATACCAATTTCTTTTCTCATCCATGAATGGTCTTACTAACATCCAAAATACTGTTACATTCGAGAGTATTTAGCTGCAATTTATTTTGAAGCATACGCTCTGACAATTTTAAATTTGTCTGTCTTCTTTGTCCTTTAATGGTTATTTTTTTTCCATGTATGTGGACTCTGTTTTAGCAAAATACCATGCATCAAGCATCGAACAAGTCATGACCATACTCTAGTCGTTGAGATTAGGTGGCAATTTAGGTGTTTGCAAGATTAGGACTCTGAGACCAGACCTAATCTTTGAGATGTGTTTTGGCTGCCACTCTGCATGTCAGGCCCGAAGCAGAAGGAACAAAGGTACAAATGTAACTTACAACTACATTGCCTGCCAAATGTAGTGTATTTGCATGTTTTTCTTTGAGCAGCAGCCATGCGTGCATTTATCTTTCAGACCCAGCGGTGTTTATCTGAGGAGCAGTAGCAAAGACCAGCTGAGATGGGTAGCTGCTTGTGGGGCTTGGTTGCTTGCTTCCAGAGCACGAGCATCAGATGGGACCTGAGCACGTATGGGGGAGGAAAGCTATTTGGCCACCCCTGCCCACCCTGCCAGTTCAAGACTGGTAGATGGCACTGATGGTAGGGAGAGATCAGTCTTCAGGCA
>NW_009260616.1:3282844-3295275 GCF_000687185.1 Egretta garzetta
TGTTCCCATCGCAGCACCAGTGGTGCTTGGAGATACCACCCTTCCTTCCTTTGAGCTTCCAGAAATATTCTGTAGCTCACAGGAAGAGAATTACAGAGACCGGTTGACCTCAGCCCAGCCTTTAAATCCAATCCAAAGCAGCTCACCAGATGTTTTGGCGGAGAAATCTCCAGCGGCTGCAAAGAGATAATGTTTCATCCAGTGGTCTGTAAGGTGAAGCTCCTTAAGACTAACTCTTCTCCAGCCAGCCTTTCTTTGTTGTTTTCTAGTAAAAGTTGCTGTATCTACCCATTATACTGTTCATCTCATCACTTTTTGGCTTGGACTTAACTATTGCTACTGTAGCTGCTGCTTGTGCATCACTGTGGTTGCTGGGTATTAAAAGCTGAAGCCTGATAAAAAAACAACAACGTGCACAAGAAGACCAGTCCGCTCATAAAGGGAAACCAAGGGGGCAAAAAAATCACCCCAGAAACATCATATCTAAGTATGGTGCAGAAGTTGGCATTGGAGTTAGAAAGGTGGGGAGATGCCCTGTGAATACTGCCTGCCTGATTGAGTCACGGGGTTTGGGACCAAAGCCTGAGTGTGCTGATTTGTCTCATTTTGACTGCTCTTGACTTAAGTTACAGGAAAGCTGGTGGACAAAAAGCAGCTCGACCGACCTGTTGCAATGAAGGGCACGGAGGGGTGGGCTTTTGCCTGTTTTGCTTTCAGGAGAAGCTGGTATTGCAGCAGCAGATGAAGGGAGCTCGCCTGTTGCTGCAAGGAGGGGCTCAGGGAGCAGTTATGTAAGGTAGCGCCTGATTTACAGTCCAGGATTGGACACCAATTGTTTTTTTGGCCTTGGGCAAATCTCTCAACCTCCCTGGGTCTGGTTCAGCACCTGT
Organism: Egretta garzetta; assembly: GCF_000687185.1. Taxonomy (NCBI): domain Eukaryota; kingdom Metazoa; phylum Chordata; class Aves; order Pelecaniformes; family Ardeidae; genus Egretta; species Egretta garzetta. The sequence goes on from NW_009260616.1 coordinate 3,283,735, forward strand.
AAAATGAGGATAATTAAACTTAACTACCTGGAAGAGTTGTTGATTAGTTAATGCTTGTAAAATGCTATACAGTGCTATAAAATACAGTGTAGTACTCAGAAGCATCTGGTCTGCAGTTACTGTGGTGCTTCTCTGAAACTTTATGGGCAAACGTTTGCCAAGAAAGAAGATGACTAATGTGTGTGGTACATGTGGGCTTTGGGAGACGAGGGGGTGGCATCTTTTCAAAGGCGCCTAACTTCCCTGAGGTACCTGTTCTCAGAACACGAGGCGGGGTTTCCCCAGGGCACCTGCAGTGGTCTGGCACTGAAACTGGTGTTGGATGTGGCTGGGACTGCCAAGGGGGGCTCTGGGGGGTGGCAGAGGAGCTCCCTGCCCCACTCCCAGCTGCTCATGCTTGCTCTCGTCCCTGTCTTCCAGCCTCTTCCCCCTTTGTTGTGCTGGTGGAGCTGGCTGCAGCGGTGGTGTGGAGAGCCAGGTCGGTGGCTTGATCCAGATGGGAAAAAAAAAAGGAAAAAAAGTTTCTGTTGGTGATGGTTTGTTTTTCCGGAAGGATCCTCTCTCCAGTGTGGTTTATCACGCAGCTACAAACACATGGACTAGCATGGTGAAGAGGCTGATACGGGGGTGAGAACCAGCGTCTGTAGAGAAAGTGGGGCTGGGGTTGCTGAAGCTCTTCTGACACTGGAGATGATGCCACAAACCGTGTTACCCAAACACAGAAGGCGTTGCCATCACAGGGATTTGAAGGTGTGACAGGGGTCAGTGAGCTAACCTCCTTTCCTGCCTCCTAAGACATGTTACAGCGATTCCATTGGAGGCATGTGTATGACAGCGCACGAGAGAGCATTTGGTGAAGAGCTGATGCTGGCTGAAGCTCACCATGCTGCGTGTGAAACCCTGCTAACAAGGAGGAAGGAGCGAGGGATGTGCTAGAGATGAGCCTGCGGTAGTTTCTGAGGTTTGGATCGTGACACTATTATTTAGATACTTACGACGTGAATATACAGCGCTACGTGAACAATGCGCATGCACACACAAGTATTGATTTGGTTTAATAAGAGACTGTAAAAAAAAAAAGTAGTGGTTGGGGGAGGAAACCATTTCCTAACCAGCCACTCCTGAACTGGTACCTAGAAGTTGTTAGGAGAGGGTAGTACGCTACCAAATGTGAAGATTCACCCTCTCAGCCATTTCACAGAACTGAGTAAGATAAACGTGAGCTAAGGCTGAGGAATGAGTTTGTCTTAAGTCGCAGTTTCACCGACTGCCAAAAGGAGGTCTCGCTTCTGTCTCTTCCCTGCTCCTGGCCAAATTGCTCCTTCTGCTTTTGCTGAGCCAAATCTGGCTCCTGTCACATCTCACAGTCAGCTCACTAAAATAGCAGAGAATTAACCTGGCTGAAAAAGGTTGCTGTTGCTGGATCTATAGCTAACTTTTGATTAGACTGGTGCCTGGGCTGGTGAATGGAGGAAGCCCGTGAGCAGGAGAACAGGGAAGAGCAGGGGCAGAGGACATGGGAAAAATAGGGATTGGAGGTAAAAGAAACTGGAAAGAAGGCAGGGAAAGTATCTCTTTCTATGGTCACAAGCTGCTTATTTGGCTCATCTATATTGTAATACCCTGGCTGAGCTAATGGCTTGTTAACCACCAGGGTCCTCAGCGTCCTGCTGTCCTGCCTCCTCCCTTGTTACAAACCCTGGTGCTCCTTGAGAGGAGTGGTGATGACCCCAGGTGAGTATCAACAGTTGGTAAACAGTCAGCTGGAGCTCATTACTCGCTTAAATGGGGGGGGGGGAAAGCAATGTGATTGTACTCGGAGAGGAAAAAAGAAGGAGGTCTGGTGTTTGGTAGCAGGAGCCTGGATGGAGCTGAAGGAAAAATGTGTCCTGTTAGGCCTGTAAGTACCTGCTGTATACTGTGCCATTGGAGGTGAGGGTGGAGGTGTGATGCAGCCCAAAATGGACAGCAGTCCTCCTTGTTATATGTTTTGTTTATTTATTTATTTTTAGCCAGGGGTGAGTTTAGTGGGGATGGATGTGTGTACAAAGCCTTAGTATAAGCGTACTGTGTGTTTCCCATGTTGCTAGAAGATGGAATGGGAACCTTATCCCTGATACTGTTTTTTCGCATGGCAACTGAAATAGAGGTGCATGCTCAGCAGATCTAATATCACTACATCTAGTTTGTGGCAGTGCCACTGTGGGCTGTATAACTTGCTTGCGCCCCTCTGGCAAGGTGTGTGGTAACTTCTCTGCTGCTGCTGATTAGAAAAACAGCAATTGATCGCTGGCTGCTGAGCTGATTTGTCCCACTTTGTGTGATGGTGTGTGCTGTATTACAGCCTTCTGCATATGGTGCCCTGTGAATAGCTGTTTTTATTTGGCCGATGTGACCTTAGAGGCCTATTGCTGCTCCCTGGCCTCTCTTTTTCTCTTCTGTTTCTCCCAAAAGCTGGCAGCCATGCACTTTCTTTACCAAAAGCCTTTGAGGGAGTGCTCTGACAAGCAATCCCATGGCTTCAGTTGCTGAAAGAATTCCTAAAGAGCAAAGCACCCATGAATTTGTTCACCTTGGGAATAGTCCCACCAGAGCTCCTTCTGGGTAGGCAGATTGCACTAATAAAGAAAAACAATTTCCTGGGAGCGTTTCTTTGTTAGTCCTGCTTCCTGAACCGACCCTGTACCCTCCTAGGACACCGTTGTGCAGTCGCTTGCCAGTACTGTTGTGGGAAGGTGCTGCGCAGTCCACCTGTATTGCTTCACAACACCTTCTCCTCTGCTGCAACAGGTAAAGCTGTTGGATTTGGAGCATCAAAAGCACAAGCGGACAGAGGTAAGGAGGAAAACAAGCGGTGTAGAAGACAGTAAGCGTAAACCAGTATAGTTGTATACTGTTCATGAAGACAAATAAGGGATTAATAAATCCCAACAGAGAACATCTCCTGTTATTCAGTTCTTTATTGTGATACTGTTGAAAAAAATGGAAGTGATAATAGAAATTCCATATCAGGGCCTAAAGACTCTTAGGGTTGTGATTTTTCTTGTTTAAAAAAAAAGGGGGGGGGACATTGCAGTTTATCCAGCTTTTAGCAAATACGAGGTTGTACTTGAGTTTCTTGGCTGGTTACTTTTATGAGCGGTGATGGACGAGCATCTTCTGATCCCTGAAGTGGAATTTTGGTAGGTTTCACTTTTGTGGCTCAGGTCAGAGATCAGTGTTTCTGTTCATATGAAGAACTGAATGTGTTGTTGCTTACACATCTGGGTGTTAACATCAGTATTTTTTTTATGACAGTATTAACAGCAAGTTTTGCCATGGGACAGCTGTGGTGGTTTCCTTTCTTTTTATGCCCTAATGCAGGAATTTCTCTGGTTCTTGGTTCCCCTCTATCCCCCAGATGCTGTCCAACACAAACTTGGATTGTTTGCTGGGGCTGGCCTTGTTCTGAAGAAGCTGAAACCACTAGTATTGCTGCACTCCTGCTCTCAGTTAAATCTTTAACAGCTTGTAAATAAATACAATCTAGATTGGTACCTGATTGATAGGGGAAAAAAAAAAACCAACGCCCTAAGCAATAATCCTGCATGTCCTGTGGGCAAGTCGAGCAATTGTGTTCAGACTGGGAGGGTCTCTATTAGGAGGAGTACAGGCCCCGCTGATTTTTATGAAAAAAAAAAAAATATAAACCCAAGAAAACCCCAGCAGTGCTAGAATGTACAGCTGTTCGTGGTTTGATACCAAAATGAGTGAGCCGGAAGCCAGGGAAGAAGCTTCCAGGTAAATTCTGCCAGTGTTCGAATCCCAGTTGTTGGGAACAGAGGGACACAATTTTATGAAAAAAAAAAAACAAAACCAAGAAAACCCCAGCAGTGCTAGAATGTACAGCTGTTCGTGGTTTGATACCAAAATGAGTGAGCAGGAAGCCAGGGAAGAAGCTTCCAGGTAAATTCTGCCAGTGTTCGAATCCCAGTTGTTGGGAACAGAGGGACACAGCAAAAAATCTCCATCTCATTTTGTTTCTCTGTGTCTAATTATGCTTCTGTGGCATAGAAATAAATTGTGAGGGAGGGGGGAAGGAGCTGTTTCTTTGCCTTTTGGGTGTTCTTAATGATTATAGTGATTTCAGGTGGGCAGAGATTGCCATGTGCCTTGCAATGAACTAGCTTGCACATGTGGATATAATATAAACACATTGGCTGCTCTTAACAACGCAGTGGTATACTGAAAGAGGGAGGGACATCTCTTTTTTTTTTTGTAAAAGACCCATGAAATGAGTGAAGAAAATACAATAGCAGCAAAGGAAAAAGCTTAAGATTAATTCCTACCTGAATCCCAAAATACATGCTACCCCCAGTTTTGTTTTCCATGCATGTCCAACATTTCCCCTTTCCTCCTTCTTCCGCAACACGCGGGTGCCTTCAAAGCCAGGGCAGCACCATGGTTGCAAGATTCCCTGTAAAAAAGAGTGGGGTATGGGGCAGAGCCCCCTGTCCCCTGTGAAGAGGGTCTATTACAAAGGAATAATTGGGCCCAAACAACGCAGCTCCTCGAGGAGCCCATCACCCTTTTGAGATGTGTGTGCAGTGTATGGGGGCACGCTGCAGCCCCTGTATCCCAGCCCGAGTGCCTGTCTGGTGATGCCCTCGTTGCCATGGCAATTAATCGCCACTTTTTAGGGCTGGCTTCGACTACAAATCCCTGTAAATTGCCCAGAACACTCGTTAAAGCTGCTCCTTAGGCACCTTTCTATTTGACTTTACCCCAAAAGATGGGGTAACTCTCCTACTCGTGAAAAAAGCCTGAATAACGTGGTATATGCTGTTGGACTGGCTTTCACCTTCCTGGGCTTGCTGAGACAGTGGGAACTTTTTGTGAACAACAACTGCAAAATAGACGGGGATGTGGTGGCTTCCAGCTCCACGTGTGTCGTCTTCGTGCACCCAGCAGATTGTGCAAGCCTGGGAACCACAACAAGCGTAGCCTTTGAGAGGTGCGCGTGGATTTTTTTTTTTTACACCAGACAATTAACGTGTATGTGTTTGGCTTTTGTGCTGTAAAGAGAACAACTGGGAATTACTGAGCTGTTTGTATTGATTTCTGTAGCCATGATGAAAATGAAAACCAGCTACAGCAAGACTGTACTCTGTCTGTCTGTTTGCATAAGTAACGGGAGAGAAATAGGAGATGTTTACTAGGTGATTTATTCCAGAAACCTGAACAGTAGTGAACACATATCCTTCTTGGAAGTTTTCCTGTAGGTTAAAGTTCCGTGTATTTGAAAAGCAGTCTTGATTTTGTGTTGTGTGGGTTTTTTTATTAGAATGGTTGGAAAATCTGTCCAGAAGTTTGAGAAGTTCTTACTTCCTTGGAGGCATTAAAGTATCTTATCTAAAGTTACCTTTAATATTGTTTCTCAGAAACAAATCCCATGAAAGGAAACCAAGTTTAAAGGGATAAGTTAGCAAATGTACAATATTCTTTCTTGTACCTATCAATTTGTTTAAGGCTAATTCAGCACAGTCTCTCTTTTAATGAATGTCACCTTGATGCATACATCTTTGTATACACAACGTAGGTGCCTGGAAACTCGCAGTTACTTTTACTGGAGATAGTGGGTAAGATGTTGGTGTTCTTTGCTATGCCAGATCGGAGTCAAACGGTGTGATAAAACAGATTAGGTAACTTTGATTATCAGTAACATTAATAGCTGTGCATGCTATATATCCTGGTTTGGGGTGATTAGTTTAGTCCCACTATTCACAGACACAGGATTATACAATTTACAGGACTATAGGACCATAATGTTGGGTTGCCCTAATTTTGATATTTCAATACTTGAGGAGCATCAGATACTACCTACTGCTGATAACTAAACTGTGTCTGAAGAAATAGTCCTGTTTCATCTTGCGTATGGCAAATCAGTCTGATCTTTCAGGTCTGGTCAAACTGGAGCAGTTAGAGGAGAAGTAATCAAAATGGACCCAACCCATGAGGTATGCCTTTGCAGACATTACATGCCCCTCTTACCAAAGACTTGTAAACTGAAAGCATGCAAGATTGCTGTTGAAGGACTGCAGGCTAAGGTCTTGTTTATTCAGTGTGTATCCCCCAGGTTCAGCTTTCCTGTGTGGAAGAATAAGAACCAGTTAAACAGAGACCATTCTCCTCTCTTTCTTCTTTTCACGGAGCCTGTGGAAATCCCTTTCCTAGGTCTGTGTTGTTCCTGGGTCAGCAGAGGCTCAGGAAAGGTGCCAAGGCAGATGGCATTTTTGGGGTAGTACCTCTTCTTCTTGCTAGTAGTCCCGGAGGTGCTAATCTGAGAAGGTGACATCCTCTGGCCTTGTCTTGCCTTTGACAGTCAGAGCCCTGTATTGGTGTCCAGATCCAGAGGGCTTGCAGGGGATGGGAGGTAGAGTGGGTTTCAGTTTCTGCCATGCTTGTAGCGGCTCTTCATCCAGGATGGGTCTGATGATCCAGCAGAACAAGGATTTGAATTTGGGTATGCCCACATCTGTGCTGCTGCCAGAACTACCAGACTGTAGCCTCTTGCCCCATTCTTCCCAAGAAACTTTGGTTTTTTGTCTTTTTTCCCCACTACAAAGTTTCTTTCCTCCCCTCCTCCCCCCAGCCTTTAAGGCAATATGATGTTATGATGGTATTTTTGCTTCACTGAAAAAACTCCAGGCAGCCCTGCATATGTGAGCAGTGCTTGTCTTGAATATGTCAGTGTAATTATCTGGGTTCTGGTGTTGTGCAGTGGATCATATTCAGCAGTCATCTTATATTCTTGCAGAGGAATGAATTCCTTTCATCCTTCTTGATCCATTGCAGTGCCAGGACTCCCCTCTGTGGAAATTGTGGCCCAGGTTCTCAGGGCTTTTCTTAGGTGAAACTCCCCCAGCACCCAGTGGAATGGAGAGGCTGGTGGAGGCCAGGAGGAGATATCTTAATGTGATAGCAGAAAACTGAGATGGCTCTCTTCAGTTATAGTATTCTGAAACACAGCAGAATGATGAGTAACAGCTTCATGCATTGCCAGCAGAGGCAAAGAAGAAACTCTTTCTTGTTTGAGAGCAGCAGATACTGTCCTGCCCTCTCCAGCCTGGTAACCCCCAGCAGCTTTCGCAGCAGTGCAGCCAGTAGGGCTGTCGCTGTAAGCTCGCTCTGGTGGAAAGCTGCCTGGACCTGGAGGGTGGGCTTGGAAGGTGGGAAGCTGCAAAGGCCACGCGATGTGCCCTGGCATGTCCTTGGTTATCTTGGGGCCTGGCATTGGTGCACGGGCTCCTTCAAACCGGTGTGTCTGGGGAGGAAGATCTTGCTTGCACCTCTTAGACAAGCAAGCTACTTTGTGAGGGGCTTGCTTGTTGAATGTGGTGAGGCTGACAGATCCCTGTCCTGTTTGAGGAAGGGAAAATCGGCTGGTATTGCAAGATATATCAGTGCTCCTGTGTGGTGTCAGTGCGCTGGCAGCTGCCTGCTCTTATGGTCTCCCACCCACCGAAGCTGAGCTGTGCCAGGGATGGGGGTGAGGAGCAGGGCTGGTGGGGTGGAAAGACAGATCAGTCTCATGAGAAAGTGGCCCATCCCTGAGTTTTCCCTGTTAAAAGCTGTGGATCCCTGCCACCTGCGGGCCACCAGGCAGTTGACAGGATCCACCACAGTGTGCTGCTGCTGGCCATGGCCCTGCAACTAATTTGCACAGGACGGCTTTTGCACCGAGCCCTGCAGCACTGTGCCTCCTCCACCTGCTCCACTCTGGCACTAAGAAACTATTTTCTGTCTTTTTAGAGCTGTTCTTGTGACGCACTAGTCAGGTGTCCCTTTTTCTCTGTTCCCTGTGTGGCTGCTATTCCCTTCACACCATCACCTGCAGCTTTCCCTTCTTTCTTCCTCCCCTCCCCCCCACTAGGCTGCCTCTTCTTCTTGCCCTTCCCAGAGAGAAGATATTCTTAGGCAAGGGTCAAATCCTCAGGGCTCTTGAGGAAAGTAGTTCAGGGTTTTGAGACTGAAATAGTATGGCTGCTTTTTGGTGCCTCCTGGGAGGAATAGCTACCCTGTATCCTCTCCCCCAACTTCTTTGGGCTCTCATGGAGGTATTTGCCTCTGCTTAAACCTGTGCACGCTTGAAGGGGGGCTTTGAGGAACAGAAGTAAGGTGGGTCTATTTTTCCATGGCTTTAATCTTAACTGTTTAGCATGTCTTAAAAAGCAACATGTTTGCTTAAAAATAAATACAAGCTTACATTAAGAAGTGATTTCTGTGGCTGAGATTGTTCAGTGTGACGATTGGTTTGGAAATGATGGCAGCAGCTTCTCTACCACCACGTGCAGGGCTTTGAGTTGCTGTTCTGGTGTCTTGCTCTTGGGCCTATGGATCTTCCAGATGCAGAGAAAATCGCATGAGGCACAGCATCCCCCCTAGTGGAAGAGCAATTTTAACTGATTTCATGTATATCATTGTTACGGTATTTTTAGTTGCCAAGATTAACGCTGTAGTGGGATAATTACAATGTAGCAGTATGAACATAGAATAAAGCCTCTTTAGTTTTAACCCACGTTCTGACATGCGGTCCCTGCCTCTCGAGCAAGGCATTTCCCTGGTTTGCTTCTGGTTTCCCCCCCTTGGATGCAAATACCAGCTCTGCATCAGGAGACTTGGACTGTTTAATGAAGAAACAGGAAAGATATTTACAAATGCTTCTAATTTTTATTGTAAATACAGGCTGGCAAGGGAGAGGAGCAGCCATGGTGAAGGAGAGTAAGAGGCTATAAAGGCCATGGCACAGATATGGAAGAGTCTCTCCCATCTCTCACTGCAGCTCAAGAAAACATAAAAGGGCAATGTAATTGGGATGCTGTTCAATTATGTATAATATTGGCACAGAGTTCTCTATTAGTTTCATTTTGGTAATGCTTGCTTTCTTGCCAACAGAATAGTCTCTGTAAATAAGCTGCCTCCTCATTTACTTGCATGGCCTGATTATATACAATTATGCCTTGACTGTTATGACTTTTTAAATTAATATTGAGCTCAGCCTGGTAGGTATTTTAGGATTGCATCTGAAATGCTTTGCTGCTTTAACTGACCCCATAAACGTGCATGCTTCAACCCAAGAAATGGTAAAAGCCATTCTGCTGACAGCTTCATTGCCTGTTTTTGGTTTTCTTACCACTGGAATCGCTGTTGCAATAAGAACTGCCTCGGACATGTTTTTAAATAGATGGAGCTAAAATTGAGAGTTAGTAAAGTATATTATGAGCATAGTGCTTCTAGAGCTTTTACACCTAAAAGCTGACCTGGAAACAGTAATAACAACAAACCTGGGCAGAAGGATTTTGTCCACTTTGGATCCAAATGTGTCTGCAAGTACATTTCTTTGCCTGCTTTGCAGCTCCGCTCCTTTGCTGTGTGTCCGCATGCTCCTTCACTTGAGGGAACTTCTGTTCTGTGTCTCAGAGGCACTGGTATCTTTACTTCTTAGGCCATGGAACACAAATTTCTCTCCAGACAGAGGCAAACAGCCCTCCACAAATGCAGTGGTCTGGCCATGATATGATAGCCTGATATATGTCTTCTTAAACACAGACAAGCAAAAAAGATTGAGATTCAGATTTCAGTGTACAGAAATCTACACCAAACAGTCTTACTTGAACGAACAGACAACTGTTGGCAAGCTAACATTAACTGCAGTTAATGAACCCCAAATTTCAGTCTTTAAATACTTGAAAAAGTTTGTCTTCAGCATGTAGAAAATAAAGATCAGTATGGAGTGTGTGTTAGAAAGCCAGATGGTTTTTTTTTTTATAAGGCTTGTAGAGTTTGGCCCTAGAGAAGTAGGAAAAATTGATGATTGCATCTTGTGTGGTGTCTGAAGGAGGTAAAGAAATCAGAAAGAATATAATTCTCAAGTGTTTTGGTATCTGTGTAGGGCAGCATGGCATACTCACAAAAACCTACCAACTTCAACACAACACCTGCCTGTGCATCCTGGACTATAGTCATAAGCTTAACACAAGATTTATTAACTTCCTAAATACAATATTACTTCATGTGTTAAGCTGAATTTTGCTGGCTGACTTAGGATAAAACAGCACTAAAATGTGTTGAAGGAGATCTGCACCCTCCAATACATCGAAGATTGATTTAGGCCCCAAAAGCTCCTTAGTTTTTCATCAAATTTCCTCCTTGCTTCATTGCTAGCAGTTTTTGTGGTATCTTTTTCTGTTAAGCCCTAGCTCTGTGTTGTCTTGCAACGTGCTCTTAGAAAAGAGGTTATATTCATTTTGGGGTAGGGAGGCTGAAGGCTGTGAAAGAACATGTACTAGCTAACCTGTATAAGCTACTAATTTTTATTTTTAAGGGACCAAATCTGAAAGTTTTGCTTATTTTCTGTGCTATAGCAGAAGGCATTTGGGACATCCCAGAAAAGACATAATTTGGACTAATGGGGTAGACACAAAAGCTGGGTAGTAGGAAACAGGACTCAATGGGCACATCTACTTGAATGTGGACTAATCTTTCATAGAAAAAGAGATATCATCCAAACTAAACCACAGAAAGCTCTTCCAAACCTACATGGAGGAAATTCTCCTCTGCTGATGGAGGGAGGCACAGGTGATCAAACCATCTTCTTTTATCTCTGACTTGTGTGACTCTTTTTTGAGCTCTTCATCAAAGATGCAATTTCCGAGTTATTAAAGAAAGGGATGAAGGATTTGCACTCAGACCTGAGGCTTGTTACATTGCTATGGTCTGCCACTTTCTAATTGCTTCCCTTGGTGCAGGGGTACAATTTGTCACAGGCATCCTCCCTGTGCACGGGCGGGTGTGAGAGCCTGAGCAGCGGGCTCCAGTTGTGCCCCTGCAGAGCCCCCGTGCCCATCTTCTCTGAGCAGCGATGGGGATGAGTGCGGCATCCCAGACTGTGGCTGGTCTTTCCCGGTGGGAGTTTCCCATGATGGGGAGCAGAGCAGCACTGTCCTTCTTGGCGGTGGCAGCTGCCGGGTGGGAGAGCGTACATGAGACCGGGCATAGCTATAGCTCCCACTTCTTTGATGTGCTGCTGGGCCTCTTTGTGCGGTGCGGTCTTCTGGTCCCTTCCTTTGTGGCACCTAAACTGTGATTAAAGCCTCAATGAGTGTCCCTCCGCTAGGCAACGGGGGAACAGCGCCTGGAATCCACTCAGTTCATTGATAAAACCCAAGCCTGAAAGAATGCTGATGCCTTTGTGCGAGTGCATCCAGGCCTCCGCAACAGGCTGGCCACCGCCGTATTCTGCTTGCCTGAGCCCTCTGTTGCTTAATCCAAGCTGCTGGGAAGTTGTCTCTTGGGACCTGCTCTGAGGTTTTAAATCTCTTGTGTTAGAATAACGTATTGCCACAAAGCATTGCATGAACTCGTGGGCCCAGGTGACTTTTCTGTAGAACTGGGAGCAGCTGAGTAGCTGAGACCTGCTGCGTGAGGAGGTGAAACAGCACTTTGTGGGCTACTTTGGAAGATAAAAAAACCCAAATAAAGAAATGATGGTTCCCTCCCCCC
>NW_009260616.1:3295304-3313249 GCF_000687185.1 Egretta garzetta
ATGTGAAACAATGGCTATCTTCTGGTAGCCAAATAATAAATAAACTGAGTGTGAGGTACATATTTCCCTGCCTACTGGCCTGAGAGGAAATATCACATCTAGAATTAACGGGTGAAATTCCACTGAGTTAGCAGAGTATCACTGGCTTGAGGTAGCATTCTCCCTGCTGTAATTATTACTACTTATAGAAGCCCCAGTCACGCTCTGAAGCCGTGAATGAGTGGAATTTTTCTTCTAAAGCAGATAATCCAACTGCTTGGGTATGAATGGGGAATGGCATGTCTTTCAAATTACCACACAAACTCTGAGCACATAATGATTTTCTGAGATTTACAAGTGGAACTGTTAAATTAGTTTGTGATTTAAAATGAATTTTAAGTTTTGCTCCTTTGAGAATTCTCTGGCTGCTTCTTTTCCATGGGCTAAGCAGAAAAATAATGCGGAGTTTGCACCTTCTTTTCTTCCCTTTTTTTTTTTTTCCCCCTCTGCTGTAGTGCCTCAGTGGCAATACCATCTGCCCCGGGCTGTCCCAGACAGGCTGCCATATGCTTGTGCGTTTTGATCACTGGCTTGAGGTAGCATTCTCCCTGCTGTAATTATTACTACTTATAGAAGCCCCAGTCACGCTCTGAAGCCGTGAATGAGTGGAATTTTTCTTCTAAAGCAGATAATCCAACTGCTTGGGTATGAATGGGGAATGGCATGTCTTTCAAATTACCACACAAACTCTGAGCACATAATGATTTTCTGAGATTTACAAGTGGAACTGTTAAATTAGTTTGTGATTTAAAATGAATTTTAAGTTTTGCTCCTTTGAGAATTCTCTGGCTGCTTCTTTTCCATGGGCTAAGCAGAAAAATAATGCGGAGTTTGCACCTTCTTTTCTTCCCTTTTTTTTTTTTTTCCCCCTCTGCTGTAGTGCCTGAAAGCATGATGCTTTGTTTGACCTTCACCCTCCTGATGCTGGTGGATAAAGGCTTGAGAAATTTTCCTTGTAGCTGTTTTTCTGTTGTAGATAATAGAGCTGCTGCTTAGAGTAGACATCTTCATGCTGGAAGGGGGGGAAAACTTTGGTTTCCCCAAAGGTTAGCCAAACTTAAAAAAAGGTGGAGAAGGAAAAAGAGGAGGGGAGACTTATGCTCACTTTTTGGCTATCTCAAGATGCCAACCGTGATGCAGCCATCAGCTGGCTGTCCTTTCTTCTTGGTGCAAATGTTGTGTTTTTCACTTAAGCAGGCTCTGGTACCTGAAGCAGGCTTGTCACAACCAGGAGCCTGACTTATTTCTGCAAGCTAGAAGGTGCTAAAAAGTGAATAGTTTTCAATGATAAATTGCCAGTGTGATTTATTTATTTATTCTTTTAAGCTCTGAGTTTGGGTAATGTTTAATAAATACATGTGTGTTTCTAAAATTTAAGATATTAAATCTGGCCTGCGGGGAAGTCACAGGTCCTGCTTTTGCACCCTTCTGTATTCTCTGTGTGAGAGTTTAAGCACCACTTCTGCCTTTTGCAAAACAGGGTTTAGACTCCTAACTGATGCTACTTCTGAAATTTTTGCTCCTAGACTTCAGCAATCATCAGGTGTTGCCAGGTTTCATGGACATAGGTTAAATTTGATAGTGAACCCATCTATAATGAATGGTCTATTAATCATAATGTAGATTTGGGCATTTTTTGTTTGATGTTGGCTGTCTCTAGACTGGGCCTTTGGTAATACATGTTCCCTCTGTGCTCAGATGAAGAAGGTGGGCCCTCCCAGAGTGTATCTTGTTCTGTCTTAAAATGGGTCCTTGTCCTCTGAATGTGCATTTCCCCTTTCTTCACGGAAGAGTGAGAACTGGTGACCTGACAGGTAGTTTTTGATGGCTTAAGTTAGGTGGGATGGATTCCACTCCTAAGTAAGTATTAATAAGAAGTTGCACTCTTTGTCTTTTTGAGGGAGTCAAAAATCCTTGAGAAGCACTACCTTATCCAGACTTAGTCACCTCCCCGACACGTACACAAGGTAAACCTGTGTTATGCAAGAGAGCACTAAATTTAAATGAAAGCACAAACGTCTATCTGGGAACGTTTGAGTGGTGCTTAGGACAAGGTTTCCGATGTCATGTTGTAATGGCCAGAATGCGGTCTGTTCTGTGCTGTTTGAATTGGGGAAAAACCACCTTGTTTGCTTTAGTAGGAGTGTGAAAGGGTGGAATGATGCTGGCAAGAGCATAGGAAATGAGCAAGAAGATCGGTGTTTTTAGAAAACCTTTTAATTGATTTTAATGTGTTGCTTTTAATGGCAGCATTTAAAAGCCTTTTAGTAAATAATCTCCTCAGTACACACATTTATTTGGAGAAGAGACGTCTCCATGAGAGATTTTTAAATGATGGTGCTTCACGCTATAGGTAAATCAACTAAATGGTGTTTTAAATACTCATTGATTTCCTTCTCCCAGCCCCTGTGCTTCTGCTATATTTCATGCTGCTGTGCTGTGTGATAGTACTGGGCTGTTGTACAGCTAATATAGTCTTCCCACTCCGAACAATTGCAAAAATAATCCCATATTTTGCCTCATACTTGAAGACAGCATTGGAAAGATGCTCATCTGGATAACACCAGGGCAGTTCGCACCTTCACACTGATGAGTGAATAGTTGTGGAAAGCTGTCAAACTTGTTGCTTGTACGTAATGTGTTCCTTCAGCTTTAATTTCTATCAATTTGGGGTAATTTTAGGTGAATGTCTGTGTTACGGATAAGCAGCAGTGAGTGCTAGACTTGTGTAATTTAATAATTCTTCTAACTTTGAAGGCTTCATATGAGCAGAGCTCTTTAGAGCTGTCAGTAACACCTTAATGCTGAGTAGATGGGGAGGCTGAGGGACACCATCTACTTGCTTTACGAAAACTTGCTCTAATTTGGCCAAATGTTACACTTCTAAAAAAAACCCACCCCACAAATCATGTACAGATGTTCTATAATACAGCTTGTTTGGCAACGTGCCAGACTTAGTGTTCCTCTAATAAGACACAAGTGTAATCTCTTACTTCAGTAATGCAATTCTGCTGTGGAGCCACCCAATGGAGCACGAGGAAAGCAGCACCTTCCTCCTGCTTCTGCTTTCCACTGTGAAAATAATTGTTGACATTGGAAAGCGGTAGTACTTAGCGTGGGTAGCCCATTGTAACACATAGATACCATATCTTGAATTGTCTTCGTTGTCAATACAATATAATGTATCTTCACCATTTGATACCATCACACTGATGTAAATGTCTTTTGATAGATGCCTGGCATCTAACAACTGAGATGCAGTCTTCTTCCTAGGAAATGTTTTGTGTTCTCAAACCCCATTTAGTTGAGGCAGAGCATGGGTCACTTTTAAGGATCAAGCCTTTAAAATAATGTGTTTTGTGAGCATCACCTAGAACTCTCAGAAATCTGTCTCCTACCAAGGGGTTCAGAGCTTTGTAAATAAGTTCCAGTCTTGAGGAATGAGACCTGAGTTTGGGAAATCTAACTTGGAATTGCAGTACCATAAATGTCAGCATCAGAGTGAGAAAAGGAAAATGCATTCAGGTTTCCCATAGGCAAATAAAAGGTGGGGGTTTTAAACAATGAAGACGACAGTGTTCTGTAGTGTGACAGTACCATCCTCTGGCCTGCTAGAGTAAGTCTAGTATCTTGCAGATAAGCAGCAAAGTTGCATAAAGAAGATAATTACTGAACAAAATGGCTAGCGAAAATTATTCAGCTTCTAGAAAAATAAAGGCACATATCTTTACCTTGGTGACTTTGCAGTAATTACCCTCAGCTACTGCCTGCTAAATCTTGGTTAAATCTTAATTGACATACTCAATTATAAAACTATAAATTTGGGAAAGGAAGGATGTCCCTTGTCTTCAGCTGCAATAACAGCTAATTCTAATAAGGGTTTGTTATCTCGCCAAATACATTTAGCAAAAGATTTTCTAATAGTTTGATGTCCCTACAAGAAAAAAGAATATGCACAATCTCTGAAGAATATAAAACATGCAATCAGTAGGTCCAGTTGATCAAATTAATTCTGTCAGTCAGTAGAGGGGAGGTGGGGTCTCCTCCTCTCTGGCACTGTAGTGGCTGCAAATGTTGATAGCTCTGAAGAAGAAAACATTGAGACTGTCCGTGCAAAACCTGAGATGTGTTTCAGGGCTGGGAATAATTCTCTTTTTAGATTTAGAGAAATCTTGAGTTCTGCGGACTCTATTTATATCCTAATACAAGTTTTCCAGTTTTACAAATGGGATTTTCTTTTATCTTTGACTTGGAGGCAACCCCCCCGCCCCCCAACTCCACCAACAACTGCTAAAAACCCCAAACATAAATTTAGAGAACAAGTTTAAAGCCTCATTTAAAGTTTTGCACAGTGGTCCTGTAAAATATAGTTATTATCATACCCACCAGAATATTTAAAGCAGCCGCTTCTATCTTTATCAATATTGGATACCATTTAGCCTCCAAGGAGGCTTGCTGATACCAACAGCTTTGGAACATTCCCTTGGTTTGGCTACTCCTCTAATGTGGGGGGTGTGTTTTGAGGAGAGAGGCATACCAGATCAAACCATTTCTACATTGTCTAACTATCTTAAGTAGAAAGTTGTGATTTTCAAGGAGGAGGACTGTAACTCAGCACATTTGTTGGCTCTTGTCCACTGAATACAGATCATACAATGAAGAGTTTACTGAAAGGAAAGTTGTCGTATATTAGAAAGACTTTTCTCTGAAGGGAATAACTAGTGAACTGTAGACACCTGGATGTATTTAGTGAATGACTAAACATACCTCTGTGTGCCTGCATACAAGTTTTGGGTACTGTAAAGATCACAAAGCAAGCCTAAATAATCGAGAGTGTCATTTTGGGGATCAGCATTCCCCCGGGGCAGTTTTACAAGATGAAAGTGGCCGCTGCTTCCATCTGCGCTCCCCGTGCACGTGTTTTGAAGTGCCTTATCCAGGCTGTTCTCTCCAAGTGTCAACCAGGTGTGGCTTTGAACTTTCCCCCCAGGCCCTGCTCTCCATGTCTTTTATTTTTGGCACTTGTGAGCCAATGGACGGGTCAAAGTTAGGGAGTCGCATGCTGCTGGGCTCCAGTGCTGGTGCATGAGGTCTAATTCCTGCAAACAAAATATAATTTCCAGGGCTGTTCAGGAAAGCTCTCTGTGTCCGGTACCTGTGGTGGGAGCCGGAGTTTGATGCCATGATGTGAGGAGGCAGGCGCAGGTACAGACAGAGCAAAGTGCTGGGTGAGCACCTGCAAAACTGTCGTGGGCAGCATCCCTAGCGAAAAGCAGTAATGTAACTGAGTGGCCAGAGCCTCTGATGTTATATACAGATGGGCTATGGGTTATATTGGATTCTGAATCTGATTTATACTTGCAATTTAAAATAACTTTGCTACAGCTGCTTTTTTCTTCCTTTTTTTTGGTTTTTTTTTTTTGAATCTTGAAGGGCTACATAGGAGAACAGAGATTCTTTTTTACTGAAGTTGGCATCACCCTTTTTTTTTTTTTTATTGCTTTCTACGTGATTTTCCACAACAACCATAGTGGTAGTTTCCAGCTGACTTTCACGTGAACTGGACAGAAGCAGGAAGAAATTCTGTCTTTGGCACTTATAGCTGATTTCTTGGCAGGGGAAAATGAGAGACCGTGCAGACCATGAACACAGGCAGTATTTCTTGAGATGAATTTGAACAGCAGCAGCATCTGATGAAGTGGAAAAATGAGCTTTTCTGTTCCAAAGGTTTCATATTTTCTAGGGCAAGGCAGGAAGCGTTCTCTTCCAGAGGGAAAGGAAATTGGAGGGAGGCTGATGAAGTGATATGCATGCTGACAGAGGAATAAAAGGCAAATAATACTTCTAAGAAATATTATACATCCAAAGGTGTGTTTTTATAAAAAAAATATTTGCGGAATTTTTAGTGGTAGAAGTAATTTGCTGTGTTTTTGATGCTATGGAAATACAGTAGATGACCCTGTCAAAACCTGTTGTAATCTGAAAAGACAATTGTGTCTTCCCCTCGTTGCTTCTTCCTATGTTTAATTTTGTGTTTTGTCTCTGAGAAGATAGACTTTGAGCTTTTTAAGCAAGGACCATGTGTGCAGGAAGCATTTGCCATATTTCAGTAGCTATCGGTAATAAATACAGTATTGCTAGAAACCTGTATGAACTGGCTGTTTCTTTGCCTATCCAGTATCCTCCCACTACTCCTTTGTCCTTTGAGTTCTCCAAAGCCGTGCTTCACTGCAGCCAAAATAATGCTGAGTGCTGTTACTTGGCATCAAAGTTACTGGGCGCGGAGGTTGCTTGGTCTGTAGCTAATGCAGGTCTTCAGGCTGCTACAAATCCTGAGGCATCGGGATACTCATCCTGTGCCAGTGGGGAATGGTGTTTTATTCTAGTTGATACCTTCTTGGAATAGTTGGCCTTGTCATAAAAAAAAAAAAATCTGTTTGCCTAGATATATAGCAGCGCTGGTTCCCTGGGTTAGTAGCTAATTATAAAATGCCCTGCAGTTCTCTTCCAAAGCAGGATGAATTTAAAAGGGCTTTTATATGTCTTATTTTTTGTGCAAGGTAAGGGTTTAAAGCACTCTCAGCTTCAGGAGCTCCTGAAGAGGCTCACAGAGGTGGCACAGCCAGTGCTGTGGCGTAGGCAGCTGGGAAGGGACGCAGGCCCCATTGCCTGGATAGGAGCCTGGGGCAGGATCAGTATCTTGGTTTTGCTTGTGCTTTTCAGATTTTGTTCATTGTGACCATAACACCACAGGGATCAGCAGCAGTCTTTTCCTTAGCTTCGGTGGGGTTTGCATCAGGTGCAGCGTGACTTGCTCTTCCAGCAGTGACTGCGGCATAAGAAGCGATTCTGCACCCAAGGTCCAGCCAGGACAAGTTGCAAGTGCTGGATGTCCCTTTGTCGGGGTGCTAATAAATAAGACTGGACCAGTCACTTAGGTTCTTAACTTGTCAGAGAGAAACCCACCTGCTGAGAGAGAAGCTTGTCCAGCAGTTGGTGAGAACCTTCCCTGGGGGTCCTGCCTGCTCAGTGGTAGGGTGGAGGCAATGTGGGGCATCGTGTTCAGTCTCTGATTTTCTTTCAAACGTTTTACCTTTGGGCTCTCTTGCAAACTCCTGGTCTTGATCTGCTTTCTGTGTCCTCTTTTCCTACCTTTGTGCTTGGCTTTCTACCTCTCCCTAGGTTCTCTGGTCCTTTCTAGCATGCTTCTTGACCACCTCAATCTTCATGCTTGCTTTCACACTTCTCTCCTTTCAATTAATGAATGTGTCAGAATCTTGTTACTCTCAAACTCTACACGTGTCTCTTTGCTTTACCAAAACCAAGCTGTTTTAAGAAGAAAAAAATAATTTCTAACCAAAACCCAACGAACAACCAGTCTTTCTTTTTGCATGTTGTGATGCAGATTTCCCATAACTGCAGTGTGTTTACATGCACGCAGAGGTATTTGAAACTACACATTCTGCATTTGAAGCATGTAGTTTACATCACCACAGGTGAGAAAAATGATTTATTTTTTCATTTACCTGGATGATAAATATAACCCCTGTCCAATCTGGGAGTGTTCAGGGGCCACCAGCAGCAGCTAGAGCTGTCTCCCAGCCTGCACTCTTCTGTCGTATTGAGGAAGACTGATTATACCTTTAATCATTGATATGAGGTGGGGTTACTCAAGATCTTATTGTTTGTAATTTATGGACTTGATGGAAAGGTTTCTGGAGGAGGGTCTCTCCATATATGCATAAAACTTCCCTGAATCTCTCTTTTGAGAGTGCACACACAGACAAAAATTTACACCATTTTCTCTGTAACCATAGGGAGGGAAATGAAAACAAGTTAATATTGCTGGATACAGCTTAAGGGCAACAGGATGCATCTCAAAGTAATTACTGAAGCTGGATTTTGGCCAGGACTCCAAGCCAATAGACTACTGAAGCCCAAAAGTATATGGTTTCTTTAACGATCATAAGTAATCAGGAGATCTTGTATTTGCATTTTATCTTAGAAGTGAGTGTTAGAAATGGGTGTAGCCAGCTGTCACACAATCCAGCTTAGAAGAATGCTTGCTTTTCCAGCCAGCAAGGCATCCGTGCAGCTGGAGGTTTTTCCTATACGTTTGGAAAAAAAACCCCAAACAAACCCAACCCTGTCAATAGCATATGAAAAGAGTTTGGTTTCTTTAATCTCAGAACTGTCTTAAACTGCACTTTAGGGAATATCTGGTAAAAATAATTGGTTTTTTCCCCCCTAAATATACACTAAAGGGTTGCCTAAACCTCAATGCAAAGATGATTTACATTGCTACAAGTTGCTTGTGAACCTCTGACATTATCTTACCACAGAGGTGAGAGTGGTATATTAAGTATGTGCTCCCATTGTGTTTCCTTTGGTTTGACCTTTTTTTACTACCAAAATGTTTCATCGATGCATATTTCAAATGCACGTCAACTTTCTGTCAAAAGCTGTGGTGAGAAGAAGCAATAGATTTTGCAGGAGTACATATTTATACATCCTACATCTTGCAGTTATGGGAATTTATTGTATACCCTATATTTTACTTTTTCTTCTTGTATTTTATAGTCTTACTTGCATGAGAAAAGCTGGAGAAATGCAGTGTGTGTATATATATGGAGAGAGAGACATAGTCAGTATTCAATGGAGATCTGATTTTAGCTCCTTTTCCCTCCAGTGGAGTCATCTTTTTACAGACTGACCTTTGCGTTGCCTTGGCTTTAAAAACAGTAAGAGCAGTCCCACGTTAGATCAAGCCTCAGGTTTTCAAATAAACTTTTTCAAGTCATCAGTGTCTTTGGTGTTTTTTTTTTCTTCTGTATGTAGTAGAGGTACAGTTTATTCTTCAGAAAGCAGCTAGTTCTCAAACAGTCTGAAGACTGGACTTGTCTTTGCTTTTCTTTTACAAGGTCTCCCTGACTTGCAGTCTCAGAGTGCTGATGTATTTGTGGTTTTATTTTCATCTGCAAGGTAAAATTCTCCATAACATAACATGTAACTGCAAATTAACTTTTCTGTGATGGAAACTTGCCTTGTTACGCAGTTATCTTTTTGCAAATTTTAGGCCTGTCTGTGGCTAAAGTAAGCTGATACAGCAAAAGCCTTGATTTGATGGGGAGTGGGATATTTCCCATCTTCTTTATGTAACCTGAGAAATGGCATTTTTAACTACATCAAGAATTAAACCAAAATACACATATGCTGTTGTAGTACTTGACTATATTTGATTTTACTGCTTGTTTTTAATATGCATTAGTACCTACGGCCAATTCTGTAACTACTAAAAGGAGAAACAATGAAGGGATGAATTCGCTATTCCCTAGCAAAGCAAAATCCTACACACCCGGCTCTGAGGAGTACATAGCGACCCCGTCATAGTACGGGGCTAGCTGTTCGCGTCTAGAAACGCAGACAAATCTTTCATGTTGCCACCCCGTTTGCATAAGAATCCCAGGCCTTAAAGCTGTCCTTCAGCTCCCCACCACGCTCTGCCAGTGGGCACCCGCACTGTTTGAACTCAGCACTGCTCCTTCACCTCAAGCTGTGTTTGCCGTAACTAGTGCAGAGTATGATGAGGGAAGAATGAAAAGATACAGGGCATTTTTAGCAGGCAGAGCTTCCACCATGCTGGGGCTGTGTGATGGGGAGAAGCTGCAGGTATGCTGGAGGTGTGGTGGTGGTGAGGGCTGACAGATCCCCCTGTGATGGGGACCTGGCACTGTCCCCCACTCTTGTGCTGCCTTCTGGTGCTCATTGCCGCTCTGCGGTGAGCCTGCCCTCCCCAGGGTGGTGTATTTGGTAAAGTGCGCAGTGGATGCTTCTGGTTGGTTTGGGGTTTTTTTTTTTGGATGTATTCCAGTTGTGGGCTGACATGGAGTCACCCAGTGGTTACAGCTCTGCTTTACCTGGGCTGTCTTTGGGCTAGATTTCTGCATCTGAATGGAGGACAGAGGACCTGCCTGTCTTCTGCAACCTCTGTTAGGACTTGCTGTGGACTTAGGCTGTGCAGAGGGAGAGGTCTCCCAGTTAACATGTAGAGAGGACATGATCTAGAAGACCAGAAGAAACTGATTTGGGGGGGATGAGGGCAAGACTGAAACAGACTGTGCTGCTCAGTGTGATCACTTGTTGGGAAGAGTGTATGACCATGAGAAATCGGAGATATGGGGGGGAGCGGGAAAGAACAGAGCCCCTACTGCAGGTAGGGGAGATGGACTGGACACAGGGCAAAGGCAAGAGTGCTGAAGTTACGCTTGCTGGGTGTGGACAGAAGGATACATTGCCACGGCAGTACTGTTGTCCAGATCTGGAAGAGGACATGCTTTTCCTGGGTCTCACTGCTTCTGAGCTTCCAAGTAACTTGAAATCTTGTGGCAGAGAGGGCTTTCTCTTTCCAGCGCTGGTCCACCACAAGAATGGCAACCTATGACTAATTTCAGTTACTTCACTTGCCCGGATGGCAGATCAGTAAGTTCCCGCTGTGCCACTGAACCTTAGTAGCATAGCAGGGTGCCCGGTGAGGACATTCCTGGGTTTGCAGCTCATTACTGGAAATCTAAATGACTAAATGCAAACGCTCACGTGGGGAGGGCACTGCTAGGGTTGCATGTGAAGCATCTCTCTGCTGCCAGAATGAGTGGTCTGTAAACACAGAGTTTGCTTCCTTTGCTACTACAGTAGAGCTGCTGATCGTCTGTTCGTGTGCTGCAAACTCCCTGCCCCACCAGTAAGCTGAAGGACTTGCTCAGGACTGTGTCTGGGTACTTTGCTGCTGCCCCTCTGTCCCAGTATCAGAAGCTGGAAAACATGCAGCACAGGAGGGAATTGCAGGAGGGCAGAGGAGCATTTCAGCAGTCTGGGGTGCTGGAGGCTGCCTTGAAGGATGAGTGGTAAAGGATTCAAAGTGGCAAGCATTCAAGTGCTTATGGATTTAGCATTTTAGCTAGTCATGCTAAATACAGAGTTGGGATGGACATCTGTTAGGCTATTAAAACTTGGTGCTTACAGGCTATGTTGCTGCTTAAGAATCTGACCAGAGAGAATACTGGGGGTGGGGGAGTAAAAAATGCCTTCAAGCCATGGAAAGTTAGCTTAGGCAATCAATAACAAAGCATCTTTGAAATTGCTAAAACAATGGAGGTTAATTTCGTAACAGAAGGGAGCTTCTGTGCCATTCGTGACGTTATCCGGTATTGAAAGATAATGAGGAAACTTCTTATCCTTTGATCAAATTTTAATAACACTGAGTAGGCATGGAAGCCTGTTATACTGTCAGGTCTTCAAAACCTCTCTGGGCAACCTATTTAAGTGTTTGACCACTCTGGCAGAAAAAAAGTTGTCTTATCTTCAGTTGTATCGTGTTTCAGTAGGTGCCCGCTGCCTCTTGTCCTACCAGTGGGCACCAGTGGGCAGTGCTGGTACCACCAGCTGGGCTGTAGCTGCTTGCTGATGGGGTTGCGCTACACACATGGCAGGTTTCAGCACACTGAATTAAATAGATGTGGTTGTTTTCCCTTTTAGCAGGGATTAAAATTCAGTCTTGGCATTTTTAATCCCCCTCCATCTTCTGCCCTGCCAGGGTATGCTTACGCCATTTTGGAAGACTCCCATGTCATCAAACAGGCTGCAAGGTTTCAAGGGCAGGTACAGAATTTTTGGATTCTGTGAAGACGCACCTGGCTGACACTCATTTCATCTTTTTTATTTAAAAGTTGCTTAATTCCTTTGGAAACAAGTATAGCAATGCTAACTTTCAGAATGGTTATTTGAAACAAGTTCTGCCTCTTAGTGTTGTGCTTTTTTCTGTTGAAACGGTGGCTTTTTGAGTTGCTTTTTAAACTTAGAGTTGAAGATTGATGGTAGATGAAGGTAAATCACTTTTGTACTGACAGTAACATATTTTGGGGGGATGTCACTAGTTTAAGCCAACTTACTACCATGTTGGTTTAAAAAAAAAAAAAAAGAATTTATTTGCAAGCAAAATGATGTATCGTGCAGCGTATCCAGATAATGACATGGGGGCTGGTGGGCTCCAGCCTCTGAGGTGCTGGCACTTTGGTTTCCCTGCAGCACAGCAGTTTATTTTGTGCCCGGCGGGCTGCTCTTGACAAGTAGCACATACTGCTGGGCTTTGCTAGAGAGGGGCCAGTGCACTTGGCACCCCACTGGATCAAGCCCAAAGGAAGTGTTGCATATTAGAGGAGGAAAAATCTACACTGTACTCTAAAAATACCACCTTTTTGCAGGTCGTGCTTTCTCTGTTCTCTTTCTAGGTCTCTCTAGTACCTGATATTATTCAGCAGTGGTAGACAGAGGTTTGCTGGACAAGTGCAGTGCTTTTATAGAAAGAGGCGTTCTGCGATTTCAGATTGCTCAAAGCTTTTTCCCTTTGCTGTGCTTATGGGGGGGAGGGAATCTAAATGTACGAGGGCAGAAATAATTTCCCTTTTCTTTAACAATTGCACCCATGATGTCAGCTGCCGCCAGTAATGTAGAGTGATAAATTGACATTGAACTTGAACAGAATTCATGGCGTGCTGGAGACAATAAGAACCTCTGAGGAAATAATTATTTTGCTGCCAGGAGCTCATGCATCTCAAATGGGTTGGTGCGGGGACTTTAGAGTAGCCTGCCTGCCTATTGACTGGAGTTGAGAGCTGGCGCTGCCGGCTCTGTGTTAGTGCAAGAAGTTAGGCATTGTGGTTTGCTCATAGCATGTCAGAAAAAAGAAAAGAGAGTGACAAAGGTCTGATGTTGACCACTTTTGCTTGCTTGCTTGCAGGGAGAGACGGTGAGTATTGAAAACCAAGTTCAGGAATACGCTTTTTGTCCTGTGAATATAGGGCTTTGGTACTCTCCCAGTGGCACTTACTGCAGACTCTTGGGTTTGGTTTCTAGCGAGTGGGAGGTTGCTCGCAGATTGCAGCAGCTCGAATTTAATGTGCTGTTCATGTGCTCGATTTGGTTTGGGGAGGGCAGAGCTGCTCTGATCAGGTGGCCATTGTTACTGATGGGGGTCACAATAATTAATTTTCCCATGAAAGGAATTAGTTTGCATTGTACCGAACACTTTTGCTACTTATTTTATGTTTGTTTTGGGGATGGCAGTTATAGCTCAAAAGCCTGATCAGGCTGCTTTCCTCTCCCACCCTCACTGAAGTCAGTTTGAAGGTTGAGGGTGCTCCATGCCAACCTATAATTAAGCTCTTGCTTTTCATTAGAATAAAACATAAATGACAATCTGGCACTCAGTTCCTGTTTACTTGCACTGAGAGTCAGGCACCTTGATGCCTTTTCTGCCTTTGGAAATTTCACTCTGTATTCAAAGGTCATGTTTTTGCAGAGAAACAATCTTTCAGCATGTAGTCTCTTTTCCTAAAAAATATTAGTACCTGCAAGGGAAAAGAAGAGAGAACCTCACAAAGTTTGTAGCCTTCTTATGTTTCGAAGAGATTTCTCAGCTGGGTTTTGACATCTTAAGTCGGGATATGTTAATTTGTGTGGGTCAAAGTTTTGGATGGTTCTAAGTTAGTTTATTTAATCCCTATCTAAATAGCAAAAGCAACCTTATATGAGTTTGCATTTTCATAGAATCATAGAATGGTTTGGGTTGGAAAGGACATTTAAAGGTCGTCTAGCCCAACCCCCCTGCAGTGAACAGGGACATCTTAACTAGATCGCTTTATTCTGAGCTGCTCTTGTACTTTGCATCACAGAGCATGGATCCTTGGATTCATCTTTCTTACTCTTTCTAGCTGTGCCTCTCAGCCCTCGATTGGGGCTTGGCTATGTCTAATGAACCTCCAAAATGCGAGACATGCAAAATAAAATTTTCATGCATGACAATTAACATATAGTGACATCATGCTTTCAGTAATAATAACTTTTATTAACAGTTTTGCAGTTTGTATTTTTCATGTGTATAACTTTACACTTGATGTCTGACAACATCTTTGCTGAGTGTGGAACAGCAGCTTAGACAATAAAGTTAAAATGAGGTTGAAAACTATGTCTGAACCACCGAAGGAAGGGTCATCTACCCTGAAGATATCTATTTGAGGTTCATAGCTTTTCAGTGATGCATCTCTGGCTGTATAAGCTTTATTTGAGCTCATCAGTTATGTTGTTACACTGTTTAGGACTAATTTTTATTTTTGGTCTTATTTAAGCATGTAGCAGTATAAAATGAAGTGTAATCAGTATGTTCTGTGGTGATGCTCTTGTGGTGATAACTGAGGGCAGTCTCAGGAGTGTCTATGACAAAGAAGAGCCTTCCAGTAAGACTTGCACCAGGAGGGTGCAGTATATTTCATCTCCGACTTCTCAGAGGAGTTCCTTGCTTTGGTCGGTGCTTTCAGGGTCCTGTGTTCAGTATCCTTCTTGTCTTCCTGCATGGCACTGAGGTCTTTAAATGCAGTGGAGGTGTTTCAAAGTTTATTACATGTACCAAATAAATGGTATAGGTAAATTAAATAGTAAAATTTTTTTTAAAAAAATAACAGTACCTTATGCGCAGTGAATTGGTTTGAGTAGCTGCTAAGGGAGGGGATGCACACTGGCTCATATTGACTGATGTAACATAGAATCTGGTGTTGAGACTGAGGCATGAATGAAAAGGTTATAAAATCTGAAATGCCTTCACCCCACAGAAGTGGCCCGTGGTGTTCTTTTTAGGAGAGTTTTGGCCAGTCACTGGGAAGAAGGTTTTGATGCCACTTGTGCTGCAGGGCAACACTTCTTCTGTGGCTAGAAAGTCTCAGTACCCTGTTTGTCCCATCTTTCTTTCAGTTGAAGCTACAGTTCACTTAATTGCTGAAAAACTAAGTCTTTCCTGGGGAGCTCCAGTCATTGTTGTACTAAAGGCACTTGTCTTCAGTCAGAAATTTACTGAAATAGTTATTCCAGAGTAAATATTCTGATATAATTATTCCAGGAAAAAAACCCAACCCTTTGTAGAGTCTTTCTTTACTGTGTAATGAAAGCACAGTTAGAGTTTTGGATATTTAATTAATAACAGGGGGATTGATTTCAGAAAAATGACAGTATTCCAAAATAATTATTGCAGTTCAGATATTCTATTAAATTGCCATGTACGAAAGCTTCCTACCGCTGTTACAAATAAAGCGATCTCTTAGTATTGCTTGAAGGCCTGTGCAGTACGTGGTGGCTTGATTTTTCTATATACAGCTCCATGCAAACACCCTGGTGTGAATTCAGAATGGGAGAGTTCTAGTCACAACAGGATAATAAGTAGAGAGAAAATAAGGGCTTGAGTATTATGTATGTAACTTGGGTTGTTTAAGCAAGCAGTGGTTATAACCACTTCTCTTTTCCTTTTAGCAGTATCCCATGTAATGCCAAAGCCATAAAATGGGCCATAAAATGAAAAGGTGAAAGGGCTCCTTGTCCTATATAATTACTAGACCTTAGCTCCTGTTCACTTACTCCCGTTGTAGGAATGCTTCGTCTCTGGTTCCCTGCACATATTCTTTACTGAATCGCTGGCATTTATACTGAAAACAAAAAAGGAGAACACTACCCTTTCAATCTTTTCTTCTGTTTTCTTTTAACTCGTGCTATTTAAAGAAGTAAAAAAAAAAAATCTAAATCTGTTAGTTTTTTCCATTTCTGCCTTGTAATAAATGTCTGGGATGCAAGGCACTAACAGCACTGATGCTGATAGGACATTGTTTGTTGCTTGACTGTCTCTGGTTCTGCGTTCTTCAGACTGCCTGAGATTAAATTTCTCTGGAGTCTCCCTGCTGACAGCAATATAAAGAGTTTTTGCACACTCCATTGTACTGACCTGTAATTGCGTGCCGTGGCTGCTGGGTGTCTGAGGGAATAGGAGCGGGCTGGTGGCACAGAGTGCAGGATTTCATGCTCGTTTTTGTGGAAGAGAGACAGTATATGCTAATATTCAGTTCCTTTTTCTGTGTCGACAAACAACTGTCAGTGACAGAGATAATCAAATAAATAAATGAAAATGTGTCCATAGCTAGCCCATGAGATAGGGATGCGAGATTGAAACCCTGACTGATTTTTGTGTTGTGATTGGATTCTAGTTGGTCAGATATAGTTTTCTACAGCAAGAATCCAAATGCTGTGATCATTACGCAGGTCACCCAGTTATGACAGACTCCTCTTTTGACTTCTCCAAGCCTCCTTAAGCAGCCCCTCCTCACCTGCAACGACCTGGCCTCAACCCTTTCCTGGCCAGAGCCAGCCTGATCTTTGCCCTGCATTTGGTCTCGTTTTGATCAGCTACTTGGAGAAAGAGTTTGTTGAAATAAGCTTCTGCTTTGGGAGGCTGCTCATGAGCAGCAGTTCTCGGTCTCTGCTTTGGGGTTTAATTTCTTCAGGCCTACACATGTAACTTAGGTGTATTTTGGAAATGCAGCACACACTGACAGTGCCACTGGGCGAAACGACCCCTTTTGCTTGCGCTGTATAACGCTATGTTTGAATCTCTGCCATGTCAAGTATCAATCAGCATGATAGGTTCAGACCCTGATATGTCCTGACAGCAAACAGAAGCAGTGTAAGAACTTTAAAATGGAGAATCTTAAATTTTAATGGATATGAATTTTTACCTCTCTTTGAGTTTATAGTGTTTGTTTTGCAAAGATTTATGATGTGGAAAAACCATTTCCACCATAATACCATTTGAGTGGTGGTTTTTTTTTTTTCCATGAGGAATGCAGGTAAAACTTAATGCTAAGGTTGATCCCACTTCCCAGCTAGGGATTTTGAAGCCCCCTTCATTCTTCTCATCTCTTCTGGGCAGAAGTTTCAGTTTGATTTACCAGTAGAGATTGCTAACTGTCTGGGAAAGAGAGCCAGAGACAAACCAAGTGTTACGGAGCTGAAAGTTTGATGTCGACCCTTGACATCACAGCCTTCATGTCAAGACCTTCAAAAAATCCAGGAAGAACAGCAACAGAA
This sequence comes from Egretta garzetta, assembly GCF_000687185.1. Lineage (NCBI taxonomy): Eukaryota > Metazoa > Chordata > Aves > Pelecaniformes > Ardeidae > Egretta > Egretta garzetta. The sequence goes on from NW_009260616.1 coordinate 3,312,300, forward strand.
GGTAAGAGTAAAAAAAAAAAGTGGCTGCTAAACTGACATGCATGGGGAAGGGCAGGATTAGTGCTAGGCTGGAACTCGTTCGAGGTGTTGAATGAGGAAGACTTAATCATTATAACAAAACCAAAAGTCAGTGTATTGTTTTGATCTTGGAAGATACAACACCTAGCCAGCTGTGCATCACAAACAGGTGACGTGGGTCATTTCCACTCCTGGAGCTGTGGGCCTCCAATTTATGTTATCTTTGACAAGCATTAATCATTATACATTTTTGCACAAGCTTTGTTATTCCAGAACTGATTCCTGCTAACATTTTTTCCCAATTACCACTTTAAGGAATGAGGGTGCTGCATTTAGGTTTTGTTATGGGGAGGAGTGTAATAACAGCTGAAGTTTTCTGTATTTTGGACAAGATGGAGTGACCTGAAGGCTTCTTGGGTAGCTGACTCTGATTTACAACATGGAAAAAGCAAGCAGCTTGTGCTGCCAATTCAGAGGGTGCTACAAGTGCGTTTTGGGAGCAGGAGCCTGATACATAAAAACACAGTAACTTATGTGTGTTACAATAGTATAAACTCATGATTAGTTTTTATATGTATTGGGATTGGGAGGTTTTATTCTTATCTTCCCTAAAGTGTAATGCAACTCAAATCTAAAGCAATGTTAAGCTATCAGATGAATATTATGTCTGGGCCACTGTTCAGGAGTTCATGACAGCTTTACCTGTATTTAAGACAGAGCAGACCAGCAGGTGGTATATCCGTACCCGCTGCTTCATTGCCGTGCCAGCGGTTAACAGCTGCTCCCAGTGGCTCAGGCAGCACATCATCTGTAGAATATTAAGTGTGGTAGTTAATGCTGACAGTCAGGGTTACAGTGGACAGATGTCCAAGTTATTAAGTTGTCCACTGATTAAAACCACTTATAATGATAGACATTAATGTAAGGGAGTA
>NW_009260616.1:3313299-3326232 GCF_000687185.1 Egretta garzetta
TGAATGTCGGGTGATGTGCATTTTGGCTGATGTGCAAGGAATGCATTTTTGGATTTTGCATAGGAGGTTAATCAATGTGCATGTAGGCTGTGTGCCACATGCAGGCAATTTATGTCTCCAACTTCACTACATACTGGCCTGAGAAGAAATATTCGTTGTATCTTGAGCACAGCATAGTTTTCTACATTTATGCCACCGTTCTGCTAAGCAAAGTTTGACTCTAGTGGTATCAGTAACAACATTTATTAGTGAGTTTTTCCTGGTCTGAGGATTTATTTACTTGGAGTTAAAATAATTTTCTGTGTTTTCATTCTATTTCCACAGCTTCAGCTTCTTCACTGCCTCCTCAGTCAGGTCTGAGATTGTATTTTTAATTCTCTTTCTCTTGTTGGATATACATATTTTTAGTAGAGACCTGTTAATGGAATTTGGGTATGCCACTAGCACATGCACACATATATGCTCATGCACAGAGTTTCTGTTAACATATGTTCCTGTAGACAGTGACACTTATTTAATTAGCCATCGTAACCTGCAAAAATCTGGTTAGATTGTTATGGCTATGTGCCACTTAAAAATGAGTGTCTTCACAATTTTCTGTCTTTTGGGTCATTGTAGTCCAGTTAAAATTCATCTGAGAATATACACCTATGTAAAACACCAATTTTAAAGGGACAGGATGATTGTGTATGTTGTGATTCATGCCTGTTTAGATATTCAGAGATTTTAAAATTTCTCATTATGTTTATGAACATATTATCTGCATTCCATTATTAATAGAGTGTTGCTAGACCTTAAATGCTTCAAGTATGTACCTAAGTCCTGAGTAGCTGAGAGGAGCATGTTAGCTGCTTGTTCACTCAGAACTCGAGTCATCTGGCGAAGTCATGCTGTTAGCTGGCATCCCAACTTCAAGTGAAGATGTGCCGTTCTGCTGTCCCACATCCTCATGTTTTCTCCAACTCTTCTCTTGTGGTCTTTCTCCTCTGCCCCTTCCATTTCCTGCACAGCCTGGGACTGTGGTGTCCCAACAGTAATGTTGTGGTACAAATGCAACATGGCGTGGACTATCTGTCTTTTCAGTAGAATGATTGTATTGAAGGCAAAAGCTTCATCCTATTGATTCTTCTTCAGGTTTTCTTCCTTTTATGTGGGGTAGACTTGCAGGTCTTTAGCCTCAATACCACTAAAGTATTGTGAAAGCGTCTGGGCTGGCAAGAACCTCTGCTGAGGCACAAGCGTACTGGAATGTAAAAATCTCAAAAAGACACTGACCACACATAAAGAGCTAAGTCCTGAGGTCTGGCTCCTGCTTGTTTTTCCTTTACCCCATCCTTGCATAGGAAATGTTTCCATTGTTGCAGTGTTGAGTGGTTTGTGTGGGGTGTGGTTGTGTTTGTGTTTTTTTTTTTTTTTTTTTTAATAAGAGCATGGTCTGATTAAAAATTCATCGACGCCCTCAGGATTTGAGAAATCTTGACCCAGAAGTTTTCTCATTCTCCTGCCCTGTTTTGTATAGCCTGTAAATGCAAAGTGAAAATGTACGGGGGTTTTTTGTTGGTGTGGGGTTTTTTGTTTGGTTTTTTGCTGTTGTTGAAATTATCACTTTGCGTTTAAAAGGTTTTTTAGCTATGCAGAATGTTGTAGACTGACACTTGTCAGGGCAGGCCCAAATTGAGAGATAGAATCATAGGGTCTGATGGCCGCAGCAGGCAATAGCTCAAACGGGCTGTGCTCTGCCTGCCGGCTGGTTTTATTAACACTCTTGATAACACAAGGGTAGCTGAAGACATAACACGTGTGAAACATCACTTTCTTTGAATGGATACCTGGGTCACCCCCACAGCACTAATTTAAAAGTTCACCAACTTGTTGAGGGAGAAAGGGACAAAGGTGTGAAGTGCATTGTAATTGAACAAGCACTTTTAAGTGCCAACCTAGTTAAATTACAGAAATTTGCTCTAATTAATGCATCTGTAATTAATACAGCTGCACTAGTGCTGTAATTAGTATCTTTTCCAGCTATGACTTGTGCTATGGAAACAGAATACTATGTAGTAGAATTTTGTTTACATTGGATGCTTTGATTTAGCAGTTGTTTGAGAGCTTTTCTAGCTGATGATGGGAAGCTCCAATAGGAAGGAATCCAAAAGTCCTTTAAGCACTTTCTTAATTTTAAATGCTACTGGATCTGTAGCCTTCAATAGAACCATGGTTTTGTTGCTTTCCTAGGTTGACCTTAGGTTAGCTGGCATATTTGGGTAGACAGGTAGCATACCTGTTGCATGCAACCAGGAGGTAATCCACTAAAGTGATCTACTGCAAATCTTTTACACTGTCAGGGTGGGCTAACTTGTCATGTTCAGTATACATAGATTTGGGGATAAATTTGCTGGTTTGTTGCCCTGTGCTATAGTTGAAAGATGTCCACTTAACAACTGTCCTTATCCTGTTCTGCAGTATCACCACTCCTGCTTTTTGGTACTCCATAGAGTCCTACAGTGAGTCACATGCCAAAATAAGCCAAAAAAAAATAGAGGAATTGCAAACGAAAATGCCCTACTGCAAACCTTGAGAGTTTCAGATGTGAACATCTGTAACAGAGTGGGTTTTTTGTTTGTTCTTTGTCTTTTGCTGAGGCACCTAAGCATCAGATGTAGGATGCACTTATGTTAACTCTGTACCTGTTGTGATAACATGACACTATACTCTTACTAATGTTAAAAAAAAAATAATTGAAATTTGTATCTACTGTTCACTGGAGATTTCAGTTTTACTAGGTGTTCAGCCTGTTAGCAGGAAAAGCATTTCCTACCTGTTCTCATTTAGAAACACTGTGTTTCGTTTAGAAACAATGTATTTCAACAGGATTAGTATCCTAGACTAATCAAGGAAAGCTTAAAGTAATAGCCCTGCCCTGGGGGTGAGGGGTGTGGGGGTATGTGTGTGTCCCACTCTTCCTAGCCCCTGGGAGACCCCAGCCCCTGCCGTGTCCTGATGCCAGGGGGAAAGTGCTGCTGCTTTCCCTGATGTATGTCCCTCATAACAAAAAACTTGCTGATTAACCACCCTTTTAGGCTGTAAAGCATTTTCTTAATCAACTACCTTGCTCTAACGCCACTTTTGCAGTGTTTGAGGTATTTTTTTGCCCCAAATAGTGTTTTTCTATTTAGATCGCGTCTATTGTTGAAGAAATAGGAAAACTTATGGCTGTGCTGGTGGTCTGATTCCTTGCTAGTACATGGGGATGCTTCTGAGTTACTGTGTTGTCTAACTTATATGGATGTCAGTAATATCTGAAAGAGAATTTTTGTACTCTGCTGCCATGAGATTTGAAAATAAGGAGCTCTTTGTCATATAACTCAACAAAAAGTATTGAGATACAACTTAAATTAGCTTTTTTTCCTGTGGTTGCCAGTGTAAGTACTCACATGAGTCACTTTTTTTAATCCAAGGCATAAATGGAATTAGAAAATTGCCATGGATGCTCAGATTCCTTGCTTGCTATAATGAAATAGTTTGTGCTCATTTTTTTTTTCTTCATCTTGGAGAGGATCTATCAGAGTACCGTTTAAAATGATTTTTCTGGATGTTGTAGTAAAATTTCTGAAGCGGATTAAAGGATATTAGAGAGACAGCAATGAAAAAATCAGTTATTTTCTGATGAATTGTTATTCATCATAGAAGTCATCTGGCAGCTCCAGGTATATTCCTGCTCATTTTGTATGTATCTTTTTGATTTGCACAAGGTTCTAATTCAAGAACACAGGATTCTCCCCCCCCCCCCCCCCCCCGGCCAAGATTCCGCCTTTTTTTTCACAATAATGATGTGACTTGTTCTTCTGTAAAAACTTGTAGAAGTGCACAGAACATCTGCACATAATGAATCCATTCATGCAAAGAAAGCTAAGTGACTTATTTATCACACTGAATATGCAAGAATTTCTCCTTTTCTATAGGCAGCTTCAGATGTTTGCTGCCACTCAGGGCAAAAGCCTGCATTCTGCTCATCTAACAAGCGAGGTACGGGATAGATACTTAGAAAATACTCATCTGGATTTTTAGATGAACAGGTAAACATTTGCATAGCGAAGTGAAAGAAGGAAAATGTTCTCTGCTGTTATTGCTTGCTGAATTGCTGTGACGGCCACAAAGCACTAAGCACTGACACTGTGTCCTGGAGGACACAGCAGGTATGACTGGGGTTGAGGTGAAGACACCTATGTCGAGTGTTACAGTGTGTACTGGGTGCCTAAGTTTCCAGTCAGTATGGTCAGTAAAGCCTAGAAAGCATTGGTTCAGCTATTTACAAGTATGGGCTCAATTCAGTTGCCTAAACATTGATGTATAGTGGTATTTGAGACCTACTAGAGAATCTGGGATGACATCATGGGTGGGTAGGTGCCATAGAGGCTTGCAGGAGACCTGTTCCATGCCCTTCCGAACAGGCAGCTGAGAGCTAGGATGGGTATTCCAGTGAATATGACACTAGGCATCTATGTCTAGTGACTTGTCTATGTCCTGTGTTTATTACAAGTGGATTATACCTTAGATGTTGACTTCGGCATGAGTTGAATCACTCTCTAGGCTCCACTGATTTGTATTGACTAGACCTGGATCTATTATAATGGTAGCATAGACAACTGGTACCTCTGTGGACACCTACGAGTAGACACCTAAATGGAAGTGCCTTACTCCCTGTACAACTTCGGTTCTACAGAGCAACATGCAGAGTGAAAAGGGTCAAGATGGATAAATTTACATTGCCACATGTGTAATAATTTATGCATGGTAGAAGAGGGTCTTAACGGGTTTGAAGTTGAGGAGAGTAGTGGTCACTGAATTTAGTGGAAGAGGGACTTGATGGATGGAAATGAATCTTCCAGGAAGAAATAAGGCAACATTTGGATACAGCCTTAATGTGGTGGACCCAAGTGGGTGAGAACATGGAGAAGGTTTTCTGCATACTGACTGAGGGATGTTAAAAGTGACCAGGGTGCAGTTAACATGATGACTTCTGAATAGGAACAGATTAAAATAGAAGGACAAGAAAACAAATCCTGCTCCCTCTGTCCTTGCAGGATCAAACTTTTTCATTTTGATGGCTTCCTGGTTTGAATAGCTTCCACAGAGTTCCTCGCTGCTCTAGGGAAAACCTGTCTTGAAACAACATCTGATGCTCACCCAGCTTCCTCCTCCCTTCCTGAGTGTCTTTTACTTTTGCCAGTCCTGTCATTTGGAAGGTTTCCCCGAGGTTAGCATGGCTCATTGCTTTTGAGGATGGAATGGTTTCCCTCTCCCACCAGTGACTTCCACCCCCCTGCAGTGTGCCACAGCTGGGAGCCAGCAGGCAGAGACCCTCCCTTTCTGCAACCCACTTGCACAGAACAGAACGGCCTTATAATGTACTCCCACGGGAAACCAAATAAGTAAAATGGCTACCGTTCAGCCCAGGCTTAACAGGGGTAAAGAAAGAAATGGGGGAAGCAGCGGAGAAGTCATGGTGCTTTATAGAGAAGTGTAGCAAGGATCATTAGATGAGACCCTGGCGGTAAAGTAGAAGGAAAAAGCGGGAGGGGAGTAGATGGTGTGAATCAGGATGTTGTGCTGAGTGAGAGCTGCTAAAGTCATAAATGTGCCAAGGGGGTGGGGACTAAGTTGAAGCCATGGATTTGAAGGAATTGCTGGAGACCTCAGTAAGAGGAAAAACCAGTAGAAGGCGGTAGCTGTGAAATTGGGAACAGCAGATGAAATGGGAGGAGTGAAACTTAACTCTTCACTGTTAAATTTACCTTACAAGTGATGGAAGAAGGAATGTGAGAAGCAGCTAAGAAGGTAGATTAGGATCAAAGGTAGGGCTTTGGAGAAGGCAGGAGATCCTGGCAGACTGGCACTTTAATTGCAGCTCCTCTATATTGAATCAGCATGCTAATTCTTTTGCTTAGTTGGCAGCGAAGTTACTAGACTTAGGATTGTATTTCTCCTCTGCTTGTTAACAAAAGCCCATTCCCACCGAGTACCGATAGTTCTTATTGAAGTTGATGTCTCAGGGGACTAGGCCCAGAAAGAGGAGGGGAAGGCGTCTTTTGGCTCTGACAGAGCTGCCCTCGAGGCAGGAATGAATAGTACAACCCTCAGTGCTGTAATAAGAACTAAAGAAAGGTGGAAATTATTTTCTTCTCACTATGCTGTTTGTTTTATCCTTAGTTGCACGAGGCTGTTAGATCTGGTACAGAAGGGCAGAATTTTTCTCTCCTATAGAGTTTTGTAATTGTAGGATTTTTGAGCATGTAGGTAACTCATTTAACTCATGTTTGTGTGCCGCACTGAAAGCGGTTCTAACCTTTTGCAAACTCTGTGGGTAGATTTTGAGCAAATCAATGATGAGCGGTGCTATCAGGAGAGCAAGGTTTCGGTCAAAGGAAGCAGTGAGTCACTTTTTGGCTATAGTGGCTCCGTTAGCTGCCCTGCACTGCTGTAGTACAGCGCACAAGAGTAAAATGGAGTGCAATGAGACAGGAATGAAATCAAGATAATTTTCAGTATGGCATGTGGAAGAACATGTGGCATGCAAATGTGTCAAGAAGCTAAGCTGGCTGTGGCCTAGGATTTTGGAAAAGAGCAATGATTTCAGATGCATCAATTTTTACAATTCATGAAAGTCTGTCCCTGTTCTCGTATATCAAGATGGACACACAGAACCACCAGTCACTTGGGAACATTTAGGCGTTATCCCTTGATTCTGAGTCCAGGGTCACAAAGGTTGCCTGCAGCCTGGTAATTCAAAACAGAAATAAAACTGGGTCAGAAAAATGCTTAAGGGATTACCATTGCATGAGATCGAGGCATTGGTATTTTCAAATGATTTATGGTTTGAAGTTCTTTGTTTTCCTTGTCTGTGACAGATGATTTCTAGAAAGAACAATAAATTGCAAGTTCAGGCAGCATGGGAATAAGTATCAATAACTGGAAAACGTACTCTCTCAAGCCAGGGTAATGTGAAATCGGACAAAGCTTCACTGTGTTTCAACTACCCTTGGAAAAGGTTTTAGTTCATCACCTTCCTGAGCTGACAAACACTTGTTATATTAGAAAAGTCTGATGGGAGGGGTAACACACAGTTTAAGATTAGCAAAAGTGTTGGGGAGTTGCCAGCATGGAGGTAGATGCCTATATCTGGGCACTTCCATATAGTCAGCGCAGAGAAAAAACCTGTAGAAACAAAGCATTTCATGTAAAATGGGGAAAGAAAGAAGGATTTATTAAATTGGTCCTTAAAAGTACCTCTTTATCACCACCAAATTTAAAAGGTGTCTTAAAATAGCTCACATATAGTTGTCTCTCCTGTGTCTGACATTTAGCAAGAAAACATTCCAAAATCTGGGAGCCCAAAAGAGCAGTCAAGAACAACGTCTGCTGCTGATCTTTGACTACTTCAAAAAATTAGGGGGAAGCTTGAACTCCTCAGCTCCTTTGACTTATTCTATATTAAAAAGCATATGCACATGTGTGCTCTATACCTTGATTGCAGGAGAAGAACATAAATCTATTTAAGATTTGTGTATCATCCCACATTTTTATTACATGTTGGATATCTTGCAGCTTTCCAGAGTCTGCTGAAAACTGTCGGCTTCAGTGTGAGCAGTGTGGAACATCTGGAATATTGTTTAACTTTTGCTACAATAACACCTAGAGGGTCCAGAAAAATCTGGGCTTCATAGCACAAACACAGAACAAAACAGACCTGTTTCAGAGAACTTACAGTATACATACATTTCCCAGAAAGAATAATAGAAATTTCAGATAACAGTGTGCCAAAGAAAACTGCAGGGGAGATTAGGGATATTACCAGTTAACTACAGCACTGCGATAAACAGTAATTTGATGAAAAAGTCTGATTTTTAGGAAGACAGACAAAAAGAAAACAAATGAAGGGTCCTGCTCAGCCTAGCCTGGAGGATGCTTCGTGGCACCAAGTTTGAGTGGGCATAGATAAGATACAATGCTAACAATTGAGAGATTTCTCAGTACCTTTAAAAGCATAGTGTAATTTGTCGAACACATCAGTGATGAGCCATGACTCATGAACTCTGGTTTTGGATGTAGCTTAAGAGAACAACTTTCATTTATTGTGTTTCAAGTATTTAATATAATATAGTTTGATGATTACACAAGAGTAATGATCTCCAGTTGAAGTCTTGTAATTACTCACATATAACGGATTTAAGGGCATGTACAATCTTTGTGCAATTTCTATGTTATTTAGGGGTCAAAGATAGGGAAAATATGTCAGAAGTCACACGTAACTTGGGAATTATTTTCAGGAGACCAGGCAGTACATAAAGACAGCAGTGTTGAATTATACCAAGTATAGGGACATTGCTCAAGGCAGTTATCAATAAATCCATGTGTACAAAGTCTCTTTTGTGACATTATATGTAATTTGGTATTGATGCAGATGTATATTTACTTATGTTAGTTTGCTATCCTAGAGTTAAATGTACTATACTCTTCACAAATAGTACAGCTCAAAGAAAGAAATTGTCGCATATTTATGAAGTTCTGTGGATTAAACCCAAAATTTAATGCTTCTGATTCTCGTATGTTATAAGGTCTTTTTTTTATACCCCCTCCTGCAGCAATGAAAGAAGTTCTTAAATGTAAATAGAGATGAAAGCAAATAAATAAGTGCTTGTTTAGATGTTTTAACATTGGCTGTTTCATCCACCAGACAATGTGTATCAAAAGATCCATCTTGGTTCTGGAAGACCTTATAGGATCATAGAAATATTATATTGAAAAGGACCTCTGGGATTCTCTAGTCCAGTCTCCTTCTCAAAGTCAGACTAACTTCAAAGCTCTAGTGGGCTGCTCATGTTGTGCAGTTCAGATCAAAAGACCTGCAAGAGCGGAGAATCCACAGCCTCTTTGGACAACCTGTTCCAGGGCTTACCATCTACAGACCTCTGCTTAACACAGAAGCTGTATATTCTTCATTTTTCCTTGAAACTAATCCGTTACCATCAAGAGAGAAAGTTGCTAAGGGCTTGCTTCCAAACCTTCTTTCTTCTTAGCCAGTAAATGACCCAAGGAGCATTTAGGTCAGCAGTGCAGAATAACCTATAATAAGTGTATTAATTCATGGGCTGTGAACTATTGCAGGCCACTTCATGAAGAGGCTGTGGCTGCTTTTTGAGGAAGACTTCTTTGGGATGCAAGAAATATGTGCAATGGATGCAGGCTGGTGGTTGGAACATGTGACCGAAGGGAATAGTCTTCAAACTGTTAATATCTTTTAAAAATTGTTTTACTTGACAGAGCTCTTTGTAGAAGTTTGTTGATTTAGTTCCTTGGCAAGAAAAGCCTAAATGGGGAGAGATTGTTCATATTTTCATAAACTGCTTTTTCTTGGGGAAAGTACCGATTCAGCAGAACCACAGCACTTGGACAATACACTAGTTTTAGTATCACTTTCCACAGCGACGACTTCTGAAGTGCCAGATAAGATTATCTGGTCAAAACAGTGGAGATCAGTGAGGAACCAGGACCTTCCTCAGCAGTGGTGGATACAGCTGTACAAAATGAGATGAATAAGTCTGTCTTAGCCATGAACTAGAGGAAGCCCAGACGTAGATCTTGGATGAGATGCTTAAATTCTGCAGGGCTGAAGTCAGAGGTAAAATTCTTGTCTTGGTTCTACTTCAAACCAGTTAGTTCCTATTCCTTAATTCTTCTGTTGATGCAAATTGCTTTGGAAATCTATGTACCAGTTACAGGGGAAAGGAAAGCAACTGTGATGTAATGAGCTTGTTAAGTCACGTGTTGTGTAGAGTTGCCCTCCCTGGGGAGGGCACGGCTGGACTTGGTTGCACTTTTGTGCTTTTCACCTGGCAAATGATCCTTAAGGAGCTTTATGAGCAGTTCTGGTCTCTGTTACGTACCGAGGCAGAACCAATTCTGTTATTTTGAGCAAATCTTTCACGCAGCAGAGAGTTTTGCCTGTTGTGCTTCTGTGGTAAGTTTAGCTCAGTCAGTGGTTAGAAGCACAGAGGCCTCTCTTCCCTCAAGTTAAACTTGCGAACTTTCTCATCATCCATGAGTGTTTTCCTGTGTAAGTTCTCAAAAGAGACGGTGGCCTTTCACATAGATGACCGAGCTGGATTCCCACCTAGTACTGTTTAAATGCAATCCACAGTGATGAGAGATCAAATATGATTCCTTAAGGATGAGGAATTGCGTCATGTAACTGTGTTCTCATGACTAAAGCAACTTGGATGGTTGTTTCATGTAGAACAAAGGTCTTGGAGCCCAAACGAATTTGAAATAGCGCTTGAGCTTGTTCATGGGCTCCTGTGATCTTGCTGACCTTTTAGTCCTGCCACCCCTGATGCCAAATAGGGTGGAAAAGCAGATTCTTAATGAAAATGAGATTTTTTTTGTCTATGATTTGAGCTTTCCTTAGTGAAGCAGACACAGCACTGAAGACACACACTGTCTTATGAAAAGGAGAAGTTTTGTGTTAGTATGGACTGCTTTTATCACTCTCTGCAGCCATGGTAGAGCTGGACATGTGGATGATATACATATCTTCAGATCTTTACCCTTCCATCCCCTCAAAACCTAAGTTGCTGTGAGAATAGCTTCAAAGTCAAGAGGATTCAGAGCTAAACCACAGAATCAATATGAAAGTATTTGTTTGCGGGTGCATACACAAACACTTACTTTGTGGTTCAGTACAGAATGAGAGCAACTAATTCCCAGAGTTACATCTTTTATCTAACCCAGCCTGTTCTCTTGGGAGTGTCCATCTTTCTCCAAATGTTTGCAGTGTGGTTATGTCCTTTTAGAAACCATTTGTTCATTAGTGCAGCAGTAATCATGGAAATAGGTCACAGCCTCTTCGGAGTTAAGCTGTTACGTCCCCACAGAGAACGGCTCTTAAATATCAATAGCGTAACCGGGAAAACTCGGCAGTTATTTCCCTGTTTTCTGCAATTCAATGAGGAGTTGTTCGATGCAGACCCCGCTGCACTCCAGATGAATGGCGGTGATTGTGAGAAAATGATCTCCTATTAATGCAAGATGTCACACTGAGAACAAAGACTAGCTCTTACCATGATGGGATGAGCTCACTCTAATCCCCAATTTGGAGACTTTGATGCTTGTCCAGGTGCCAATTTTTCCATATATGCCATACCAGAAAAAACTTTTAAAAAATGTTGAACAGGGCAGTGTTAAACTGCTTCATGGCTTCTGAATCTCAAGGTCATATTGGGTGAGATGTCATAGAATTACCCTTTGGCATGCTATTTCCCAGGGAACCACCTCCCCATCAACAATTTGAGCTTTCAGGGTGCTAAGAAAATCATTCATACTAAATTTAACATCACAAGTAAAGAAGTGCAGACCTGTTTTTGAAATCCCCAAACTGTTTCAATTTAATCCTGCACAAATGTCTAAAATATGCCCATTTAATTTGAACTAGCATTGCCTTCACGTTTTCTGCACTTCAGAACTTTACATCCCTATCATTGGATTTTGGTGTGTGGTCAGTGAAATCCTGGGAGGACTCGCTGTGCCTTCCTGATAACATCATTCCTCTGTGTGCAGTGCCCACTCATCAGTCAGAAAGGGAAGGACCAGAACATAATGACTGCTCTGTTTGAGCTATTATGAATGCCATGATAACAGGAAATTTTGTATCACTGATTTGGTTAATTTACAGTATAATTAAAAAAAAGAAAAAATACTGTTGTTGTAGCTTGGAGATTTAGAAATAGTGAGCTATGCAGTAAACTTCAAAATCTGATAATCCAGTAAGCATACTCCTTTTTTCTCTCTGGTTCGTTAGTATTTCATGTTGCCTTCCCTATTCCACTAAGATGCCTATTCTTTTGGTCCATTATCTCTTTGGCACTGTCTTTTCTCAAAGATCCCTAAGAAGTCATTTGGAAAGTTGGGTGGTGGGGTCTAATGAAAAATGGCATGTATGGGTCATTGCTGTAATAACCCGTTACCCCAAAGCTTTTCCCTCATGGTCTGATGTAGATGGCAAACGGAGGAAGGTCTGGTGAGTGCTGTCCCTGGTGTCCTGCACAAGATCATCCTCCCTTGTACCAAGCCAGAATCCTTTCTTTGGGGAAAGCAGGGGGAGTGCAGAAACATTTCTTGTGTTCTATACCCTGCCAGAATAAAATGTGCACATTGCATGAGCAATAGGATCAAAGGTCATTAAAATCCTAAAATAAATAGCATAAGATTAGAAGGTTATTGGGAAGACTTTTTTTGGGGGGTGTCCAAAGTCTCAAGAGAATAGAAAATTAACTCCCTGAAGAACAAAGAAATAAAATATTCAAAACAGTGCTGGAATTGCCAGACTCACATTCTTCAGGCAATAGAAGTCTTATTCCGTATGCTGCTTTGTAAGGACTAAACCCTGCAAAATTTCTGAATTCAGTTCATGAAAGGCAGGTCCTACCTGACCAACCTGATCTCCTTCTATGACTAGATGACCCACCTAGTGGATGAGGGAGTGGCTGGGTAAAAAACTGGCTGGATAGCAGAGCCCAGAGAGTTGTGATCAACAGAGTTAAATCCAGTTCTAGGGTCAGTCTTTTTTAATAACTTTATCAATTATCTGGATGGGGGGGATTGAGTGCACCCTCAGTAAGTTTGCAGATGACACCAAAGTGGGTGTGAGTGTCTATCTGCGTGAAGGCAGGAAGTCTCTGAAGAGGGACCTGGACAGGCTGGATCACAGAATCACAGAATGGCAAGGGTTGGAAGGGACCTCTGGAGATCATCTAGTCCAACCCTCCTGCTAAAGCAGGCTTACCTAGAGCATGAGGTTCAACAAGGCCAAGTGCAAGGTCATGCACCTGGGTCAGGGTAACCCCTGGTATCAATACAGGCTGGGGGAAGAAAGGATCGAGA
>NW_009260616.1:3326941-3346526 GCF_000687185.1 Egretta garzetta
AGGAATAGTGTGGCCAGCAGGAGTAGGGAAGTGATTGTGCCCCTGTACTCTGCACTGGTGAGGCTGCACCTTGAATACTGTGTTCAGTTTTGGGCCCCTCACTACAAGAAGGACACTGAGGTGCTGGATCATGTCCAGAGAAGGGCAACAAAGCTGATGAAGGGTCTGGAGTACAAGTCTTACGAGGAGCGGGTGAGGGAGCTGGGGTTGTTTAGTCTGGTGAAGAGGAGGCTGAGGGAGACCTCGTCACTCTCTACAACTGCCTGACAGGAGGCTGTAGTGAGGTGGGTGTTGGTTTTTTTTTCTCCCAAGTAACAAGAACGAGAGGAAATGGCCTCAAGTTGCATCGAGGAGGTTTAGATTGGCTATTAGGAAAAATTTCTTCACAGAAAGGGTTGTCAAGCATTGGAACAGGCTGCCCAGAGAGGTGGTTGAGTCATCATCCCTGGAGGTATTTAAAAGATGGGTAGATGAGGTGCTTAGGGACATGGTGGTGTTGGGTTGATGGTTGGTCTTGACGATCTTGGAGGTATTTTCCAACCTTAATGATTCTACGATTCTTTGACATAAATTGGAAGCAGATCAATTAGTAAAGCAAGAGAACTAGGCTGACATGCCAGAAAAATGTAACCACTGAGGTAAAAAACAAAGTAGCATTCCTTGTTCCAAAATTCTAGTCTAGACTGGAAAAAAAATCAAAAGCAGAGTCATTGGATGTTCAGAAGCACTGTATTGGAAAGATGGGGTACATTTTGCATATGACAATGTAGATTCAGAAGCAGAGAAATCATGCAAAAACATGAAAGAAATCTAGTATTTTCCTCAGTCTTAAAGGCAACTTTGAGTTATGATTTGTGTTTGCGTTAGTGAAGGTGTGTGGTTAATGAAATGCTGTAATGAGTCTGGCTACATCACTGATTTCTGGAATGTGCTTTTTCTTACCATGGAGACTATTCTTTATTTTTCCTATCTTTCATTAACTCTGGATGCAGAATCTTTGTAGGTTGTCTTCAGGCTTTATCTCAGGAACTTTTTTTAAGATTTCATAATTATCACCTTTAATTAATACCGTTGGAAAGACTGTCAACATCTGCGGCTACCACCACAATAACCAGGAAACCATGAAATTGTGCAGTATTGTTCTCCTTTGTGTCTCTTCCAGAGATGCATGCCTGTTCTTCTTAGGTGACATGGAAAGAATTTGACACCTCCCGTGGTACCAGCCTCTACTTGTGATGCCTGGCAATGTAGCAGTCCCTCTTCAACAGCCTCGTAAAATATGAGCAAAAATCGCAGCCCTCTTTGCGAGCACACACGCCTCCCCTCCCTTCCCAGCGTGCTACAAAGCTTCGAGGCGTACACGCAGCTTGCTGGCTGCCAGGTCTCTTAGCAGCGGTAGGGCCTGGTGTGTTATCAACTAATGAAATCCCTCTGATTTCATACGATGCTTGTGAGCCCTTCTGGGGCACTCCTCCTTTGGTTACTACCGATTCTCAAATTCAGAGCATGTCAGCAGCCTAGCTGCAAGTATAGAGGGCTCTTCTAAATAATAGCAACTTAAGAAACGCTGTGAACTCGTACTAATTACATTTCTATCATTCATCAACAGTAGGCTTTTTGTGTTGGCCCTAATGTGAAAGCGGTGTTATTTTAGCCCCGTGGTGTTATTTTAGTGCTCTTCTGTAGAAGGTACTCATTGACTGGAGTGCTTGAAATCAACCCTTTTTATGTTGTTTTGCTGAAGCTGTTGTAGTCTAAGAAGAAATGAGAGACATGTGAGCCACAGCAAGGAACAAGTGGCTACTTGCGCTACAAAATTGAAGGCCGAGCACAGTTTAAAATGCAGAAGTAGGTAAGTTTCTGTGCTCAATTCAGAGTTGACGGATGAAGTGGCATAAGTTATGTGTGACTGAGTGGATGTAAGTGGATCTGACTGAGTCTGAAGGAGCAGAAATGATATCCCAAAAAAGAGGTCCTAATTACAGTAGTGTAAGTGATGCTAGGGCAGTTTTAAGCACCAATCATGGGGAAGATTAGCTTAGACAACAATATGTAAAAGTTATGTAGAGTTGCTGGGAGAGAGACATATTTATCTTGGTTGCTTTTATTGCTGAGACCTTCATTCCTTTTTGCCTTTGGAGTGCTGCATCCTTGGTCTGATGCTGCATACATGGTGTATAGAAGAAGCTAAGTTCTGTGCACTCTCCATGCCTCATCAGCCTTGTCTGATGGCTAACTTGTCTCTCCTCGCATGCAGGACACGTGCTAAAGGAATGGGGAGGGCTGCTGCCCTGCTTTCAGGCGTTCCCTGGGCAGCAGAAGAGTGCAACGTGTCGCTTCTCTTGTGCGTTTTCCTTTGGTGAAAGGAACAGAGGCATGGTAGAACACAGTAGCAAAGCTGCTGCATTAGATATGAAAAAGGTGATTATGCATAGCATGTGAGAGATGATTCCAACAGTATTGTTTCTGGGCACTTCTGTAAAATGTCAAATTCCAGGAAGTTCCAGCCACGGGAAATGGATGAGATACCTCAGCTGCTAACATCTTATTAGCTGTCAGCTTGACTTGCTGATCCTTGCCATTTCTGTGTTCCGCACTAATGTTGCGGAACATCTCAGCACGTTCTGTAATTTATGATAAAAACCAAGGCAATATGTAAGATAGTATCTAGGATTTTTTAAATACAGGAAAGAGTCTTAGCACACACAGTCTTAACTTTTCCATCACTGGCTCTTTAGTACTTAGACTGTGGTATCGCTCAATGAGAGCCCGAAGAGCACAAAACTGCCAAGACTATGCTGTGAATACCTTTATATTGATTGTGTGACCTTAATAGAAGTCTTCAAGGTTTGTACACACAAAGGCCCTTTGAGGTGCTGGTTTTCTACCTCCTGCAATTGCTTTCTTGCTTTTCTCTACTTTAGTAATGCAATAATAATAGCATACAGGGCTCAGTAAAGTAGTTTTCTTCTTTGTTTAAATATGCCATGTCAGACATCAACATTGTTTCTGCCCGACTGCCCTTTTGGTTCTAGTTTGTGCAGGGCTACTTGCAACTCATGTGTGCATTAGTTGTTAATACAACTAATTTTCTCCACTTCATTGCTTGACTAAGTTCTGCTGCTTCGTGACACCAGCACATGATTAAAATTAGATGTGTTCGTACTGGGGCAAGGAAACATTGAAGAGGTGATTCTGTCCCAGAGAAATATGTGCTTATCCATGGATTGCTGATGCGTTTCTTTCATTTGGCCAGGTTTTTTGTGTGGGTTTGGATGAGAGTGTGCTTCCAACTGCTCTTCGGTTCTGACAGCGAAGATCTGAAAGCAAAACCTTGGCAACTAAGGATGCTGAAATACCACTTAATCCATACTTATAAGTCAATAGGGTTTTGCTGAAGTAATAAATTATCAAACCTCTCAATATTGAGCACGTGAGTGAAGAAACTATGAAACAAATAGCGCGCTGCAGTTCAGGTAAAGTATTCATGCAGCAATTAACTGTGTGGCTTCACAATGAACCAATTAACCATCGGCCAGGAATTTTCTCTGCAAGAGTTTCTCTTATCAGAAAATGCTGATTCACAGAGACCAAAGCTGTTGGGGAAGATTTTTCTTTAAGTCTCCCATTTCAAAACAAAACCCAAGTAATTGCCCAGATATGTTCATTTGATGTCTTCTTAACAAAAATGTTAAACGTTTAACAGAAAAATCTCTGATTATGTTAAAAGCTGCAAATCTATCAATTGGGTCTTACAGGGTGGTTTGGGGCAAGTTAACTGCCCAAGAAAAAACCCGAACTTCTTTGGCGCGTAGCGTTCTGCCAGCCACACTGGTGGGGCTGAGTTGTTTCCCAGCTGCGAGAGAGCCAGGTCTGGGGTGAGGAAGGGAGAAGGATGAGGGGAACGAGTGGAGTTGCCCCCCTCGGGTGCAGCCTCCACTTGGGCTGCATGGAGTACAAAGCGAAGTCACGCCTTCTGTTAAGGTTTTGCTCTGGATCACCATTTATTAAAGGGAACCTTGGAAAACTAGGTTTAGGAGCATTTCTGAACATCCTCCCATGTTTTCCCACTGTGAATCAATTATTGTGAATGATCAGTCTGTGAGTTTTCAGCCAGCTGTAGTAAACCAAGCCCTGTTTGTTTGACTTGACGTATATCTATGCAGGGCTGATGCAGACAGCTAGTTTTTGATACAAAATAAGTAATTTTGAAGGAAACACAAATATGTTAAAAGGCTAGAGAAAACATGGGTTTTGAAGGCTGAGGGACTGATGGAGTTTCTTCTACTTCTTTTTGTTCCCCATTTTTTGTTTTGTTTTTAGGCTGCTTTCCTGCATAGCATTTGGAAATATTTTCAGGCTATCTACTCCATTCCTCTGTCATTTCCTATATTATTATAATATATATACATAGTATTATATATACATAAAGTTCCCATTACAGTTCCTGCCATCTCATCTTGAAAGGTGCTTTGAAGGCATCAGGTGAGGCTGGAGAACAAGACGTTTTATCTTTGTGACTGTTGTACACCAGTCCTGCCTTGTGAAGCCAATCCATCTGCTGACTCCTGTTAGCGTGTTGGTATATGTTCTCATTTTATTCCACTTACTTTTTCTCTTTTTAGTATCTGTCTAATAGGAATGCAGCTCAGTCAAGCAGAGCATATTTAACCTTGCAGTGCTTCGTTGTATTAGTTTGGCAAGCTTAGTGGGGTTATAAGTCCAATATTCATATGAAAGATTTGCCTCCCGCAGGAAAATCCATACAAACATAGCCAAATGTTCTCAGAAGCCAGGGAAATAAAGCTGGGATCTTAGAGTGGCTAATTGGATCTTGTGCTATCCCTGTGGTTTTCTAACAACTGAAAAAAAAAAAAACATCAGAAGAGTTTTTGTATGTTTTGGGTTTCCCTGTTGTTCCCCCTAAGATCCCTTTCTTGGCATGAGTTTTTCCTAAGAAACAGGATCCAGATGCTTTAGGAAAGAGTAATGGCTACTACCTAAGTCTGACTGTCTTTTCCATTTATTGTACATTGAAGGCCTGTCAGGAAAGGATTTATCACTTTAAAAGGTTATACAAATAGAGATGAAGGAATCATTTCATTTTGTAGATAATAAGTGTTAAAAATAATTTGTGGAGAGCATAAGGCAAAAGATTCTCAAGAATGATTTAGTGTTGTCATGACAGATTTTAAAAAAAAAAAAAAGCAGGCTGGAGATGTTCACAGAAATGGAAATGTTCAAAACCTGTTAGGTGAACCTTTCTGGTTGTGCTATCTATGTCCTGCATGCCCTTCGCTCTCACTTCCAAGATGAGTTAGTGGTGGAGGGGGAAGGACTGGAAATGGTCCTTCACGCTCTGCCCACTGTCCAGGCAGGGGCTCCTCGCTCTGGGGCTGGTTTGGCTGGTGCCCATGCTGCTGCCTGTACATTGCTGGGTGCCTGGAGGCTGCTGCTTATGTTTTTAGGAGAGACAGCCAAGGTCACTATAGTGTTCCCCCACTCCCTTGAAGTTTTGGGGGATGGGAAGGTTTAGTTTACTTTGCTGGCATTTTAGATCCCTGCTGACCCAAATTCTGTTCTGTTTAACCATTACCTGAGCCGTAACATTACTGTTTAACTTTCTGCAATCCAGACATAGTTTAAACAAGTCTCTGAATCTTTAGGGCTGCCTACAGTAGTACCTCAGGCAGGATGCTGTAGCGAAGGGCACCTTGGACTCTGTAGCATCCCTCCTCCAAATGTGCCATTATATTGGCTGTATTTGCACTCGCAGCAGGAACTGCCGCACGAAAAGAGAAATTTAGGGAAAGGCAACTAGTAAGGGGGGGTGGGCAAGGCAGTGTTCTGGGGCTGTCTTATTTAATGAAGGCAGTTTTGTACCTACCCTATGTCTAAGGCTGGCCTTAATGTTGAATCAGATTTGGTAGGCTGTCACGTAAGCAACAACGTTGATCCGGAGTGTGGAGGTTTGTGGTTGCAGACCTTTGGATGTCCAAGCAGCACCAGTTGTTGTTTCCCCTTTTCCTACAGGGTTGGGTAGTGGAAAGGGATGCTTTATAATGTGCTGAAGCATCCCTGATAAATACCCCAGGGGAAGAAGGAAGCCCACAAGGTGCTGTTTAAATATGGGCCTTTGGCATTTGGTTGTGTGCGCTTAAATAGAAGCACTTGTCCTCCTTTGCCTGAAGTGATACATCAGTTTCATGCATGTGATTGCTGTGGCAGTTAGGTTCATCACAGATTTTTAATCTTATGATGCAGATCTACAACACTTTTTGCTCTTATAAGGAGTTTGCTTTTTTGGCTTCTATGATGCAGATCTACAACACTTTTCTCAAATTTTGCTCTTATAAGGAGTTTGCTTTTTTGGCTTTTTTTTTGTTTGCAGTTTTTCTGCCATTAAAAACCCCCTCATTTTATTGCAGTGTGCTAAGCTACAGGATTTGGAGATCTGTCATTTTTAACAAAGATTTATTTTGTTTTATTCCATTTATTGCAGGAAGATGCCTGTTTTGTCACTAAACCATGGACTGAAATGAAAATGAAAACTAGTGACTCCCACAACACATAAATCAAAATTACCATTTCCTTGATGATTGCTTGGACTTCCAATTAATAGAATGTTTCAAATGATCATTGATGCCCATGAATAATAGAGTAAAACATGCTAGAATTAGGCAAAAGGAGCATTTATAGAATTCTAATGAGTTTTGAAGCAGCTTGTGGGTATATGAAATTTCCGTCTAATTGCTTTCTTTAAATGGAAAGTGATGGACAGGTACTGTGTCACACAGCAATGTCACTCTGCTCCTAACTGTCCTTCAGTAGGCAGCTATCCTACAGTAGGCAAAACCAACCATCCATGATAGAGCCTTATTTCCCTGCAGCTACGAGAAGGGCTTGTTGGCTTTCCTCATCCAAGTAGGATGTGATGTGGAGCGGCAGCTGCAACAGCTTGGAGTTGACTACCATGGGTTCAGGTATTAAGGTAATAAGATGATGATCTGGAAAGCTCAGATGGGAGAAGCTTCTGGGTGGTTTTCAGCCTGAGGGAACCCGGACCTATTTTACTGGAGTGTAGCCTGACCACTTCTAGTCCCTTCCTAGAGCAAGGACCACCCAGCAGCCTGCAGGAGAGGCTGCTTCTGTAACTTAGTGGTTAGGGATATTGGGATGGAGGAGCCAAGATCCAGCTTCTGTCATTTAGTTGATGTCTCTAGCTTTAACTTACTCCTATTACATGATCATGCTATGCATGCTGATTCTAAAACACTTTTATAAAGCTTGACACTTTATAAACTACAAGTTAAACTTGATTGCCTAATAGTTGTGTCTACTAGGTTGCAATGAAAATGAAATATTTTTGTTGGGATCTTCCCATTCCACCTAAAAGCTGAAGTGTCCTTTATGATGAAATTGAAGAAAAGAGGAAGTATTGAAACCAGTAATATCTTTTCTGCCTTCTAAGTATGACTTTAAAATTTTGGAGGTAATTCAGGAACCTGGATGTAACTAAATGTCAAGGAAATTCAGAAGGTCACTTCATAGCTGAACTCAAAAACTTTGTGGAGATCCTTGTGTCTTTTTGCTTCCAAAAAAAATTAGACATCAGGCTTTTAAGATGTCCTCTTAATTTCATTTGCATTGTTTGGTTCTGGAAATCACTGAATCTGAGGTAAGAAAATTACCTCTCCCCCATCAGTTTTGGAAGTATTTTTGCCACATGTGAGCTTTGCAGTTCCCACAGCCAGGGTTTTCCTGTACACCATGTAGTGTTCAAGGGTAGGAAAGTGACCCTGTACCATGGAAGAAGTTGTTGTGTTGTCCCTGTGTATACTCACCCATGCTCCCTAAATGTAGTGCCACCTAGCTCAGCCCTCCTCCCTTTCCCATTGAATCGTCGAGTTTTGAAGCTGTCACTTGGTCTCTTACTTGGGCTGATGGAGTTTGGTAAACACAGCTACTCAAGGTTTTTCTTCAGATTGATTTTTGGTATGTGTTTGTAGATGTTGCTCATGAAGTGGTGAAAATGAGAAATCTGGGAAGTGAGAGCCAGCATATGGAACAAGGAAATGAGAATGGGAACAATAAGCTAAATGTTGCTTTGGGGAGGCATGTTGTTAAGGATTTAGCTTTACAGTTTTACAACCTAGACTGTTTAAAGCTAATTTATGCTCTTCGACCCAGTAATATCTGTCTTCTGTCTGTTTATTGGAGAGATGATTGTAGTTGATGTAGATGTTTTCATACAGTTACTGTGTTGGCAAAAAGGAGATAGCATCTCTCTCCCCCAAAAATCCCTTGGCTCACAGTCACTGTCCACATTTTTCTAAGGTATATTAAATTATTTCTTCTTTTTCTGTATATTACAGTATCTCACTTATGTGCAACATTCCTGGAATCTATCATAAGGCCCTTAATACTCTTAATGATACAGATATTGTGGTGATGAACAAAGGAAAAAGAAAATAACTTTTTTATCATGTTCAGGCCTTCTTTATACATTTTCTCTACCGTTCCTTAAGTTTTCTCAATCTAAGTATCTGTAATGTTAATGCTGTTAATATTAATTTTTATGGAAGGTTGTTTGATTTAGCCTGCTTTCACTGAAGGAACAAGTAGTCTCCCCTTTTCATAAAGATGTTCTTCCTCCAACTATTCCCAGTACAGAAAGCTAACAACATACTTTTGTAGGCAAAATCAGAAAGCATCAGCAATTATGTTTGGGAGGTGGCGGGGGGGGGGATGACACACACACAAAGTGAAAAAATTAAAGCAGCAGTTGATCAGATGACTGGTTTTGTCAAAAAGAAACAAAAAAAAGACAGGTCTAAACTAAAAAATAAAAATTTCCACTTTGCTTTCAAGCATTTTACTGTGCTACTGGTAAAATTGTTCAAATTAATGCCACTGAAATGCATGGTACTATACCATTTTTGAGTAGTCTTTCAAAGTTGCTAAGAGCTTAGAGTGTCAAATACTTTTCAAATACTGAAAAGAGAACACAAGATTATGCATATTTTGAAAATAAAATAAATTTTATTTCCGGTAATGGAACTGAAAGCAACACACAGGTTTCCAGAAGCTTCGTTTCCAAGTACTTTTATCAGCAGAGTGAAGAAGAATGCATAGATGAAGGCTGGGTGCCCTTAGGTGTAGAGGATAATTGGGTCTCACACAACTTAGATCTGTTACTGTGTGCCTCTTGGAGTTTCATTACCTTTGATACTATCTTAGCAAGCTTTCAATGAGTCAGAACGTATGGATCTGCAAATTGTAATTTAGAAGCTGATATCAATTTAAATCACAGGAGTTTGATTCCAGCCACCACCCCTGCTGATAGCATGGAACACCCATGAAAGCAGTGCTTCACGGGGCTGGCCGCTCCTTAGGAAGCGTTGTGCTGTGGCTGACTGCAAGCCTGTCAATCCAAAACACTTCACGTGAAAGGAGAGAGAAGTCCTGTTTTAAAGACTTGAGTCTATTCTCTGGTTGATGGGGATGGGTTATCTGCTCGAGCCCGTAGGAAACTTCCCATGTTAGAAGAGATTCAGTACCAGGTGAGAGTGGTTGCCCTTTTTATAGCTATCCACAAGTTGTATTGAAGTTTAGAGTTGGTTTTTATTAGCCTTCACTCAGTGCTGGATGGTTTCTAGCAAGTGAAAAAAAACTAAATATAGTCCTAGAAAAATCTAATTGTCTCTAGTAAATTACCTGGAGCCACTGTGGGTAAAGTTGATTCCTTGGCACAAACTCCTCTAAGGCTTGCCCCATGGGTATTGTGGCCAAGACTGATTTCCCCGAAGGAGACGCTCCTTACAAAAAATAAACAATTAGAATCTAATGGAAAAGAGCCCAGATTGTTTATTCTTAAGCTGAAAATGATGGCCTTTCATAAAAATCTGTAGATGCTCAATCTGCATATTCAACTAAGATTCACAATACAAGTGAGCAAATGCAAATCTGTATGTTTTGTTGCAAACCCTCAAGGAATGACAAGAGGCTCTTGGTTTTGTTCTTCAGCTAGCAGCCATGGCTTTCCCAAGAGTCTGATTCCTTTATACAGGGCTTTTTTCCATGAAGAGTTTGCGGCCCTTGTGACAGTGGTGAGACTTCTTCTTCCTTGCCTGACAGCCCGTGTAAAATACTGAGCACTTTTCATCATCTTCTATGCCTTCTTGGTCTTACTAACACACTCCTCCTTTCATTCGCAGAATACAGGCTGCTCCTCTAGGATCTAATTATTGGACAGGACCTCTATGGGGAGGATCTAATAGGTATCCAAGGAGGACTTGCTCTTTTTACACACTTGTGGTTTAACTAATGGGCAGCATTGCCAAATGTAAGGTTTTCTGCAAAGTCTTGAACTTCTAGGATGTTTCTCTCATTCTTTGCATTTTGGTGGCTGTTCCTTCTTCTCCCCCCTCCAAAACGGGAGCTGTATTGCTTCCAAAATTGCTTCTGGGTATCAGGAAACCAAACATCTTATTATAAAGCTTATAGCTATGTACCTGGGTGTGTAACTCTACCAGAGAGAATGCCAAGCCCTGCTATGTAACAAAACTTTCCTATCTTTACTTTTAGTACCTGGTATTTCAGGGATCTTGAATCAAAAGCTGGAAAGGCTCCCATCATCTGCAGTCAACTTTGAACCAAGCCCAGTATGGCGCAGTTACTGCTGTTAGCAGATCAGTGTTTTGCAAGAAGTAGCAACAGTGGCATCCGTAGAAGTTGTGAAACTGAGCGCAGCCTACCTGCTGTAGATGTGTAACAAGCTGGGAATGGTTTATGCCTGATCCATCTGCTTCTTCAATAGCTTAGGCTTTGAAATAAAATGACACCTCTTTAGTAGGCTGGGCACCAGATGACAGTAAAAATTGAATCCACTATCTGAAATAATTTTTTTTCATTAGCCACTTACATGCAGTAAACAGATTTGCTTTCTTTTTTCTTGTGCAATCCCAGAAAAACAGCTTATATGCTATATTTTCAATGTAAAGCATTTGCATTTCATGCTGTCCTAACGCTACTCTATTCTCTACTTTATCCTTATTGTTCTTTTAAAACTGCATCTGCTTCATATAGCCCTCATTTAATGCCTGATGTATTCTTTGATTGCAAACTATTGCTGTGGCAAGTTTGCAAAGGATTAGCTTTTAACTGGATATTTAAATCAATTTTGTAAGTATATTGGAAATAAAAAGCAAATCATAGATCACGGATAAATTGGTTCCCACATGACTCTGTTAAGGATTTTGATGAAAACATTGCTTACTTTATCATTCACCGGAAAAAAAATCATTAACAAAAGTAATGAATGCGAGTGTCAGCTTTTGATTTTCCTCAAAACTGATGTTACCTTCCCTTGCTCTTGATCTCGTATACACTTACCTGTATGAGAATAGTGCCAGTGCGAGAAGACATATGGGTAAATCTAGATGTGTAAATCTTCACACGATCCAGGCTGTAAGCCCTGTTCTGCTGGTGTTTGGGCTGTTGCAGCCGGCTTTCTTTACCTGCCTGCGGCAACAACTCCCGTTCGAGGTGAGACGGCACGAGAGCCTCACATCCCCCGCCCTTGGGCCACTGAGACACAAACACCAATATGAGGATATCACAAATGGTGTTTATTAACTCTCTTTCACTGCTTTTATATGCAAACTACTTCGTTCCCACCTTTGCAGTTACATCATAAGCTCTATCACGGGGCGGTCAGTCCCTATCCTTTCCGTACATCGCGAGATCTTCCGGTCGCCAATCCCTACATTGGGCAGGTCACCAAACATCAGAAAGTAAAGGTACCAGTAAGAGTATTAACATTGTCTCACTGTACGTACTGCGTGTTTCACAGTATTTGGTAAATGGAGTAAAATGTTGTATGACATTAAGCTGTATAATGAGAAAAGCAAGATGAAAAATATTAAATATAAATAAGGCTGAATTAATATGACTAGTAGAACAGTTACTTAAATGTTTACTGACACTTCTGACTTTTAATGAGATTATATTAACACTTCCTTTTTTATTTACCTCCTAATCAGTAAAAAAAAAACCCTGAGTGTTGTCAATACTGTCTTTGAGGAGTAGAATATTGGGAAAAAAACTAACGTGCACCTCACGCCTTTTTAATTAACTCACATGTTTATCCCTGATATAAGTTCTCAAACTACCAGATAATGATCGTGAAACACCTACTGTGACTTAGCTCTCTATATCATCCAGAATAGTTAGGGCAGTAATCGGGACATTTCAGTGGTCTGACTGTTGGAAGGACCCTGTGGAGTTGCTAGTCTTTGCTGCAGTCATTTCTGGTTTTCTGTGGTGGGTGCAGAGGATGGATCCATGACCCTGTGTCATAGAGTGGTGCTGGCAGCGGTGTGTAGAGGCCACACAAGACTTGGGGTACAGTAACAGGGGAATATCTCTGGATGCTTCCTATTTCTCATTCAGTCACAGAAGCCTGTAGCAAGATTAACAGGTTTGGCTTTGAGGAGAAAGCCTCAGCATGCCCAGCTCCAAAAGTCAGAAGATTTACAGTTTGAAAATATCATTATACTTTGTTTAACAAGTATTAAAAGCTTGGGGGAAAAAAAACCCCACCTCTTAATTGTACATTTTCTCTCTCCAAATTTTCAAATAAAGAATGCAGCTCTGAACAGAAACCAACCATGGAAATTTTAAATCTGAAAGAGATTTCTTTTTGGAATTGCCGATACATCAGCAGGAGCACCTGATGGAAATTGCTTTGTAAATGTCATGCCTACTGAAAGTAATAGTGGAAGTCTGACTTGCATTTTATTCCAATCCTTCTGATGAAATTGAAAGAGACCAAGATTAGCGATAAACCCGCTGGAACAGAAAACTTCCATTCTCACAGTACATCAGAAGAAATAATTTTAAAATCACCCTTTTGTCTGGGTGGACAGAGATGGCGGGACTGTTACCTGCTAAGTTACAGGACACTTGCATTCCTCAAACTTTAAATTGGTAGACATTCAGAAATTGCTTTACATAAAAACATGTATAAATGCAGTTTCTGTCACATGCCTAGCAAAATCAGCCAAGCTGCTGGAATGTGCAGGAAAGCCGTGATGGAAATAGATATTATCTGCTAAAACTGTTGGATCATGATGGAGGAACTCCAATGACAACTTACAAGTGTGCTCTCGACTATTTGCATATAAATTATTCTTTTTGTCAGTGAAATAGGGAAAGTGGTGTAGTGATTTAAAAAAAGGGTAGAAATCAAGGTTCTGATCTTGCTAAGACTTTCTCAAACACTTATTTTTACATAGTGTGTATTTTTCTGTTACTATCTTAAAGGAATAAAAAAAAGTACAATGAAAATCTTCCCTGTATGAAGAAAATGTCAAGTTTCCATGGTGAAGCACTCAGGATCAGTCCACATCCACTGTTAAGGTTGCACAGAGTTGGTATCCAACTCCTAATGTTCCTCCTTCATAAGTATTGAATTTTTTTTTGGTAATTTATTGTCTTCAAAACAGTGTTTCCTGAAGACTAAGCTAGAAATAGATGAGCAGGTAAAAGTTGAATAATGTCTTTGCAACGTATTCTTTTCGTTGATGAACTTGATGCAGAATTATTTTTCAGCTTAGGAACAGTACACTGCTAAAGCAAATGATGCTGCTCATCCTTGTCTTGAGCTTTGTCATTCTCACTCTAAGCAGCAGAGCAGTTCCAGTTTTGGCCTCCTCTAGGCAACAAATTTCTCCCTCTGCCTTCTCGTTCTCTGGGCTCATACACTACCAAGTAATTTTTTTGTATATTGTATTCTAACACAGTACCAATATGTGGCCTTATTAACGCCTGACTCCTACTGGCTAGGCACTTAAAATAACTTTTTTGAGAAGCTACATCTTCTTGAAGGCCACAAGTACAACCCAGCTGATTTTTTTTGGTCCTGATTACTGTATTGAGACTCCTTACCTATTTATCAAATTTTTTTGACTGATTACTTTCAGAGAAGCATCCATAAAATGCCAAGTGTGATGGAAGTTGGCAAAGACAACTGGCACTGTGTTGGAACCCATGCTGAGCTGTTCAGTGTGAGGTGTCACACAAATGGATTAATGCTGCTCATTTGTTGGGGGGGTTCGGCCAAACAGGTGTGTGATGGATGGATGGCTCTTCAGAAATCAAATTACTGATACATACAGAGCCTTGCTACTATTCTTGCCACCCATGTTGTCAACTGGAGGAAAAAATATTTCAATGTAGTGCTTTGATGGAAAACCTACACAGGGATCGCTGCTCAGATTGCTACCCAGGAAGGCAGCTAAAAGTCAGGACAAATCTTCATGAAACTAACATGTGGGCGTTGAAGCAAGAATTTTCATGTGATGTGAGGATACTTGAAGACATGTTCTCCATAGGGTTTAAAATATTAAATTTTTTGTTTGTCTGCCTTGCTTCTCGGGTCACCTTTTTCCTTCTCCCACTCCCCAGCCTTGCTTGAATTTAAAATTGGTGAAGCTGTGATTTATGTTTCCCTGAAAATTGTGTATGATACATTCATGTCTCCACTGGAGTCCACCAGCAGACTCTTTAACTGTCTACAGACTGCAGAACTGCATTAGATCCAAGGCTCTCAATACATCTGGCCCCTTTGACTAACTGAGAATCCAGGTGCTTTTAAAATGAAATTTCAGAGCGCATAAGCAAAGTTTATTAGTAAACTAAATACTGACTGTCTGCACAGCTCTTCTACCACAGCTGGTTGTCCACATATTGCAAGACTCAAACCAATAACACCTTACTGACCCAAGAATTCAAACTTGCTTGAGGGTGATAGGAAAGAAGATGGAAAATAGCATTAGTGAGCCTTATGGGTGGGGGTACCTGCCCTGGGCATAGGAAGAAGGGTTTTCATGATATTCTGTTAAAAGGATGTTCAAGAGAGTCAACAGACACTGGTAAGTTTGCTGATAAACTAGACTTTTTTTTTTGTTTTTTGCCTACCAAATTTTCACTACTGGCATATATTTCCCATTTTTCTGTGCCATAAATTTCTGTCTGCTATGCAAGACAATGCCTCCTGGTGCTTTATGATCCTTTAGACTAGTTTTTCCTGAGTTTCTGGAGCTCTCATGTTAAAATCTCAAGGTGACCCATTAGCAAGTGACCAGGTAGCTCAACTGAAAGCCTGACAATTGATTCTGGTATTTTTGAAGGTACAAATAAAAACTTTCAAATGTTTCTAAAATTTCCAAGTGTTCTAAACATTCTAGAGCATGCTGTTTTGTATTTGAGTTAGCATCCTGTCTGACACTAACAAATTCACCACAGCATTCACCCCCTTGACCCAGGCTTTGCATGCCTTTGCTGAGCTACAGAAGTGGCTCATGCTCCTGTATAGGTCAAAAGCAAATTTCTGGGTGCCTCTTGCAAAGAGCAGTGATACTGGCTGAGTGTTTTCACTTCGTTATGTCCTTGAAAGCTCCTGTATTCAGTGGCACAAAAATACTGGAATTGCTGTTTCATGGAGATGTATGTTCTACACTGGGTTTCTCTAGGCTGCAGTAGACTAATTCTGTCTTGTGTTTAGAGGGTGGGGCTGTAAAGATTGACTGAAGTTCTTGAATTGTGTATTTTTCTTTTTTCTTCCCCCCCCCCCCCCAGTGTTTTCATTTTAGAGTGTCTGGAGGCTGTTACTCTCTGTCATAGTTCTACGAAGCTCACTTCTGCAGCCAGCCTTGTACACCGCAGAGTACAAGCAGTGGGGGAAGCTGTGTGGTGGAGGTCTCTGGAAGCAGAGCCAGAAGCCTCCTCATGCACTGCATCTGCAGAAGAGCCAATCTTTAGCTTTGCTAAAGATTTGAATTTCTGATGACGAAGAGTTGCACTTAAGTAGGTGTGACAATGTTTGCTGATCTGTAGCAATGAACTGTTTTCCTTATAGCTTCTCTGATGTAGGTGATGGCTCTTTAACTGGGTATTCTTTACTAAATTTATCCTTTACTATTTGCACCACCACATGTGCAGGACAGGGTCTGCGCTGCTTGTTCCTGACAGGGATGCAGTAATTACAGACAGCAGAGGATGAAAAGGGCTCTTTATCAGTCTAACCTGGCTGCCCTAAAAACTGTGCACCAGCAGCATTTTATTGGCAGGATTAAATGTCAGGTGCCTGGCTTTAGAACTGACTCCTGCTGTGTTTTGATGAATACTTGTACTTTCCCAGTACACAATAAGAGTGCCTGGAGTACACCAGTGCTTTAAAAACTAATACTTGAAACAGTCTGCAGTATCATGAGACTTTTGTCATCTTTCCCATACAGCCCACTGCACCTGAAAGCGTTCCTGCCTTAGAGCAGATTCTTAACATACATAAGAAATTAGCTTGAGCTCTACAAAAACGAGCCATGTGTTCTCTGTACAGAACAAGAACATTTGCAGTAAAAACAAGTTATGAGAATAAACAGCTTCACCTGTTTATTGAACACAGTGACTTTGTAGTCATTTTCATATAAGCAGTGGCAAAGAAAATTTTCAAAGCGCAGTCTTCTGAGATGTGAACATAAGCTATAGAGGACAGATTCAAGGTGTAGAATTGAGCTTTTGACTCTCTGTGGTTTTTTTTCTTTGTTTCATATTCCATATACTACTACTCGAATAAAGTAGAAATCGGGAAACTTGTTTCTCCCCTTCCAGTAGGAGAAGGGCTCTGATGGTTGGCCTGCACTCCCATCCCAAAGATCTCTTGATTTCATCCTCTCCTGCCCCCTGACGTGTATTTCTCCAATGTAGAAAAATAATTATGTGTTTGCATAATTTCTGGTACTCAAATAAGAATATAAATCACGAGGTCCACAGTTGATGTTGTAAACTTTTATCCATCTGCAGTGCAGATTCTGCAGTTGCAAAGACCTTAAAATGACATCAGTTTTCCAAGCACCGCCTTGGAAAAAACATGCATCCTGAACTTGTTTGTGCTGTATTTCCATTAGATTGACTTGAAGAGCCACAGGGAGAGGGTATAATGCCCTAGTGACTCTTTCACTCTTCTCACTAGTGCCTCTTTTGGAGAATGAATACCAGTGACTGATCCTGCTCTGCTAGGTGCCTAGCTTTCTTGTGGATGTGTGGTGAGGTTTTAGGTCTCTTACAGCTGGATGCTATGAGGGGGAGGGTTTTCCAGGGTAGGCAGGTACCTAAATGGGTTTATAGGCATAACCTGTAACCCTGTTGTTGATACAAATACTTTAAACTTGATGTATAAATTGTAGGCTCAAATCAGCACAGCTGAGCGTTTCGTCACCAGGTTCTTCTCACATATGTATAGCTGCTGTTGCACCAGTTTACGCTTGCAGCTTACTTAACGGTCCAGAGTGGTGGTGGGTGAAAAATTGTGTCTACGAGAGAGACCATGCTTTTCAAAATGAGACTTCTTGATTGTCTTAAGAGGTTGGCGAGGGAAATGTTTGGTATGTTTTTCTAATGCTGTCAATGTATATCACTTCATTGCTTGAATTCAGTAAAGCTGGGGCTAAATACATAGTCTGAGGCACACAAAGATTCAGGTTTGGTTTTTTTGTTTGGTAGGTTTTAGAGGAGTTTAAGTGCATTCATTTAAAATACTTTGAAGCACCTAATTATTTTACAGACTATTACCTAATGAATTTGTATGCCTATTTTTTCCTGTGATTGTATCATTAATGACTGCATGCTATCAGCAAATTATGGAGTCCAGTTAACAAATGCATTTACATATTAGACACCTGACCGTGTAAATTTGCATTTGTTCATCATTTGATTTTACCGAGCTGTTGCGTATCTAGATGCACACATCACATTGCTAAAATCAGTCAGGCATTACACACATTTAATGAAGAAGAGTGTTAACAGCCCTGCCGTGGCACATCTCTCAGAAGGTCAGCATCATCCTCTGGAGTCTTATAAAAGAACAAGAGAAGGAAGAATAAATTTGACCATCTTTAAAAGCTATGAATGTAAAACAAATGAGAAGCTAACCGCACTAATTTGTTCATTCTTCTTTGTGTAGCTTGTACAGCTTCCATCTATGAGTGTGCCCTGAAAGAATAATGTTTGCCAAAGATTCGTTGGGATTTTTTGGAATAAAAGGAGGATTAACTTGATAACTTTAAGAAGAGCTGCTCAATATACACTGTTATCGCTTTCAAAAATATATTTGCCGTGCTCTTCTTATAATCTTTAGATGGTTGTTTACTATGCCAGTCTCTGACAGCTGCAGAAATACCGTGTGACAGGTTTGTCAGGTGACGGATGCCTCGCAGTTGCTCTGTGCATTGGGGCAGACTGTGAGCTCCTGTAATTCAGTACCACTCCACTGAAACTATTGCTGTCATATGAGCTTTTGGGTTGTTTTTTTTAACTTGTTACAGTTTGTCACAATTGTAATTGATATTATCTAATGGTTTCAATTTTAAGATTTTATTCTAAGTTGGTTTTAACCGCTAGGCTGTAGCTTTTGACCAGGTGGGCTGATGTGTTCCCATCTGACCACCTCTGTGTGCAGGACCTAATTCTGGGGGTAAGAGGGAGCTCTTGGGAGAGGAATACCTGCTTGCTTTGCTGCTACAAAAGCCGTTCAGCTATATCTTAGAACAGATTTAAGAAAAAAATATTACAGTTATTGAAAATTCTTGTAATTCTAGAGACTTGAAACTTGGCAAGGATATCGCGCACACAAATTTTTTAAAGTAATATTCTATGAATAATCTCTTTTTTTTTTCTGAGTTAGCTTATTCAACTGGAAAAAAAATATTTCAGTTCAGCTACAGAATAATATCTTATTTCTTCACCAAACTGGAAAAGAAAATGGCTTTCCATAAATCTTTAGTTTAAGCTGCCATGCTTTACCTCTTTTTTTTTTTTAATATTGAAAAGAATAGTAAGTTGTTTTTTTTTTTACAGCTGCCTTTAACTTTCTTGACAAGCCCTTACAAACTTAGCAAGTATTCATTGCTCAGACACGTTTGCTGTGTTGCCTTTTGCAGGTGGTGCTGAGCAGACGCTGTGGTGTGGTGTCTGGCGGGCTCACTTGTGAGTAGCAAGTGGGATGCTCTTTCTGTAGATCTCTAACTCCGCAACACACATGGCTTACTTTTAGAAGCTTCTAAAAATGACAAGCAGCATAGGAGTTTTCCTCCTATGTTTTTATAAGATGCTAATGCTTCCACCACAGTCCAGGTGGCAGCACCACCGTCCAAAGACTCCTGCATCGTTAGGTGTGGCTCGCACTCCTGGCTCAGTTTTAAAGGCAAGTGCACTATGAAACACGATAGTGACAACTTCTTTAACTCTCTGGATCACGCAGAGCAGCGTCACGAAGTGGTACCCCGGCTAACGCCCGTGGGCCTGCGTGCAGTGCAGTGCGGGCGGGTGCCAGCCAGTGCGGGGGCATCAGCAGCGCTGCCCACCCATGGCAGAGTTGTGCTCTGCTGCCACGGCTCCAGCCGCTGTTTTGGGTGCTCTGCGGGGCCCAGCCTGGGTTCCTCTATGCTGTGTTGCTGCACTGTAGCGAGGGCTGTTGGTGGACCCTTGCTGCGGACTTGTGGAGCAGCGGCAGCCCCCCCCCTGC
>NW_009260616.1:3346567-3349237 GCF_000687185.1 Egretta garzetta
TGACTAGTAAAATTGTGTCGTTTCTGATTAAAACAACATGTATTGGAGCACTGAAAGAGAGCACACTGGTGTTTGTATTCTTTATGGGCACTGAAGGTGATCCAGGGTATTACAAACCACTACGCCCTATCTCAGTACCTGGCAAACTGAACAAACCAAAAAAGAAAAAAAAAAAACAACCTACTGCTATCAAGATCATGATAAGACGAGGTCAAAATAGGATGACTTCTGCAAAGGCAGCCTGTGCTTCACTAGTTAATCTTCTTGAATTGTTTTAATGTAGCAATAGAGGAGCAAATAAAGGGAAATGGTTGGCACAGTTTATGAAAATAAGGGAAGGTCAATGAAGCATAGAGCTATTGTAGTGGAGAGCAGAACAAAAAGGCGTGAAGGCAATTATACCAGCAGTGATAAGACTGTAATGTCTTTGATGCAGAACAGCAGCTACCTTGCCTGAAATCTGGTTGAGGCTTTCAGGTTCTTCCTTAATCATTATTAACAGTGGTCGTGGTATAAAAACCTCTCTGAAAACTGTAAGAGGAAGCCTATTTAAAGAAAAATTCTGAACAGTTTTGAATAAAAGTATGCAGATGCTCAGAGTGAAATTTGCTTTAGTATTTTTAAAGAAAGTTGCATGGAAATGTTTTCTGTACTATGATTAGCTTTGATAATAAATACCCATGAAAGTATATAAAGATACAGAATGTGTGAAGGATGCCTGTATTTGAGATAAATTTTGCATCTGTGAATTTGTCCAAGAGTGGGATTTAGATGCACTTGGTCTGGTCATTTATAAAGCATTTGTGTCATTAACTGTTGGCCTTCCTATTATGGCCCTAAAAGACGATGTAGCAAAGACTTGTTTTCACTTGAAAAGCCTTTGAAAAGTTATAGAGCTGCTGTTGGGTTTCTCTTCACCTGGTTAGTTCATTTAACTGGATTGCAGCTGCTCTAGGCTTTTGCTGATGGGAAATGTGAGGCCAAAGAAGGCCACTCTGCTGCTGGTGGCACTCGGGGAGGTGCTCCCATTGTGTCTGCTTCTCAGGTGAAGAGCTGCTCAGCCCAGAAGGGCTATAAGATGTAAAGTCATGCATTGGCAGACTTTTACATTTTGACGGGTTTTCTCTTTGTGATAGCCCAAATTTGATTTTGAGTCGGGTCTACCTTCCAGAAGGATGCCCAGCTTTGGCTTGAAGACAGCATGGATGGAAAATGTACTGCTTTTCTCAGCTGTTTGCCCCAGCAGCTACGTTTTGCACCTTCTTTCCAGTATCAATTTATCTAGCTTTTCTCTGCGCTTTCTCAGCTTAATTAAAGAATATTTTTGCCAGGTAGTAGTCTCTCTTTATAAAGGTATTTATCAGCTGTAATCAGGTTTTTTAAACAAAACCAGTTACACTTTCACAATGTGGTATTTTTCAACATCTGTAGCCTTTTTACTGGCTTTTTTTTATGTAGCCTTTTCCATGTTTTCTGTGTCTTTGGAGAAGATATGTTGTAGAAGAAGGGACGGCATTCCAGCACTGGTCACAGCAGTGCCTCTGACAGAAACAGGATCACCTTTTTCCTCCTGTGCTTAGCCCTGCTTCTGGCTTCTCTCTTCTTACCTCTTGTTTGGTTTTATTATTCAGCACTTGAGTAACTTGGGTCCCTACTATATCTGCATTTATACCTGCTAACTGGTGGGTTTTTTTTTTTCATCCCAGAGGATCCATTAATTAAAAGATTACAATTACATGGTTATAATTCCGGATTAGATTTGGAAAGGAAAGGCTTATTACTCTATTTAAGTATATGCGTGCAGGAGCACTGGATTAAAAAATACCTTATTAAATAGAATATACCTTTACAAAGGTTACTAATTTAGCTTTTTACATGCTGAATGTTATTTTAACACAGCAAAAATTCGTAGGCTGAAAAGGTTTTGCCACAGCTCTAAAGCTGTCATCTAAGCGCTGTAAAATTTATATGTGCCATGAGGTCTCTAAACTGAAATCCGAAGTCATATTTTGGTTTATAAAATGAGAAGGAACATGGTGCAATGCAATTTTGCCTCTATGCGGTGTGTGCCAAATGACCTGTTACCCATCTAAAGGAAGATAGGTTCATCACACTGTTATTGTTGAAAATTTAGAATTTTTGAAAACCCACAGAAAAAGATCTTCAAATACTCTGGGGTTCCCCTTCCACCTCATCCTTGCTGCTAACAGTTCATTGTCAAATGTTTTGCATTTAGTAAATCTCCTTACAACTTTCTGGTTTGAATTACATCCAAGTAGTGAGCCAACATTCCCCCCCCAGTAACTTCAGCTGCAGCACCATGACACAAATAATGTCACAGTGTTGCTGCTGTGCACAGGCAGCCTCGTCTCCTGTTTGGTCCCCTCAGGATGGAAGAGATTCCCCCCAGCTCCCTGGGAGCGATGGGTGGAGCTGATTCACTTTCTTCTGCAGCCAAGACTCTTTTTCCCTATTTCTCACTTGCTCTAGCAGCTGTTGAAATGAACTTCTGGCTTTTCTGCAGAAATGATGTGGTACAAAGGTGACATACAGGTGTGTTCCACTCTGGTCTCCCTTTTGGTTTCATAGGATCATCATATCATGAATGGTTTGGGTTGGAAGGGACCCCTAGAGGTCATCTAGTCCAACCCCCCTGCAGTGAGCAGGGAC
>NW_009260616.1:3349593-3380519 GCF_000687185.1 Egretta garzetta
CTCCTCTGGACCCGCTCCCACACTTCCATGTCCTTCTTGTGCTGAGGGCTCCAGAGCTGGATGCAGGGCTCCGGGTGGGGTCTCAACCAGAGCAGAGCAGGGGGGCAGAATCACCTCTCTCGACCTGCTGGCCACGCTTCTTTTGATGCAGCCCAGGGTATGGTTGGCCTTCTGGGCTGCCAGCACACTGTGCCAGCTATGTCCAGCTTTTCATCCATCAGTACCCCCAAGTCCCTCTCGGCAGGTGCCTGGCTGCCACCAGTTGTGAATTTGTGTGTGCTCATTAGAGGCATAACATGATGATGGAGTAGTGCTCCCTGGTGAACAAAGCCCTTCCTGGTAAGATAGCACTCTAAAGAAGATCTTAAAGTGTGACAAATTCACTTTGATGTCTCGTCGTCTGGGATTCTTATTCCTTCTGAAGCACGATCTTGCTGTACAAGCATGGACATCTTTCTATTGCTGCTACAGTCAAGTGTTACAATTTTAATTTTACAAACTTGAAAATGAACTTACTCAAATGCTCACAGTTAAAACCTCATTTCTGATACAAGCCCACGGTGTTCTGCCTGAAGACTGTGTCCGATCACAATAGTATTTGGTTCATTATTCTCTAATCTGCAGTTTGTAAACTGGTTGTCTTCCTGGGACAGTAATGTACAGTCCATGGTGTGTAACTGAAGTTAACATTTATATTGAGCTTAGTGATTTAAGTACAGTTAATCTCTTTATTAATGCTCATTAGTAGTCTGCAAGATCATGTTTTCATTTCTAGTTGACAGAGAAAGAACATTTGGTTAATTACGCGGTGAAAGCCAGAATGCGTCTTTTTGCCCTAATTGCAACAATTTGCAGCAATGACTATTGTTTTTTATAATTCACAAGAACAAGAAACAATGGAGAAAAAAGCTATATACAGCATTTTAAACAAGTAGCATATACCTCAATATTACCTTAATGCATGGAACTCCCTTCTGCAACTTCATGGGATAGTACCACTGAAAAACCAGCCAAGTCACTGTACTCTGCTCTGGACAATATCCCTGTGTGCAAAATGGAATAGCACCAGATCTTCAAGTCTTTACTCAGTCCTCAACCAATCATGAAGACCTTGGGATTTCTCCTTGGCCTTTTCAGTGCGGACTGTACGTTCAAGGTCTGCCTGGCACCGCTCTTTCTGTTTGAAGCGGGTTTCACCCCCCCGCCCTGTGTTAAGAAGTGGTGTGGAGTGTTTTGGCAAAGCTGCTGACTCAATTAAGCAATGCTGTCAGTCTTGCCTTTCTTTTTGAAGAGACAAATTGGTACTTATAAAACTGGGAGCAAACCCAATACAACACGTTACTGAATGTTAAATTTTCTGTCTGAAGATTTATTAAGTGTTCAGAAGCTTTTTTTCTTTGGTTCAGAATATTAAAGGGATAATTGTATTTCTGGAGTTGTCTGCATTTGAGCTACAAATCACCGAGCGTTTTAATTCAGGCCAGGTAATTGTGTTGCTTTGATTGATTGCATTTTTAAGGCAAAAGAGCAGTTTTTAATACAGGCTGAACATTTTAGTCAGTTCGCTCTTGATTAAAAGTGCCTTGTGGTGACATATTGTCAGAAAGAGGTTTTTTCACGATAATCTTGGCTAGTAAGATAATACAAAGTAATAACTCCAATGTTTTACCTGTTTCTCTTTACGTATTGTGAAAATTGCGTGCCCTCCTCAAATGGCCCAAAGGGAAAGCTAGAGATGAGTATATGTTCCTTTTAGGAGGGGTATTGTTTGCATATATTTTGAATAGAAATGGCCCTGCCAGCCCATCATCTGTAGGCTATGGCATAGCCCTGTTGCCATGAAGCAACTGGTAAGAGTCCCAGGCTGTGCCAAGGGAGGGTGTTGCTACTGTCGAATTCACAGAGTCTTGCTTTCGGCACAAGTTTTCTCCTTCTTGAGGCAATTAATTCTCCTTTTGTCTCCCGTGTTAATCTGGATGCGTGCGCTCTCTTTTCTGGCTGCTGTGTAACGTACTGTTGTAATTAGCTGCTGGCTTTGGCTGGGGAAGTTGCATCATTAAGAGAAAGGAGCTGGAGGTTTCTAAGTTGCTTTCTTAAGGATCTCAAATCCTGCTGTTAGGACGGGAAGGCCCGAGTTCTACTCTCGTCGTTGGCAGAGCTTGAGGCCTCGGCGTTTCTCATCACGAGCAGTTGTTTAACAGATGTGAGGCTATAGTGGGTATATGAGATTACAGCAAAGGTGAGAGTTACTGCAGCAGGTACAGGACAGACCGAATGGATGAGTACCCACAAGCTCAGCTGGAGCCAGGCTTAGCGGTGAGTAGGAGAAGGTGGGAGGAGAACTGAATGAACAGCCGCTACGTGAAAAATGGCCCATTTGGGAAAAAGGAGCAGTGTGGACAAATGCTGATGTTAAAAATAGTTAGAGCAGGCACTCTTAGGGAGACATCAGAGAGGTAGCAGTGTTATGTGGGAGAAAGGTGCAAGAAGAATAGGGCCCAAGATCTCATGGGTTACGGTCTAGAGTCTGACAGCCTGTCTATCAATGGCTAGGGAGACATGATTTCATGTCTCTGCCTCAGCTTCTCCAGACATAGGGTGGAGGTGTGAAATGTACTTTGTATGATGAAGCAGAGCATGAGAAGTCTTCCTGCAGAGAGGAGTTCCGTGCTAGTGTTTGGTTTTGGCATGGACGTCTTGAAATTTTGAGACAGTGACAGCAAATGTTTGACTGGCTATTTCTCTGGGATGTGGAGATAAGCGGTAGACTTTTAATAGGTATATTAAATATTAGTTTGGTCATAAACATGCTCCTCTTGTGCTATGAGCCTTACCTACTAACCCAGAGTTGAGTGTTGAGTGGAGATTAAATAGCGGTTCTTGTCATTATTCAAGAAGTTGGATATTTCATGTCTTCCCGTTGCTGGAGTTCATTTTATTTCATACATATGGATTTAGCTATAATGTAGTAATTGCATTTTCTGGTGATTAACATTGCCCTGGTGTAAAATATAAGAGCCACAGCCTCCAAGAGCACTGTCTTCCAAAGTCATCCTATCACATGGCCCACTGGCAGAGGCAAATGAAGTTAAGTAATTTAATTAGCTACGATTAGCATTTAAAGCTGTCTACCCAGAAACCAATAAAGAGGTTCACAATTCATCCTGTATTATTTCACAGAAGGCTTTAACAGCATTAGGTGAAGGCAGTCTAGTTGAGGGAGGTAGTAATTCAATCTGTCCTTCTCCTCTGAATTCCTGGTTTAAACCAGTAATGAGCAAAGATGGTTGTTATTAGGCAGCTGTTAAATGCCTGGTGGCGAGTGACTAGGTGACAGCAGCCCAGTTGCTCCAGGACAGTTGTATAAATGACAAAAAGCATCGTCACGGCTGGTGCTGAGCCGCCACCTGGCTTGGCAGGAGCTGCCTTCGTCCTGGCTGGCACAGTGCCGGTGGCTGGCGTCGAGTGGTGCCGGGGG
Source organism: Egretta garzetta (assembly GCF_000687185.1). Taxonomy (NCBI): domain Eukaryota; kingdom Metazoa; phylum Chordata; class Aves; order Pelecaniformes; family Ardeidae; genus Egretta; species Egretta garzetta. The sequence goes on from NW_009260616.1 coordinate 3,353,072, forward strand.
AAGGTGTGGGAAAGGCTGCTTTCCTCCCGCTCCCCTTCTCTGGGCTGCAGTTAAACACAAGTCTGGTTCTCAGAATTGCAAATTTGGCTTCTTCAGAACCGCTCAATTCACTTAGGAAAGCAAACGCCCCCCAATCCCACCCCCCCGTCGCAACTTTAAAGGACGTGCCAGTTGGGCACGCAGCAAAAGCCATTTACAGTTGGAATAAAGCAGGACCTGGGGTGGCAGTGCCAGGCCCAGCTCCTTTTGAAACCCCGGGAAAGGCTGCCACAGCGTGGGTGTCTGTCTGTACCCTTTTGTGCGTTAACATACGTGCCAACTGGGCGAGTGTGGGCAAAGGCAGAGTCTGGCTTAATGGCACACAAAGCAAATGTCAGCTAAATAGGTTTTCTTTATCTTAATAAGTGATGCGATGTTGGCAATGGTACAGCTGTGCCGGATTGCCGTGCAGCGGGTTCCAGCTCTGCCATCCCTCCCCGCCGGGTGCCCAGGCATCGCTGCCCGCCTGCCCCGGTGTCCCCCTCTCCCCAGGGGCAGGTCAGCGGTGCTGCCTCCACACTCTGTCAGAAACACTGCGGGCTCGCTCAGCAGAATTCCCTTCTGAAAGCCTATTTTCACGATTTTCAACCAGGCCTATTACCTGACCTAAATGGCACCGTGATTTTCAGGTTTAAGTGTACCAGCAACCAGCAAAAAAACAGGTCAAACCATTTGCCACCTAAAGAAAATGCCACAAGCACAGTTGCTGTTCAAGGTGTCAATGAACTTTCTGAAAGCATTAGTGGAAAATCCTGTATTCTTTTTAACACCGTTTTTAACTCTCGCGGTCCTTCAAAAAGCAGGGAAATAAAGCAAGCTGCTTCTGCTGCTTACTTTTTGCCCCAAAAGAGAGAGGTTTCCAGCTCCCCGAACCAGTTCTGGCTTTTGTTTCCCTCCCGCCCAGTACAGGGCGGGGACTGGGGACAGTGGGTGTGTTGCACAGTTGGACACTCAGCGTACGGATCATGCTGGTGAGAATTAAGAGGGGGAGTGAAGTGTGAAGGCATGTTGCCCTAATCCCTCGGTGAGAGCTGCCCTTTGGGGTTGTGTCTCTCTCTGCCCTGATAGATCGGCCTTTTTGTAGTCCCATACACCTACCCCAAACCACCTTTTCGGTAGATCGGTGCATTATTTTTATAAGGTCTGTAAGCGTCTTTAATAGCCGACGTGCAAAATGTGCCATTTGTCTTTGTAATAATGCTTTCCTTTTTAATCATGTTCCTTTTTTGCCATTTTTCTGCCAGTCCTTGGCAATGTTTCATTTTAGCTCAAAGTGAAAGAACAGCCTCTTAAAATAGACTGTAATCCTCAGCTATCATTTGATCAGTTTTAATTTAATTTCACTGCAAGGAAAATATAACGGGAGACTGAACTCCAGAATGTGCAATTCAAGGAAAGTCACTGTCAACATTACTGAATCTGCCTCCAACCTTTCGAAACAGCAATGTGGGTCCAAGCCCCGTGGCCCTTTACAGCGTGGTCTGCAGCTCTACAATTACCTGCTCAAGTGCCAGGCATATTTTTCAAAAGTAATCTCTAAATTTTGAGTAGATGCCTTTTGGGATGCTTATATGGAATGCCTTGGGTCTGCCTCTCTGATGGGCTGATTGCCTTACACTTTCATTTAACAGCAGCGCTCTCCGTCCTCGAGCCCGTTTATCAGCAGGCTTTGAGGGCTTCATCAAAAAGTTAGCGTTTGTCTGGTGTGCTTTGGGTGCAGGTATAACTAAGAGATCTCTGGTTAGCAAGACTCCTTTGCTTTTTTCTTTGCTTTTTTAGCTCTGTGTAGGAGAGAAAAAAATGCTTCATTCTCCTCCAGACTGCAGATATTCTGCCTTGTCTAGGTCCTCTGATTTTCAATAGCATAGTGTCGTCGTGACTGCTCTGTCTCTGGTGTACTTGTCCTCCATCCAGCTTCAGCCTGTCTGTTGCTCTGTCAGGATTCAGACGCAATTTCTCACTCCTCACAGGAATTATTTTTGGAACTTTTAAAATACTCCGTCCGTAACACGGCGTTCCTGTGCAGCTGCAGCGAGCTGCCTGCGTCGGAAGGATGGCTTGGAGGAGGAAGGAGAGGCGACCACCTCCCCAGCGAAGCTGATACAATGCCGCCTTTGTGTCGGGCCCTCTTCATGCATGACTGCGGCATCAGAAAAGAGCAGCTCTGTGCTAGTCCTCCTCTTGTGACTGGTCCGAGGGGGGTGCCCAGGGGAAGGATTCTTCACCAGTAACCTGTACTCTGCCCCCATTTTATGGGCAGTTGAAAGCTTTTGCCCAAAGGTGCAGAAGTTAATGTTTGGAGCTGATTATGCTTATTAGTTAAGCCTGATAGTAGCCCCTGAGTAAGATGAATGGTGGCAGGGCGCATGCTATTTCCATCTTTCTTTGTTTTCTTTGTTTGCTTTTTGTATAGCTTCAGTGGGAGAAGCAAAGATTGGGTCAGATCCTCGAGAAAACTATTTGTTCTTGTGAACCCACCAGCGGTCAGTGTGTCAGCATCCCCGTTCCTATTGGCCTGAAAGTGCTGCAATGCTTGGAAATTCCGGAGTCGCTTCTGCTGCCTCCGATCTGCGTAACAGTGGGACCTATCCTGATGGTCACTGGGTGGACCTAGAAATGCGTCTCCACCTTTTTCAGCTGGCCACAGCAGCAGGCCAGGTTCAAAGACTGCTTGTGCTGGTTCCTTGCTTCCTAGTATACTGAGTTTCTGTGCTAAGCAGGCAGTTGCCTTGATTCCACAAATAGAAATTAATCAGCTCTCTGTGCAAAAGGCAGATGCAAGAATAGCGTCGATCCATTTGAGTGGTATCTTTTGGTTCTCATATGATTTTCTCTTGGGTTATTATATATACACGCACACATGCATGCAGGTCTTGCAGGATGTTGTGCTTCTGAGCAAGATCATTGGTTTTGAGATGTAACTTAAGAGGTTGGGGTGAAAGAGAATGGAAATCAGCTTTCTAAAACAGAGGCCAGAAGCAATACGTGCTGTTGGTGAGATAGCAGTGATGGAAAACTAGTGTGAAAAAGGCTAGACTGCAGAAAAATGGTTGCAGACGTTCACAAGCCCCTGGAAGGCTGGTGCTGCACAAGATGTTGCAGTGTGTGGATCCGGTTGACATTTCTCTCTGGAGTGGGGTAGCTGCAGGTCTTTTGACAGCAGAAGTTCCTAGTTCAGAGGGGCTGATAGATGGGTCTTAGAGTCTTAGTCTTAGAGATGGGTCATAGTCTGTAAAACTGCAATAATTCAGGAGGTGCAAGCCAAAGTGGGGTATGTGTGCAACCAACCTGCAGTAACATGTTAATTTTCATTAATTTGCAGAAGGATCTGGGAGTAAAACTTACTGTGGGATGAGATTACTTTCATGAATTGTGCTTGACTCCAGCCAAAGACTATACGTGACAAAAAGATGCTTATCAGCTGTAAGAAATATCATAACACTGAGGAATATAGGATCATACAGTTAAAGATTATGGCCCCAACTGCACTCCCTTGTCTAGGAAGGCTGCATAAGTATTCACTTTACTTTCAGCTTGCACTTATATTCTTTTCAATTCTGAGGGATTTAAGCACATGCTGGAATAATTTCCTGAACTAATACTCTCCAGATGCGAAAAGGAGCAGAATCAGAATCTTAAAACGAGCAGTTCTTCACTGCATGTTCACCAATGCTGGTTGATTCTTTTACCTGATCTATTTGTGAACTCTCAACCACCAGCTATTAAAACATCTCCAATTGCTCCATTGGCCAAGCATGGGTGAAGAATGTTTGCCTCTTAAAATTCAAAAAACACACAGAATTTATATTTATTTGGCACCAGCATGGAGTTGGCCTAGCTTGTATAGGGGAAGGGTGATGTTATCAGTGACCATTTTACCTACTTCAAAGGGGAGTGCCTGGAATCTGCCTCTGCTCCAGACTGGCTGGAGGCTCCATCATCTCTGTGTCAATTGGACCATCTACGCGTCATCCGCACCAACTCTCACGCACCCTGTTCCTGACAAAGCTGTTGTGCATCTGTTGGATCCTCCATGCCTTCCCGCCTGCGTGGCTCATCCATCCTTCTTATTTGGTGTTTGTCCGCTGCTTGGGTGACTTATTCTGGGTGGATGTCACTTTCTTGCTTGTGTGCTGGCTGCTGGGGTGACACCCGCCACTGAGAGTCAGTGGGAGAGCCGGTCCTGAGATCACCTACGGGCTCGTTCAGGGGGAAGAGCACTCAGGGGTTGCACAAAACCTACTGTGGGATGTTTGGGGAGAGTACCAAGGGTGGGGAAAGGGAGGGGCTGGGGGAGAACAAGCAGGGAAAAGCAGAAGAAAAGGATATAAAAGGGGATGGTCGCATGCAAACAAGTGGCTGGTTGGTGCTCTTGTCTGGCCAGGCTGTAAATGCTGTTTGTGTCAGTACTGTATTCCTGATCTGAGCTGATGTGCTTGACTGCACACATATATGTCTATATAATATATGAATATGTGCATCTGCGCCCTACTGGGAATACATGCTCAGCCTGGCTTCTGTCTGGGTGTGGGCACATGGATCTTCAGCAGTCTACCCTCTATCGGGCACCAGATTTGGCAACCCTTAATGCCGCCGGGACCCCTGCTGCTGCCCTTGTGGTCGGGTTATGGGAGCAGTGTTGGCTGTCTCATTACACAGAGATCCAGATAGGACCTACCTGAGATCTGTGAATTTCTGCCTTGCAGAGGTTCCCTGTGCTTCAGGGAAAACATCAGGTTTTACCTGTACAGAAATCAGAGGCAATTAATGTTTTTCAGTCACCAGAAACAAATTAATACTTATGTATTTTTGCTTCAGCCTGGTTCCTGTCATTGCTTAACTTGGCCTGGTAAATGGAAGTAACCTGGGAAAGAATTGCTTCTTAAATTTGCCTTTTATATATTATTGGTTTCACGGAGGCATTTAAGAAGCCCTTCCCCATCCTATTGTTTATTGCATTTGGATGCTCAATTCTTACGGGCTGCACAAATTGGTTGCATCAGCTGTTAAGCTGTGCTGCTTAACCTTGTGCTTCATCACCAGGAAAAAGATAATTATATTGGACATCTCCAGATGTTCTCACTTAAGAAAAATGACACGTCTACATTCTCTTTACAACTCATGACTGAGACTGCTGTGGCCTTTCCAGATACTGGAGTAGCTTGAAGCAAGCTTCTCTGTCGTATGTTATGCCGACTTTCCTTTCTGCAGAGCCGAAAAGCTTCATTAGCATTAACAGTGTAAGGAGTACTGACAAGACCCCCATGCGTGCTTTCAGGCTCCACAGTTCCTACGGTAGGTGTGACTGCATGTTGGTAGAAGGTCCTGCCACTGCTGTCATTATCATCTGTGGTGCCAACAGGGAAGAACTTGATTATGAATTCCTGGGTCTTGTCAACCTGTCAAAGAATGTGTGGGTGTTATCCTGAAAACACCAAAGACTATCACAGCATAGTCTTCATCAAAGCCATGGCCCCAAACTGCATAGTCTAAATCTTCTGGTATGTATTGTAGGATTAAAAAAACCCCTGTGCAGCAGGTGTTAAACACCTTAGTCTGCCTGTTTCTTCCTACCATCCATCTCTGAGGTTCTCTCTGTGGGTCTCATAAAGGTCATACACAATACAGCAAGCAGTTATTTTGTCATAAGAGGTAGATATTTATCATCAGCCTTGGCATCCCATTTCTCCATCTATTTTTCGGTGTATTAAAAGCACATTCCACCAGCGTTCTTCAGCTGCTGGGGCTGTAACTCACCATCTTCTTGTCTAAGAAATAAGAGGGAAGCAGAAGCAAGAAAACACGACTGTCAGTACAATACCACCATGGAAATTTTCCACGGAAGAAAATAGTCCAGACATCCTAAAAAGTTTGGCTTTATGGTTGTTTTCAGACTATCCCATACTAACATTGATCCCATACTAACATTCCACATTGATCACCAGAGCCTTGCAGTTAGTCAAAATAACCCTTTCTGTGCTGATCTCCAGGCTATGTGCATGTGTGGATGAGGAGTGAAGAGTAGGTACGTGGGTCTACCCATGCAACCCCATTCATAACCCCATGTCCCCTGCTTTCTGATCTACAAAGACAGCCGCTATGGGATAGTGATGCGTGTGTCTGTGCACAAAAACCCTGCGGCGCGGCAGTCAATGCTTAGTGCTTATTTCCAAAGGTTGCAATGCCGCGGGGTTGGATAGGTGGAAGGCAAGAGGACCCGTATCACAGAACTGATGCTGGGACGGCATATTGGTCACCCAGGTGACTTTGCTGTAAATCACTTACTGCGGAGCACACCTGCAACATGATTCAGCTGTAGATGTTTCCTTGTATTTGTTTAGTGGCTCAGTAAATAAAGTCAAGAGTTAATTTTTAACTACTGACTTATTACGTTCCTGATCGTAACAAAAGTTATACCGATAATCCTAAAGATCTGCAAACAGATGGTTTTTACAAAAGCGAATAAATCCTAGGATTCTCCTCCTTGTTTGAGTTCCTATATTACCATTTCAAAAACTGTTTATTTAGGAAATCTAAAATATTCACATGGAAGTTACTGGTAATTATAAGAAGCAAACCTGACCATTATAAATGGAAGCTTGGCTTTGCTGTTTATTGTATTAATGGACTATTTTTATCTGAGTTCCTGAAATTAGGAGAATAATAGCATGTTACAGGCATATGCCTTTTTCTTACCTATACATCAGTTTTATTCAGAGATTCTGTTAAATTGAATGTCATAATATGTATTTATCAACACAAGTTTGTCTGTGAAACGGACACATTCACTAGGTTTTCCAGGTCATGATGAAAACCTGTGTGTTTCAGATAGCCTACCAGAGGTTTTTCAAACATTTCTCAGTATGGGAGATTTGCAAATATTGACAAAATCTTTATGATATAAATTATGGAAGGCAAATTCTTCAAAGCTGTGCTAAATGTGAACAATGATACAACTCCAGGACCAGAAAATTTTTCTTCTGAATTTTACCACTTGTTTAAGGCGGTGTCAGTAGGTTCCTTGGAAGGGACGTTAGTGTTGTTTAGTTACAGCAGGATCTTCTGTAGGCTGCAGCAGAAGCTACCACCGATGTTCTCCCTGCAGTTGGAAACAGCATTACCTTTGCACTTCTTATGGACCCATAGGCAGAATTGTGAAATAAAGGTTTTCATAAGCAATTAGTGAGGTGATTGTAGACTCTGCTCTCACTTTATATGCTGAGATATGCCTAGTTCACTTACAGCAATGTCTGGAGCAATGAACGCTTTAGACAGAAGAACAGATTTGCAGGAACACATGAGAAAACAATTTAATGTGTCTTATTCTTTTTTATGGAACTCCAAGGCTTTGCTAACATTTATATCTAAAGAAAGCCTCGATTGTCAGAGAGTGAGAAGTTTGGGTATGAATTATGTCAATCGGATGGGCTAGTGAGAAAATATTCTGGACTCTGAAAAGTCATTTCTCTAAGATGTTATTGGCTAAAATGGGAAACATATTTACAAGCTATATACGAATGTAAATCTTAAACAGCCCTGAAGAGCTTTTTTGGGGGGAATGTACAATCTCTTGCTGGGAAGAGTAATTGGGCTCAAAATGGATGTTTTGCCAATAGTTTGTATGTTTCAAACATATTCTCTGATCATTCCAGATAAAAGCATATCAACAATAGCATAAGGCTAGAATTCATAGGAAATTAAAAAAAAAATAAAATCTGGGAGTGTAGATGCATAGATTATACCTATTAAGCAGGTTGGTCTAATAATTTCAAGTATTATGTTTTTATTTTTCTATCACTCCACCAGCTCAAAGCAAGAGTAGGTCAGCCCAAATACGGAATTAAATACAGCTGCATTTTGGTGAGCTTTAGTGTAAAGCTAGAGATTTGTTTACTTCTACTTTGCCAGTCATTGCAAGTAATCCTCATTTAATCAATTCACACATCAGAGTCTTGAGATCCAAGTAAACCATTATGTGCAAAGCTGTTCTCTGAAAATCCTTTTCAACTTGGTTAGTGATACATCTAATTGACTACTTTCTATGGATAGGGATATACACGTGTTTCTGTAGAGAGGGAAAGCACTTAAACAGCAATCTTAACCTAGCTACTGAAGTTTTAAATTACTACAGTTAGATGATACAAGGATAAGATGGATCCCACCCACGTAAAGAAGTTGGAGTTAACTTTGACCATTCTTTTGTCCAGTTACTGCATTCAAGAAGGCAGTTATGCTTCTCAGCTTGAAAAAGTTATTTTATACATTAGCTATAGTTGAAGAGGCAGTCTTTTGATTGATTAAAAACCAAAAAAATTGGTATGAACCCTTTTAGATTACTTTCCTGACAAAACAGTGTCTGTTCATGTTGGGATAGAGAAAGAGTTTCTTGCAATTCGAGTCTGTAACATGAGTTAATTGCTGTAATATACGTGATGCCTGTCTCCAGTCAAGTAAATAAACATATGTGTAGACTGAATGAGTATAAACACTAATGAAATTCTAGTGAAAGAGGAGACTGCATATGTTCCTGCTTTGATATTATGAAATTGTAGAGACTATTGGAATGGGGGTTCATAGTCAGTTACTACAAGTTGCATATAATCAAATAATATAAATTACAAAAGACTTCTGTGGTTGTATTCTGTTTTATTGGTATTCCTGAAATACTACCTCTATCTTGCACTTTTCAGGTGCCCAATATTATTTTTTTATTGTAGCATCTAAGATCCTCAAAATTATCTTTGGGCAGATATGGGATCTATTCTAGTCAAATTCCAGCACTCTTTAAATGAAAAAGTTATTTAAAGGAAGCTCTGTAGGCATAGGTCCAAGAGCTGGAACTTCGGAAGTTGTTGCTTGTTTTTTTTACAAAACAACATGGCGTAAAAAGCCAAAGGGCGACCCAACTTGATGCCGAGCTTCTTCAGAAAGTGAAAACCCCTCTGTTAAACATGAATTAGTGTAATCTTAAAATGTATACTACAAATGTTTCTAGTTTACTTTAGGGATCAGATTAAGCCAGACTACAAATATTTGTAGCCCATTACAAATGCTTGGGGAGAGTTCTGACTTGCTCTTTCAAAGACACTAAATAGCTTCAGTTAATTAGCAGTCAATTAACTTGAGATTTAAAAAAAATCCCCAAAGAGTGAACAGGAATATCTCTGCAGCAAAAAGGCTTTAGTATGAGGACAGGTACAAATAAAATCCCGAAAAGATACTATTTGCAGAAAGGAAAATCTTGGAGAAACTTCTCCGTGATCATAGGTCATGTTTGGTACCTAGTAACTGCTCTAGCATTGCATCAGGATTTCCTTTGGTTTTATGAAAAGACATAAGAAACGGACCTTTAGAGAGAAACAAGAAGAAAACTGTCTTGGAATATTTCTCTTTTTAGCATTTTGGGAGAAGCATTCAAACTTGCACCAGCTCCCCTAATCCCATCTGTGCATGGAGGAAGGGAGGGATTTGCTCAGTCCCTGTACCCCCAGTCTCAGACCCACGTTTGTGTCACATTTTGAATTCCTGCAATACTAGGAAGAAAACGAAAACAGTATGGTCAATAAGAAGTGTGTATGTGTATAAATTGTGCAGGTACAGCGATGGGATTAACTATAACACGCTTGGGCAAGAATGGCTTTGAGTGGACCTGGTTACAGCTTCCAGATGAGCCTCAAGTGACAGATTTACATTGCATGGGAAAGACAGATGTTGGGTGAAACCAAGGCTCATAGGCAGGAAAGCAAGTTGAAAAGGATTCATTTGCATCCAAAAGAGTTTCCAAGTGGTTTTGTTTTGGTCATGTCAGACAGCATTTCCCTGGCATTTTGTGTGACAGAGGGTGACAGTATACACTCATACTGATGAGTTGAGTCGCAAGGTTCTCCAGACTGAGCATGCACTCCAGAAAATAGGATGTAACTGATAAATGGAGGCCACGGGAAGGGGTCAGGCTCTCAGAGTTTACATTTGGAAAGATGGAGTATGTGCTGAGATTAGTCCCCTAGAGAGACGAGCCCTGAGAAGGAAATCTGCACAGCTACTACATTGCATCTGAGCTTCAGACTGATCTCCATTACGACTTTTGCTGGTTTTCCTTTGTTGTAGCTGTTCCTCATTTTGTGGTCAAATACTGAAGCTGTTACTCATCTGTATTTGAGCTTCTCTGTTTTAAATGTCATCTCACGATAACTCCTCTCTAGGCAGGAGGCTTTCAGGTAGTGGTGAATCTATTTAGAGGTATGCCAGGTGCCCTTAAAGCCCCTCGCCCGGAGTGTGACAAAGTTTAAAGGTTTTCCTCTTTCTTTAATATACCGTCAAGCTTTCTTTATGCTTTACAAACTTAAGGTCAAAGCCTGTGTTCCCACTGCAAAGCCGTAGCTGTGCAGCCAGCATGGACCTGCCTGTGGAGCTGCAGAGGAGAGGTGCTGGGAGCCACGGCCGGTGTGTGGGGGGGATGCGGGTGCAGAGGAGGAGGTGGCTGTTCCTGGGGAGTAAGCCAGTTGGCCTTGAGTGGAAATGTGCCAGAGCCCAGCAGACTTCACCCCTGAGAGGATATTTGGCTTTACTTGGCCCTCAGAAACAGGAAGCCAAAGGATTAATTTTCCTCCAGGTTGCTTCTCTACAGCTCATTTTTCCTCGGCTCTGAGGTATAGGAGATTAGCCACATCCGGAAACAAGGTAAGCCCAGCTCCTCCCTTTCCCATGTTTCTAAGAACTAGGGAAGAGAAGTTACTGTAGAAAATGATTTTGTTTGGAAGTATTTTTTTCAAGCTAATAATCCAGTTATTTCCCTTATATTTAATTGCTTTGAGACTTTTTGTCTAACGACCTAAGTGGTTCTGGTTTACAAAAGAGGTCGCAATTTATTCCTTTGCATTGTGATTACAAAATTAAATTCATTACAGTAATATATGGTATGGATATGATTAAATTAGTTTTTGTTGCCTTATGTGAGTTCAGCTACAACACTACTGGAACGTTGTAGACACTAAAGGATACAAAAAAGGGAATAACCTGTGTTGGTGTAACTGCATTCACAGAAGAGAAATTTTGCAAGTTGAACCCAGCACAAAGAATATATGTAGACCACATTCCACTTGACCCTGAAATCTGAAGACATATTCTCATCTTATAAGAAATTAAGCTAGAGAAAAAGGTCTAAATGTCAGCAGGCGAAAGGACTTTAACAAATGAAACCATACATAAAATTTGTTGCTGTGTTATTTCATGGTGGGGACATTGCTCTTTTTTCCTGCCTTGCTGTCAGCTGGCCTGATATACTTTTGTTCTGATTAATAGTGGTACCCTTTCTGATCAGACAGTCATTGCTGGTGGAGGCTTGCTAAGATGCCTGGCAAAGAAAATTTGCAGTTGCTGTCTGAACTTTTAGGAGCAGAGACTGTGCGGTGTCAGGTGGAGAAAAAGTCATCTCCCCAGGCTTGCTGATGATTGGTTTGGCAGAAAGTATTTTTCGATCTGCCAGGTAACATGGCTGTGCTGGCTTCCTATTGCACTGCTCTGAGGACTGGATGGGAAGTGTCTACAAGGAGTGATTGAAAATGTAGGAAATATTTTTAATTGTCTCCCATATCCCAAACATATGTGGAACTCTGGACTAAAAGTTGTGGGCTTTTTTTTTTTTTTAAAAAATTCAGAGCTGCTCCAGTCTTTGTTTTGTACTGTCAGTAGGCTCCCTTGAGGATCTTCTGGTTACTTCCCACTGAAGACAGAGTCTTGCCATGCGTAGAGTGACATGACTGGGGTCCTGTTCTCCTTCAGCAGGGAAGAAGAGCTCTTGTCTCTGGTTTCTGTTCATTTTTGCCTTTGTCAGTTTACTTGATTCAAGGTCCATAGCTAAGCTGTTTCCAGCACCCACGGGCACAAATCTGTGAGAAGTCCAGCGAGCTTGACTTTTTTATTCCACTTTGCTGAAGTCCTTACGCTCTGAGCACCTAAGTAGCGTGGTAAATAGTGCAGTAGCATTGGTCACCATAGGGTTTGTTCTTTCTCTCACCCTCTCTTTCAGAGGGAGAACTGTGTTGTGGTCTAAACCATTCCCAAAAGCCTGACCCTTAGCTCAGACCGGGCTAGCGTTGTGTACATCTGCTTTACAGATGAAATTCTCATCCTTATTCCTTGTAGATACTGAAACTATCATTTTACAGTTGCTGTTTGCCCCATGGATGCCATAAAGTTTGCAGGCAGTCTCGCATGGCTTGCCAGCTTTCCAAGTGCCCCGATGGGACTTAGAAGTCTTTGATTTTATTGTAGGAATGTGTGCTTATGGCGAGCAGCAGAGGGACGTTTGGGGAGTGGGTTGTAACTTGACATCTAAACCAGTAACTAAGCTGCCAGATAATTATTGCTTGTTTTCTGCAATGATTTATACTTCCTATGGCTCTGTCACAGAGCAAGGGCTGACGTATGGTTTAGTCAAGAAGAATTAAAGGGGATCTGGGCTGCATGCTCCATGCTGTGAAGAGAAATCCTACACAAAGCAAATGATCTGTTAGACAAAGGAATAGCTCAGGGGACCCTTTGCTTTATAGCCTGGCTGAAGCATCCTGAATTGGCCACAAAGATATTTTTATTTTCTTTTTATAACTTAATAAAAAATGAACAATGGCTAATTTCTGCACTACCTCAGGGATTCTCTTAAATTCTGATCTAAAAAATGTTAATTTTTGAAAGTGAAAAATATGAAGCAAGGCTACAACCCATCTGTTGAACGAGGCTGTACACTCGGTACAATGTCGCTGCCTGTTTTCCTTCTCAGGTTTCTAACTGTACCTTTCAGGCATGAGAGACACCTTCTTTCTTCACTCTTCTCCAGCCTCTGGGGAGCTTCAGGCCCTCCTCTAAAGCCACAGGCAAGTGGTGTAAAGAGTCCAGTTTAAAATGGAAGGAAAAGATTGCTTCTTAAGCCAGCTTTCCCAGAACATGGAAATGGTGTGTGTCTCTTGTGCCAGTTTAAGGGCGCTGGCATTAACTCCGGCACTTTGATCAAAAATCAGCACATTTTATTCAATAAAACCTTTCTATTTTGTTATTAGTGATAGAAGTATATAAACCTTTTTGTGAATGGGTAACTATTAATGGATACAGCTCTGCCTATTTGAAAAAGAATGAGCAATGTGGGTAAAGGCTTTGTGTATTCTTGCAACACTGGATCCCAGACAATGTTAGGTTGGGCCAAACCGTTGAAATAAATTATTGTGATTAAGTTAGTGATGGGAAAACTGTAAATATCAATGTGGGTACAGATGTGATGCATTAAATTGAGTCATACAAAAGCAAATATTTAATAAAAAGAGTGGGAGGTGTCACTGTTCGAAAGCATCTTTAAGTCATCATACACAAATGCAAATTTAGGGGAAATATTTGTCATGTTGTCATGAAAAACATTTGGGCTGTTTACAAATGTAAGTGGGGAATCACAGGCTTTGTATGTGGTAAAATAGGTGGTAAATCTTTGTGAATTCATGCATAGAAATAGCTTTTCCCTGCATTTTTTCCTTCTAGGCCTTTGTAAATGTGTGCACAAACCATGAAACCATTTCCCATAGTCTCTCTGTCCAGTTTTTTGCCTTTATGTCATGGCTGATGGATTGTCATCCACGCCAATATTTTAGCTTATCAGAAGGAGGTTTAGGCATCAGGTTAGTTTTCCACATCCTTCTCAGTTTAATTTGTGAATACTTATATTTTAACAAGTATATATTTAGATTTAAATGGCATTAACTAAAATATTGTCAGTAAAGAAGTAGCATCCCAGCTTAGGTTTGTGGTGTGCCACGGTCGTAGCCTGCTGTGATGAATTGCTGTGTTCCATTTAGAAGAGGAAGGGGTCATTCTCAAATCAAAATTAGTTCAGCTTCAGAGTTTTGGTGAGCTTTGGCATCTATAGTTATTTGAAACCAGCTGGTTTCACTAGCTCTGCCTCACAACAGTGGCCTTATGGGCCAGAATCAGTATTATATAGTATCAGAAATTCCATGGAAAACTGAGCCTGTGACTTAGGTGGCAATTCCCTGTTCTGATTTTTCTGGATATGCAGGCAGCTTGAGAACCCCCCCTTGCCTGGCTTTCCCTTTTCCCTGAGGAGGAGCGCCTGCTCCTCCGCAACCCTGGCTGCAGGTGTTCACCCCTTACCTATGGTGATTGCTTCGTTTCTTACCCGTGACCTCAACTAGAACACTAAACCAAACCCAAACCCTGTTTAATGTGCGCTGTGGCTGAACCAAAGCAGATGCCATGGAGGCAAGGTGGTGGAGGGGGAGGAGAAAAGGGCAGTTGAGTGTTTGTGCCAGAAACTTTTTCTTTCTGAAGGGTGTCTGTGCAAGTGAGAAGCGAGAGCAGGATGATTGATTTGCTGGTCATCTAGGCTTGGCAGTCATTAGGGGAGGTTGAGGTTCTGTAATTCTAAGAGAAAACAGTGGCTTAAATCAACCTGTTCAGGACCAGCGACACCTACTGCAGCGAGTGAAATGTGCAGAACAGAGGCATAAGACAGCGTTGCTGTCCAGCTGGCAGGCAGCAGAAAGACCTTGGTGGAAAAAGGAGTGTTCATAAGATATATTCAGTATTGTAGGGAGAGTATTTTAAGATAAGGAGTGCGAGTGGTGAAGAAAGAGGAGGTAATGTGAGCAAAGCAAAAGGCAAGATGTCTATGGAGAAAATCTATTTTTATGAATAATATAGGCGAGATGTGGGAATTAGAAAGGCCATAAGGTCACAGAAATCATGTTTGGAAAGAAAAATGGCTAAATGCGAGCAGATGCTATGTGAACAGTGAGGAGGAGAAAGGGAAGATTTTAGACGTACAGGAATGAGTAAAAATGAGACATAAGTAGGGATGCGTGGAGTAACTGGAACTGAAGTGACTTAAGGAGGTTGGAACCTGCTTTCATAGTAAAGGATGCGGAGGTAAAAAGGGGTCTCTGCATCCTTTCAGAGCAGAGGCAGCCTGGTGTGACTGTGTGGGGAAGCTTGTGCACATGGTCTCCAAGCCGTGCCTCCTCTTGGGAGATGCAAGGCTTCTTTCCTCAGGCTGCCAGGCCAGCTCTTCTTACGCTGTATGGAAGGGAAAAGAAAACAATGTCCTCCCTTTCTGTAACAAATACTCACTGTTGGATTATGTGTTAAAGAACACAGGCAACGTGGCTTTCTAAAATACCTTCAAATTCATCAGATGAAACACAAAAGAAACGTAAAACATTTGCTGTGTCTACTTCAGAAGAATTGAAAGCACTGTTTCCATGCTCAGATCCTTCTGGCTTTTCCGTATTGTGCTGAGGACAGATTGCTTTGCTCTTTAGTAGGAATGAGTCCCACGGCGAAGGCGGCCGCGGTTCACCGCAGCATGCTGGGCTCGGCTGCTGGTGCAGTTGTGCCAGGGTAAGTTGCTGGGTTTTTGACACCAGCTGTTGAAGCCCAACACCAGTTAGAAAGCTTCCACTTTGTAGTTAGTTGAAATTACGGAGCCTGAAAATGTTCTCTTTGACACAGAAAAGTAACTGAAGTCATATTTAATCCTTTTCTTTCAAACACCACCAGAAGAGATTTCGCCGCACTGGCTGAAATACAATCAGTCAGATTAGAACAGGCACAGCATTCAGAAGATATTTACTCTCTAAGGATATTTATCATTAGCGCCAAGAGTAATTTGGATTCTCTGTCCGACCATACAACAGGCTACTGAACATTAGTTTCAGCCATATAGTAATAATAGAGAAATAACTGCTTAAACCCCCATTAAGTGGAAATGTAATGCTCCCTTCATGAAAAATTCAGTCATTAATTTTATGTTGGTATCTTTTTAACATTATTAAACTGTACACTAGAGACAGTGGTCCCATAAACCACATTTTTCCTCTAGGAGCTGTATGACTTAGATAACTGCAGCCCAGTATGCATTAGAAAGAGTAATGAAAATGTTAAGGTGACTAATGCCGTAATTAGGTGTGCAAATAGCACCAACAGGAAGACACTGACTAATAGAGTATGTATGTTGGTGTGCGTGTATGGGTGTACATTTTTAATACGTTAATTTGTATATTTTGTTGGTTGCATGAAGCCTCTAAAGTCTGATTAGTAGATTTTCTAATGTAATATTATAATCTAGGTATGTACTTGAATACTCTGGTGAACTGTGGCCTGTATACAGATACGCATTTCTTCATCACACAACAGCTTATTTAGAAGAAAATTGCTGCATTGCATATCTCAGGGCAGAACTGAAGATAACTTTGTTCTACAATGTATATTATTTTTGAAGGAATTTAATTAATTTTCTTTTGTCTGACTGAATGCACTCCTATCCACGTCTTGGCAGATCATTTAAAAAGGTGGCTTCTAGTTCAGACTTGACCCATGCAAGTAAAACAGGCAGTGATACACATCTGCATTGACCTGAGTTCAGAAGAGCACTGACAGGTGACATCTGGGGATTTTAAAGCACTCAGCTGGATCTCACTAATGCCATCAGGTGTCAGGTTTTTTATTTGGTAGGGCTGGTTTTTAGGTTGTCAGTCTTTCTCTTTCATTTCTTTTAAATGAATTGGTTATGCAAAACCCCTCTTCAAGACCAGCAGCATAGAAGGCTTGTTCTTCAGGTGTGTTCACTTAAATAGTGGCAGTAAAAAAAGCAAGAGACAGCTATAAGGGTATTAAAAAAAAGAGAACACCATAGTACAACCAGTCCTTAGAGAAGTAAGTCTAGACTCTAAATGGATCAATCAGTGAATAAAATTACAGTGAGTGCTAGAATTGTCAAAGCTGTTGTTGCAGTAGTTTGAAAGTCTTGCTGAAACTGTGGGCATTGCAGGTTGTAGCTTGGAAAATTGGTCTCCCTCTCAAAAATGCTTATGCAAAGTAGAAATACGTTGCCCTGTGACCCAGCCACCACAGACATCTCACCTGAGGAGCCCGTGCTTCTCTGCTGAGTTGTTTTCACACTGATAATTACATTGCAGAATCTAAATGCAAATATTAGAACGTGCATTTCTCCTATGCATCGGGCAAGTTTTCCTTCGACCATAACCTCCGTGCCCTTGCTCGACTACCAAATGTGAGGAAGCCGGAGTACAATAAACCAGATGCCCGCTGGAGGGAGCTATCAAAGTCCATGCTGGTGTCTCTTGTGATTGATTGAAATGGCTCTTCTGGACCTAGCTGAGCTGTTAGAAGCTGAGCCAGGTTTGCAATAGCATGGAAGTGCTTTCAGCATATGCTAGTGCTTGCTCTGTGATTGAAATGGTGATTGAGAAGAAGGCGGGAGGCTGTTCAGTTTTGCTTGGGCTCCTAATCATTTCTATGCTTAAAGTGCATTGCAGCCTGTACCTGAAGGTTTATACAAAGTTCACCACTGGGTCTTTGCAGCGTTTCTTTCAAACGGGGCTGATCTGCTGCTGCCGGCACTTGTGGATAAGATACATTGATTAAAGGTACTGCCCTGCTGTAGAACACAGAGTAAAACTTCCGTAAGGGCTTGGTTACGTTACATTCTGGATTGTGTCTCGGATATTCAGAGCAGCACGGATACACTGCCACTGGAAATTTTGGATTAAATTGGTTTTGAACTCTGGGAGTGTAAGATGAGAGTGGGTTTTGTTTGGTAGTGCTTGTTTTCAAGCGGGCTATTACAGAATTTCTTAAAACCTTTGCTCGTGTGCATTTGTCTGGGGACACTGTTATGGTTGGGAAAGTTCAGGTTTGCTCATGCTGGCATTGTGCGGCTCCTGGGCTGCGCCAGCGATCTGCAGCTGCCGGCAAACCAGATCAGAGGAGGGTTTACCAACCGAAAATCCTTATTCAGGCTTACGGAAACGTTCGGTAGAAATATATGAACGGTATTTAGATTTGTGGAAATAAATTACTCAAATGATTCCTTGAGATTAGTCAGCACATGTAATCTGTAAAGTTATGATAAATTATATTACAATATTTTATTATCAAGTAAATACTGACACACTGCCATATGAAACATTTCTATAGCTTCAGAACTGAATATTTCGCAATTATTTGTTGTGTGAAAATTCTGAGATTTCAACATTTCTTCTAAAATTTCTAGATCTTGACATTTGGGGGGAATAAACATGCTTTCCGTTGACTTACTGCAGGTACTCACAGTTTTTGCTTTATCCCAAAAGACCTGCATTAGTCGAGTGTTGAAATAGGAGAGGCAGTAGAGAAGCTGGACTGCGTGATCATAAGGAACATCCCATCTACTTTTTTTTTTTCTATAATTTGTACACACTTTAATGATTTAACAGCTATATTGGGTATGCATGGACTACCCTTTTCAAGTGTGCTAAGCATTAGCACGTTCTTTACAGATGGGTATAAACTATTACACTTATCTCTGCTACATCTGTTTATCTGATTAGCAAAAACTTTAAAATTTAGCAACGACTTTTGTGTTAGTTGGTTATTCTGAAGGATCCTGATTTGCTAGCTCTTTCCTTCTCAGCAGAACACTTAAATATGGATTTAACTTTAGTCATTCACTTGAATTTAATAGTAGGAATTACTGCCTGATACTGAAGGTTACCTTCCTGAGGATCTGTGATTATACCATAGACCCAGGAGGTTTTGGTGACTTCTTGCACAACAGGTCTTGTTCTGTTATTAACCAAAGACTGTTTTCTTATTCTTGATGGTTTGAACAAATATTCTCTCAATTATTTAAAGAAATAGTAATTGAGCCCACGCATGTTATGGATACCTGAACATTTGGTGTAGAACCAAGAGTAAATTTTGGGTTAGCCTGGATTTCGTGAAGAAAACTTATTTTCTGTTAAAAAAAGAGGATAGAGACAGAGAAAAATGAACAGCATGTATTAGTGGGACATCTGCCAGTGAAAGTACCAAATAATTTTTTGTACATTTTTTGTACTGATCATCTTCTGTGTGTTTGGAATTAAAGATTTTACAAGAGGACGCAAAACAATGACCCACTGAACTCCTCACCCTGGTTTTGGGTGGTATAACTCAGATTAGGATATTTGGTGTTAGAAATACTGTAGAATAAAAAAAAAAAAGGCCGTATTATTCTAGGTAGCTGCTCTCTCTCACTCTGTTTTATGTAAGAATATTTGCCTACAGGCTTTCCCAGTTTCATTTGCCTTCTTTCTTCCATGGATTTAAAAAATACTACGTGTGTCCCCACGGCAAGGGCTGTTTACGGCCTGAATATCAGATGGGTGGGCAGACACTGTTTACCTGCCGAGCGAGAGACGGCTTTCACGGAGTGACACTTTTGTGTGTAGATTTACTTACATGGGAGAGTTTATACAAATCTCATTTACAGAATTATTCAGCTGGCAGCAAGCAATAGCTGATAAACCTGCAACAGAAATACTTGACACCAGCTACGCAAAATATGCTAATCCGTAAAATAAACAACGCTCCAGTAAAATCTTTAATAATCATCAGAAAAAAAAATTACCAATTACACAGTAATTATTCCAGAGTGCAAATGTAAACCCTGTTGTGATGACATGGGCACTGTACCGGGTCCGATTAGCAGTCAGGCTTGTTCGCCTGCCTGGCTGCCCAGGTCCAGACTAACGTGGGCAGCTGCATGACGCTGTGCCCTCAGCCTCAGCAACCTCTGGGACCATCCTGCTTTCCACTGTGGAGACCTGCCCAGTGGCTGCCCAAGTGAGGGTAAACTTTAAAATTCACACAAGCAAAAAAACTCAAGGCTTTTCAACCAGCAAGCAGAAATTGAAAATAACAGAACTGCAAATTACCGTGGCCACAGAAGTACCTTTTAAAAAATCGCCATTTGGGAAAGAAAGGGCTGATACAAGTATTTATTGTAGCTGAATCTTTTGTAACATATCTTTAACTCTGACAGACCTTGTGGTTAATTGATTTAGACCTCAAGGAAGACCTCAATTTAGACTCTGCGGTTGTTTCCTATTTCATACAGCTTAGCCTGGGGATGAAACCTGCTTCTGTCAGAGAGTCCTTAATTTTATTTGCTCGGCTCCTGAAAGCCAGTAAAATCTGCTGCAGAAACAGAATTTGTGAATGAGCTCACTTGGCAGAGCGAACATAAAAAACCCGCGCAGGTGTGCAAATGCTCGCGGCTGATGCTGGGATGCTGCTGCATTTCTTGGTGCTGAGTTAATGCACAGACGTGTTTTCTGGCCTGTCCCCAAACCAAGAGCGTAGATTATGCTGGGAGCTGGAAAGTAGAAGGCAGGACTTAGCATTTTTAAAGCTGCACCCTTCAGCCTGGGCTCATGCACTCTTGCTGCAGCAGGTGGAGGGAATGGTACCAGCCCTCGAGCTACCGGTGGCATCCTCTCACTCACAGCTGTAAACAGCTGTTTCCAGTGAGCTATCCTACAGATTATAAATCAGATGTCACATAACCTTCAGCTAACGGTGGACATGTTCCACCGCTGACTGTGTCAAGCATAGGACAAGGAGATGGACAAGGCTTAGGACATCTTTCTGAGTAGGTTCATGCAAAAGAGACCAACAGGGCAGACCAGAGGGAAGATCTGTGATGAAAGGTGATTGGGGTTGCTGGGTGGCAACTGTGAGAAGCTGCCATCTCCAAGTCGGATGGAGTGACCTCTCAGGAGACCTGCAATGAGGAGGAGGAACTGATGCTCCTCCATGATCTGTATATCCGTTCCCAGAATCAAAGGAAAGTGAGGGTGGAAGAGACTGTGTACTGTAGAGGTTCCCAACGCCCCACCTGCTTTGTGGAGGCACTAGCAGCAGCAGTAACTCCTCCTTACCCCAGGCCATACAGCTGCTTTGAAATGGGGGGAGTGTCACGATCTGGGGACACCTGCTGCTGCTGCCTTTAGCTTGCTCTTAAAAACTTTGAGTGATGAAGATTCTATGATTCTCCAGCCTTCCTAGGAAATCCCTCTGGCTGCCTCTCTTTCCTCATCACCAGAAAGTTTTGCTGTTGGAGGAACGTGGAGATGTGCCCAGAGGGAAGAGGGTGCCTGGCTGTGAGACCTGTGGAGGTGGTTCCTGAGGAGATGCCTAGGAGCTTGAGCAGGTGGTAGGAGGTTGAGAAACTGAGGTTGGCTGTGGGAACCTCTCTGCAGCATTGAATTTATTTGCGATTAGCTGGTCCCATTGCTGTTGTTGCCACTACTGTGCCTGTTATTGCCCATCCTCTCCGCTCTGCCTCCAGGTTGATCTCCTATCTGTATCTGGCTTCAACAGCGGTAGGGGGGAGAAAACCAGAAAGTCTTCTTGATGGGACTTTAGTCTGGTGGTGAATGCAGGTGACTGCTGCTGAAGTCCATGCTCTGTCAGCCTTGCTATACCCACACCCACTGCAAACTCATACCATAGTCTCTCTACCCCAGTTTCCCATCTGTAAAACAATGATAGTCCTGTCCTAACTGGTGTGAGCTTTGCTAGGCTAGGTGTGTTGAACGTCCAAGCCAGGGGTAACGAGGGACCTCTATATAGGTAGAGCGTGGCTGCCTGAGAAAAGGCAGTGGCTGTTTGACTGCTCAAAACAGTCTGTGCAGTGGCATCTAGTGCACAGCGGGAAGAATTACAGAGGTCCAGCCACCCTGCAGCTGAGCTGGGTGTCACCCCATGAGCTGCCTCTCGGGGAAGCCCTGGGGCTGGGAGCCTGTTTCTTTCTCTCCTGCTTTGCTCTCCTGGGTAGAGCAAGTGAGCACAAGTTTTAGGGCAGCTCAGAGCACCTGAAGCTGCTGCTGCTGCGCTTTTGCCCGTGAGCATTCAGTCATCCAAATGCAGGGTTCTGACATGGGGGAAAAAAAAAAAGTATTATCTAGTTCAGGCATTTATAGAGGAGAGGGATATCGTCACTGTTCCTGGTGGCAGGAGCTGCTGACGGGCTGGAAGAGTTGTAGGTGCTTTGACTGACAGGGGGTAAGTATCCAAGCACCCAGAATCTCAGTCAAGCAGCAGCACGTGCTTATCTCTGCCCCTCCTTGAACTGAAAGGCATTGGGTGCCAGACAGGCACGTCACGGGGTCTGGCCTGAGCCTGGACTCAAAATCCAGTGCAATGCCACACTCTTTTTCTCACATGCAAGGAACAAAATCAGCATGTAAAATAGCAAAGGTGAGGAACCAAACAATCCTGTGTCAGCATTCTTGACCTAGGGAAGACCAAAAAGGCTGATGACGCAAGTAAGAAATTTGAGGAATCGCTATTGGGTACAAATGAAAGTCTGTTTCCATTTGATGTTTTGGTTCTTGCACGTTGAAGTAATCCTAATGGGTATCACCATGTGCTTACTTGTGTAGGGACCTTGTACGCTCATTTTCAGCAGCAAAAATATGTGAAGTATGCATGCATGCATGAGCACACGCATATATATATGTGTGTGTGTATGCTATGTTGCAGTATTTTCCTAGCAAACTAAGTACAGATCATATCTTATTAATATCAAGAATTTATGGGGTTTTTTGCTAGAAGGTTTTTCATATATAAAATATTTATCCATATGTTTTAGATAAACATAGAAATTTGAAAGAACAAAGTTTACCGTAGAATAAATATGTTTATGTCAACAGAAGAGTTAATTGTACTCTTACTGAAGTTGATGATAATCCTTCCATTGTAGTGGTCTGAGCAGGACTGACCCTAGAAAGCTTCAGTTTCCAAATGATCCCTCATTAATGACAATGGATCAAGCAAATCCTCTTATGGAAATACTGGAAAATCTTGGATTTTGCCCTAAAGAAGTGGGAGTCAAAGTTCCCTCCTAGCAGCATGGATAATCAACCACATCCTTATTCCTTTTCCTTTCCTGTGTGTTAGCACACATGCACAGCTTGTCGGTATTGGATGAAGCCTTCAGATCACGTTGATGCTGGCTCTGGTAGACCCAAGATCCCTAACCATGCAAATCAGAGCACCTGACACTGAAGAGGAAGGGAATAATAAGTTTGTCAAAAATTCAGTTTCAGTTGTCACAAAATGGTTCATTATTTCTGTTGGAATAATCCACTGGTTAGTTTTATTTTAGAAATTAAATGCACTGAAGTTTAGGATGAGTAAACTGGTAGAGATGGTATCTCCTTTCTGTCCTTTTTTTGGTAGGCAGGAAATAGCTGGTGAAGTATTCAGACTTCATTCTTTACTCTCCATGATGAGGCCTGACCAAAGGTCTCTTAGCTTTGAAAATACCTCTATATCTACCACTCTCCTAAACACCTCTGGCCCTTTCACACTGTTCCTACAAAACGATTTTTTGACCACCCTGATGTACATGGCCTTCCTTCCTTTCTGACAGGAGTAAAGGAATGGAGTCTAAACTGAATATTGCTTTAAAACAGTTATTTCCTTGGGCTGCAATATCTAGATAAGGATCTATTGTCTCAAGACAGAGAATGCTCTAAAGGAGATTATCCACATCTGTTTCTCGTCTGTACACATCTCATTCGTCTGATCTGGATGATCCACGGGAGAATTTCTTCTAGATGAAATGGGGATGCGGTGCTTTGGGGAAGCGTCTCTTCATCCAGGCTGGGTATGATGTACTAAAAGGCATGCTTTGCTTCTGGAAGCGGAGGAGATCGGACCCAGGTTATTCTGTTTCTTTGTCTTTGTATTAAATGGTTAAAAAAAGGGATTTGATGGTAACCAATGGATTTCTTTCGAGGTCTTTATAATTACTTTGGCTGTCATCAGATTGGGTTTTGAAATAGCAATGCTGTAAGTATTTATTTATGAAATGGAAAGATACTTGATGATAACTAGCTGCACAGTTGAAATCAGTTTCTTGTGGAAACAGATTTTAAAAGAGACTATGGTTGTGAATTGAAGCTTATTTTTTAAAGCTGTGCTTGAGATCACAGGTGAAATCCTTTCGTTTCTCAGGCAGAAAAATAGCCACAGCTCTGCAAGAAGAACTCACAGTTATCAATAGGTCTTGGACAAATTGTTTTCAGAGCCTGCACAACTCCACTTCATAGTTACCGCTCCTACTTGAAGCCTGTACTGCGAGCACCTGCAGCTGCCTGTACATTGCTTTTGACTGCACTTAGCTAGGATGAGAAAATTAAGTGGTGCTGGATGCTAAATTTGTTATGTGGAAGGTTCTTCCTGCTGCCTCTGGGTGTAAGCACCAGTTTCTTCACACATTCTGCACCTCCTTTCCAGTCCTTGCATCTACCACACTACCACAGGCATGTTCTCTATTACAAAGAAAGATCAAGTATGTTTTCAGCAGGGTAGAGCCCAGACAGAGCAGACACGGAAGATGCTGGCTGGGCTGTGGAAATGGTCCCTAACAGGAGAGGCCACGTGGCAGGGGAGTCTGAGAGGGGTGGGAAAAGACCCCCTCTTGGGTAGTAAAAACACAAACATCTTACGTTGTCTTCCCAAACGTGCATTGCCTAATGACTTCTAAGTTTGCTTTGTTGTGCCTTCTTACTTGGCTTTTTTAATCTCTTTTCCTGGTCTTCCTCTTCCTTTTGTAAAGGCATTGTGGATATTAGGGTAGATGAAATGGCTGTTTGAACAGCCCCTGAAAAAAAGAAAAAGTGTGAGACGTGCTCAGAAAGAACATTTCTCTGACTCCTGTGAAATTAATCTGTGTCTGGAAAATTGGGATTTGAACTGTAAGGAGATTGTAGATTACAGTGCTGTCCATTTATACAATGCACTGAGAGTCCAAATCAAAGCCTACTAAAATCTGGGCAGCTGCTTGATTATAGTTATAACTTCATATGGAGAACCAAATTCTCTGTTAGCACAAGCTGACGCTTCTCCACTCTTGTTGGATGAGTAATGCCATTTATGTGCTGCATAATTTGGTCATAACTGGTATGATTGTCCCCTGACTTCTCTTTATGAAAACTCGGAGGAAGTCTTTCAGCATCAATGAAGTTATAGCCATTTGAAAATAATACAAAGGGGTGGAGAGGCAGTGTTTTTGAACAGACTGTATTGACACTGATGGGGGCTGAGGCAGAGGTCAAGAGCCGGCAGCGTAGCACTGGGCAGAGAGCTTGTCTGTTCCTAAGGAGTGCTGCAACTGGGATGTGCGGCCAAGGTGGTTCCTGGTCACCATCAGAGCAACATCAAGGCACCAGAGGTGAAGTAAAGAGTTTGGTCACAAATTTGCTGCAGGTGTTGTGTGGACTGGATTGAATTAAGAACAAGAGGCATCACCAGCATGAATTTAGCTGACCCATGAAGCGTTGCTGTGAGAGCAAACGGCACAGCAGCTTGACTCGTCGTTTGGGTAGGATGATAGGGCAGGGCAGAAGCACAGTTTGTGCAGTTCTCCCGTTTGTTACGCCAGCTGTGCGTGCTGTTTGCCGTACAGTCTTGCAAGCAAGGTTCAGCTGGTGTATCGCAGTGAGGAAACCACAGAGTCCTAGCATGCGGTGGCACAAGAGGAGGTCTGCCAGGGATGTGCCAGTGCCCATCGTAACCACCCGAAAGCTGTACTGCTGCCTGTGGTTTCTTTGTCTCTGTTGTTTACTTGACTGATGGCACCTGCCAAGGGCAGTACACCTACAAATATCATGGCTTTTAGTGTGTCCGTTGACAATCTGCTGTGATTCTCAGGACCAATGTGTCCAGTCAGTTAGGACTGATACTCTTTCAGAAGCCCGGTTCATCTTTACCTCTTTGTCCTCTTGTTATCCCTGCTGTTTTCTGTCAGTCAGTGACTACTGGATTTTCTACACTGTACATGGTATTCTCTCTTCTGTTGGGTGCTGGTATAGTCAAGTCAATTAACTTAGGGTCCGTAGCTTGGTGGCTCATAGGCCGGGCTGTTGTCTATCAGTGGGGCTGTGCTACTGCCGCAAGCAGAACTGTTTGCATCCTTGCTAAAATAGTGGGAGGGCACCACAACACCTTTGCAAGGCTTTTCTCTATTCTTCTTTTCCCCCAGTTTTCCCTTTCTTTTTCTCTCACGTTAACCCTGTTGAGGACATTTGGATGACTGGAAACAACTGGGGCTGCCTTTCTTCCTTCTTCCTTTTTCTTCCCTTGCTAGCTCTTCTTTATGTGCTGGGAGAAGCTCAAATTACCAAACAAAAAATATCATGCATTGCATGTATTTTGGCATGTGCATACTGTCAGCTTATATGGAAGGATGGGAAATGGTTTTTCAGGATTCAGCTGAAACAAACCTCAGTTTGCTTGCAGCTGCTGAGGGTTTCCTTCAGTCTGTAGCTGTTTGATTAGACTGGTTTTAGTCCACATGCTGCAAATGGCCAGTTTGGTGGTCCACGTTCAAGTATATTTGGCCAACTCCTATTGTATTTGAAAAAAAATGAGTTTGCTTTCTAAATTCTAATGAACATATAATGTTTTTTCCATACTATGAAAATTACACTTCTCATAATGTGAAGTGGTATTTGTTGTTTATTTACTTCATTTCACTAGAAGTCATGCCCCTCCCCCATGCCTGCCTACATGCCAGCTCACCAAAGCAGGCATTTCTGCAGTGTTGCTGCTGTAGCTTGCTTTGGCTGTAAGATCCTGAAAGGGAACATCTCTTGGGTGTTTGGTTTTTTTTTTTCCCCCCTTTTCTTTTCTTCTAGCTAGCCTGAATGCCTGAGTACAATCTGGCTCATCATCAGGATATTTTATCTTGGTGTTGACAAGTGACATCTTCTGTGCTATTGCAAGATTTTTCTTTGGGGGATGCAGTGAGAAAATCCAACCGTCTCGGTGAGTAGAGGAGGCTGTCAAGTTGCAAGTGCCAGAGCTACTGTAGATGCGGTAGAAGACCTCCAGGTGTGGGAAGAAAGTGGGTCCCTTTTCATTGCACACCTGTATAAAACAACCATGGAAATAAATACAGCAGGCTTTTTTTTTTTTTTTTTAAAGCTCTTTCTGAATAGCGGCAATGTGTATTGGCCATGAATCTCAGGACCTCAGAGAGTTTGGGCTTTAGAAATTTAACAATAGGTGTGTTTAAAAGGCAATAAACCCCAATGTAATGCTAAACTGGAAGTAGGGAGGAACTGCAGAAAACTAGCTGCTTTCAGGAGAAACAGAAGCAGTGGAGAGGAGCCAAGGTTTTGTATGAGAACAAACTTTTTTGTATGAAAACAAATGATAAAATTTTGGTCTGAGAAGACTCAGTGACTGTGCTTTCCTGTTGTTGCTGTCTTTTCAGTTAGTCAGAAAATAAATGGCCAGTGACAAGAGCCTGCTCTCTGTGGTTACTTGCGCGGTGGCGTGTTTGAGGGTTGCTCAATGATTGTGCTCTGAAAATGGGCTGAGACCAATATCTGCTCTCCCACAAATAACAGAGGTCAGGACATGCACCCCTCCTGCCCCCCACCTCTTCCCTTTCTTAAGCAAAACCACTCTGTGCTCGCTCTCACCATTGAGTTGACCAAAATGAAGTTTTCTCACCTGATTCCCTTCTTCTAAAGTTGTGTTATTGCCTGGAGACCCACCACAGGCAGGA
>NW_009260616.1:3380690-3394952 GCF_000687185.1 Egretta garzetta
CTGCCTGCCTGCCTGCAGGGACCCCTGCTGCCCCAGGGCTGCAGCCAGACCCGCTCCCTCCCGGGGCAGCACTGCCACGTAGCAATAGCCCCCAGAAATATGTGCCTGGCAATACCCAGGCACGTGTGGGGCTCCTGTTTGGCACTGACATGCCTCCCACCATCTTTAGTTTGCCTTTGCCCAAAGTGGATCCAAGCCCAGCTACCCTTCTTTACACAGTTGAAAATAATTCCGGGTTGAACAAACTGGTCCACTGGCTGCGAGCTGGGATGCTGTGCCCATAGCATCTGTACCGTTGTCTGGTGCTGAAACTGCAACACCACCATTATGGGCAATGTGGGAAGACTGGGGTGAAACCCTTAAGGAAAGATTAACCAAAGCACTGTGTCCTGTGAAGCTGATTGCTTCCTGTCATTAATGCTTTAGCTGAAATATTTGGTCGGAGTTTGAAACTTGATTGCTGACAGTTGTGGTTGCCTTCAGTATCATCTGCCCAATTTGAGACTGTCTAGTGGGCTTCTCAGAGAAGGTGCAAGCAGAGGATTTCTGCAGCAATTTCTGAAAGGCTAAGCTGGGCACAACTGAAAAGCAGACCACGCATCGCCTCCTGAAAGTGTTGACCCAGTCATCTCTACCCATTGCAAAGGTATGTGATGCAAACTTTCCAGTCTTCCTAATTTTTTCAATGTCTGGTAGATTCCTCTTTTTAATAACGGCAGAGGAAATTCAAACGATATCTCTGGACAATTGCAGCACTTCTTGGGTGGTTAAAATTTAATATCTTATCCTGCCATTTGTGGTATGATACTCATACCCATGGGTATGCTTCTGTCATGTCTTATTGCTTAATTATATCAGTCATGAATCAGCCAAAAGAAGCAGCAGAATGGACGTAGAATTAATTCTTTATTTGGATAGACAAAAGGCTAGAGAAAAGAATAAGGCTGGTGCCCAGCTTCTTCTAAAGCAAGCTGGCTGCTCACAGACGAAATAAAGGGCAGAGACTTCAAAATGACAATGAAACAGTGAATTAAACAAAGCTACTATGCACAGCTCTTAGAATACTGGATTTCTGAAGTTAAATCTTACTTCTTGCCTGTCAGGTATATTTCAAACTGCAGATTTTTTTTGCATAGCTAAATATAGTGATGTAGATGTACAAATAGGATTTATTGTGTAATATACCAATTATACAAAACAAAATTTAAGATCTCTTGCTACTCAATTCTCTTGGTATGTTATTCTGCCATATCATCATTTAAGTCTTCATTTCCAAGTTTCATTAAGAGGAGAAAGGAGAAAACACATTGTTTTGGAGGCTAGATAATAAAAAGGCAGTTCCATTTCCTGGAATATGTGTCAGGTTGAAATACATATTTAGAAAGAAGGAGAAAAAAAGATTTATTTTTCCTAAGAACAGTGCGGTACATGCAATGCCACCTGTGGAGAAGAAGGGTTATAATGATCACATCAAAAGGAATCTCAAATATGGCTTAGAAATCCCACAAGCCCACATATGGCTGAAATTTTAATGTACCCAAAGGAATAACCTAACCTTCTATCACTCCATAAGCTCTCTCTCTTATAGTTATCCCTATGTGTGCTTTTAATTGCTGCATCATGCCACAGCCTCAAAATGGCATAGTAGAAGCCGGTGTCCAGGAAAGAAGGTGCAGCACAGTTGATGAGGGATTATACGCCAGTCTGTCACATCATAGATGTGTGCTTTAACCTCTAGCTTTTCAAATTGCAGGTAGGCAACTAGTAAATTAGGGATTACCTAATGTACAACTCAGGTTGCCTAGAGAGCTTTGAAGATGAGCAAGGAGGTGGGTGGCCAACTTCACATGAGCTGAGTGGGAAGTGGACTAGGACTTGAGTAGTTTGAATAAGAACATTCAGTTTTGACTCATCCTGCTTATTAGCCATACAAATATCATTCCTTAGACCTGCTCTGGAGGCCCTACAACATCTTTATTGCATACACTATCACCTTAAACTTTCTGACCCAAAGGATTACTCCCCAAACCCGCAGCTGCCCTGACTGCTCTGCCAAGGGAATTACTCCTGCTTCGTTAGTGCCCAGGGCAGAGTTAATGAGGAACATCTGCCCCACTGTGCCAGCAGAGCCTCCGCATCTTACTGCAGAGTTTCAATGCTTGCTAATAGGACAGATCACCAGGGAAATTGCGCTCCCTTCTTACAGAAGAAAAAAGTCTCTGATTTTGTTCAAGCCTTTCCATTTTAAACAGGAATGGGTGACACCAGAGACCCAAAGATTGTCCTTCTTAACAAATAGGAGATTTGACATGGACTTTATTTCTTTCAAATAAAATGGCAACTGCAGGAAAGGTACACTTGCCAAGGTCTAGAGCCACCTGTGAGTCCTTCAGAGTGCACACACGTTTGCAGTGTGTGAAAGAGGTATCATTATGTTCATCTTTTCTATGCTCAGGGTACAAATGATGCCTCTCAGGGCCAATTACTATGTCAACAAAAGTGAGAAAGTATAATTTTCAAGTTGGTTGACGTTGAGATAATATACCTAATGGAGTGGATCACTTACACATGAAGCCTAACAACCTGGCCTACAGTGTTACGGTTTATAAATTGTGAAAAAAAAAGCCAGCTCTTCAGGAGCCATGCTAGCCGCCAACATGAGTGCACCCTTGCTGTCCATTGAAATCCATCCCTGAACTGCCCTGAGGGTGCCCTAGAGAAAAGCAACATTTTTTTTCAATGTGTGAACTACACATAACATGTATCACAATTATTTTCTCCAAGGTATGAAATGAATAGCAATTTTTTTTCTACAAATAGTTCTAATTTTTAAAATGAAATTTTCAAACCCTAGTTTGTTCTGTTGGCGTATTTCAGCTGGGAGTTATTTTTTCTTCCATATTTAGTTGGGTTTTTTTCTTTTCTGGTCCCAGTGTTGATAGAGATTCATGTTGGTCTTTTTAATAATGAGATATAGACTGCAAAACATGGGGAAATAAATTCAATTTATATATAGTGTATGTATATACATATATAAATACACAAACACACATATATTATATTTGATATCAAGTGGAGAGACATGACCAAACAAATCCAGAGATATTAAAAGATTGGGAAAAACCCCCACAACAACATTAGCGGAGAGATTACATTAGCATGAAGGAGACAACTTGATAAATAATGGTCAAAAAAGCAGACCTGAGTTTTATTGATAGCACGTAAAAATATTTGTTCATGTCTCTAGGGCTTTGAGTACAGACCTTCAAAGCAGCCAAGCTGACAGTAACTGATAGTGGGGAAGGCAGGTGGGCTGAGGGGTAAAAAGGTGGAAACAAGTAGGGAACCAGTGGTGGTTTAGCTGACAAGAGCCCGGGGATGTTTATGTGATCTTCTCAGAACAGTGTCCCTGTGCAACACGTAGGGGATGGTTGTAGGAAGAAGGGAGCATTGACAGCCAAGTTTATTGATAAACTCTTTTGTGATCACTCATCAAATACGTGTGGTTTTTGGAAAGTATTGCAAAGCACGCGGTCTGATGCTGGTAAATTATCAAAGGAGAGTCGCCGTGTGCAGTAAGACCCCAAAGCAAATCTTCATCCTGCAGACTCTATTCCTCCTCCAGGGCAGAGCATATGACAGGAGAAGCCTTGCAGGTACTGTGAGCATCTTTCTCTAGGGATGGTTTAACATGTTTCTTTCATCCTAAACTGCTGAACAAATAAAACTGCGTGTAGGAGAACCAACCTCCCCGATAAAAGCAATGAACCATGAAGAGAAACCCTATTCCTTCAAATTTATTGAGGATCAAATGTAGATATCTTTCTTTATGTCAGATAATGCCTTTCCATTCTCTCTGAGCAGGCATGGTAAAATAAATGTTTCCAAATGGAAGGCACAGTGCCAAGCATGGCAACACTGTCAGTAACCTGATTGAATCTGGCGCTCGTATGCTTAAATACGACATGGTTTGGAAGCACATACTTGATTTAAAATAAAAAACCATTTCTATTTAAATAAATGGTGAGGTTAAACTACCAATGGTAGAAAAGATTCCACAGATTTTTGCATTTCCCTCCTTTTTGCATTTCACATTATTCACTGTTTTCCACGTTTCTTTTCCATTTTTAAGTGTATGCATACGACTGTACAATGAATTGCTGTCTAGTGTTTTGCTGTATGTGTATTTTAAGAACTTAAAAAATAGATATGCTACTGTACCCTGCTGCATATTCTGAGCTGTCTCTAACACTTCTGGGAATTCATCTTGCACTTCTGTAAAAGAGATTTACTGTTCCCACCAGGACCTCTGAGGAAAAGAGCGATCCCGTTTTAAAGCAGGTTCTTCACACAGTGAATAAAGCCCTAAGGAATTGCAGAGCCAATAAAAGGATCTCCTACTTCCCCTTCACAGTGCCAGGCAGTGATGTTTTATTTGGTATCACATCCAAGGCAAAATTAAGCTGCAAGTGTATTATAATAAAATAATTGAGTCTGTCAAGTTTGTTTTGTAAATGCAGTTAGTTGACGTACAACGATATGAGAACATAAACTGTTATTGTTTGGTGGGTATCAAGAAAACTCAGACGGAGCAAGGATTAAAGTAGCCTGACAGCCTTGCTCCCGCTCTCTGGTTATACTATACATCCTGGCATTAAAGATTCAGTAAAGGGTGAGCAGCCATTAAAGATTCTTTGGCACACCCAAGTAGGGGTGCCGTGGTGCCACCTTTTGAGGAGTCATGCCAACACTGCCTCTGTCGCTGAAGAAGACACAGGGGCTGAGGCTGGCAGGAACGTCCCGTCCTGCATTGCAGCCACGCCAGCTGAATTCCCCAATGGTTCCCGCTGCGCGCAGCTGGATGTTTTCTCTCCCGTCCAGTTTTGTAGTGCTCCCCAGTGCTGTTCAACAGCTGTGAGGTTTCACATTAGAGATGGTTAACGTGAATGGATTTTAATAAGGTGAAGTGCTTAATACCTATGTATGTTTCCATCTGCTGCTGCTGGACGTATTTTGTATTCCGGTGGATTAAAATATGTCCTACTTGCAAACTGGGAAGTTCTGTGGACCTTAGTAATAGGGTGATCCGGCGGTAAAAAAAGAAGGGGTGTACATGCTGGGCGAATGCCCTAGGGGATGGTGAGACCTGGAGCTTCCTGGGGCACATGGGGATGTCAGTGAAACAGGGATTTTGCAAAACCCAGAACTGCAGGCCAGGCTGGGAGTCCCAGAGCCACATCCACCCGCTGGGAGCTGGGCCACAGCTCAGCCAGGCTTTTGGTGCAGTGAAGGTGACTGAGAAAAGACCCAAAAGAAAGACTGGGAAATTAAAGGGAAAGATTTGACAAATTCTATCTATTGAGTTTAATTTTTGCCTAGACTCAACAGCTGCGGAAATTCATAGTCTAAATGTAGGACGTGTTACTAAAATTCTGTGGGAGCTTGCAACAGTATTCAAAGGGGAAAAAAAGGAAGATTTTTTCTTAATTCACTATTGTACCTGATATATGCTGGAAGGAAGAAGCCATAGAGAGGAAAGATGATAACCTACCTACAGGCTATCTGTAAGTAAAGACCTAGACAGCAGGAAATAAATGGTGGGGAAATCTTTGGTCTAGCAATGATTTGATCCAAGAGCAGGTGAATTAAGGTAAATGCAAACTAGATCTTGGACGCATCTTTTGAACAGTGAAAACAATCAGATACTGATACAGTTTATGGAGGTTGTAGATTACTATCACTGAAAATTTAAAAGTCAAGACTGGATTTTTTTTTTCCTTCAAAATTAAAACCTTTATGCATGTGGTATTGTATTTTTACACAGTATTATCCTCTTGGTACAGATACATCTATCCAGCTCTTTCCAAAACCTTTGCATTTCTTTTTAGGAATCTTGTATACTTCAAAAATGAGTCACTTTTTCTAATTACTTGTAATTAATACTTCTGGTAAATGAATGGCATGTCTGATTATTTTTTGTTTCTTTGCTTGCTTCTTTTTCCCGAAATGTTTAGGAGGGATGTAATGCATTAATTAGCAAGAAGTTAACATTCATTTAACGTAATTACCATCCTTTTTCCTGAGTGGAAAGATTCCCTTTTCAGACCAGAAAGCTGTGCTTTCATGAGCCAGATCGCAACATGGGAAAACTGACTTTGGTGAGGCAGGAGAAGGGTGCTGAGAATTGCCTGAGGAGGGGGATGCCAGAGCTTAGCATCAACTAGGGAGAAAACGGGGCGGGGGGGAACACTAGATGCAAATACCTCCTTCTCTTAAACACTAAAATGTCAAAGGCATATTCAGTAAAATCATTACCTTTCACCAAGAGCAAAAGGAAAATTCATAGTTTTTCTCACTGAAATATTGCTGCATTCCACACAAAGAGCTATTGTTGCTCCCTGAAAGGAAAGGGCTTTATGGCTGCGTAGGATTCACATCGTGCAGGGAGCGTTTCAGTTTCATTTGCTACTTCTCACAAGTTGCCAACTGCCAATTTCTTCAAAAGACTGTTCACTTTTTCTAAGGTGGACTAGAGCACCCATCTGAAAAGCTAAACAGAGTCAGAAAGCCTAGGCACCATCCAAATCACACTTAAAAAAGTCCAACTGGGTTATAGGCTTTGTACATATAGGTGGGTTTCGCTCACTGCTGCTGATAATTCATCCAGGACATAGTTAATCAATTGTCTTTTCCACTGTGTCTGCTAAGTCACTTCATGTTTGCTTTTAAACATAGACCCAATGTCAAGAGGATAAAGAAAGGCAGGAACGCATTGCTCGTCTTCAGAAAATGTGGGTCATGGCCCCTTTCACGATGATGCTCATGAAGCGGAGGATGAAGTTCCTGAACTGAACAAAAAGTTGGAGCAGATAACCCGACAGGACAGGGATATGCCCGTTTGGGCTTCATCCTCCCCTAGTGCTGGAGATTTTTACTGAAAGTGATGAGGCACAGATGATTGAGTACCCATTTCATCACATCCATTTTAATACCCTTTAATAACATTTGTTGCCAGAATTTTCAACACCCTTTCCTAGAATAAATAAAGATTTAGCATTTGTTAAAGTTGCCCTGCAAGAAACTCTGTTTTCGTTATCCTTGTTCAGCTCAGGGCTGACAGAAGCATGCTTCTTACAAATGGAGGACAAACTATAGCAGGAAGTGATGGCTGAGGAAGGCCCATCAACCCAGGCTGCAGTGACAAGTTCTTCATATGTATATGCAGCCTTTCAAAAAGCTGAGAATGTTAAGAGGTGAAATTTTCTTCCTGGGACTGCTGAAATCAGGAATAAAAATAATTCTAATTACATTCTAAATGATAGCATTATAAGACTTGCATGGGTGCCCTTTGGTTCATTTCCTTGCTATTTTTTTCACCATTTACTGCTAGCCTTGTATACCCTTGTAGCAGGCACAGTTCTTAAAAAAAAAAAAAAAGTGAGAATAAAGAAGCTTTTTTCTTTTCTCTTTCCATCAGCTAAACTTCCCATAGAAGCTGAACAACATCCTCTTTATCAAGATTATGGGTTTCCACATCTTGGCATACTATTTCTTTCCTTTAGTGCCTGCCAGCAAGCTGAACTAAGAGCGATGAAAGTAGAGAGTAAGACATGTATAGGGCCATACTTAATCACTTGCATCAAGAGCTTTTATTTGCGTGAGTAAGGGAAGTGGGATGTAAGTTGCGTTTTGAACGATGAACAACGCATACCTGTGTTTCAAAAGATGACACATCTGTAACATTCTGCCTTCCACTTGAAGAAATTGATATTATTCATAGAAATCTGAATGAGAGAAAACAGCTGTCAGTCTTCTGAGCCATTTTAGAACACACATGGAGCCCAGCCCTGCATCTTGCCCATCTGCAGCCTTGACTTGCACTGGCTGGGGAACGTAGTGCTTAGACCTTACGGTTGTGGAAAGATGGACTGATAGGCCTGGGCATTGCTCAGGCTAAATACCTACTGCTGAATCATGAGAAGGCTTTTATGGAAAAAGCCACTAGGAAACCAAGCACTTTCTGCTAACAGCCTAAGTGTGTTTTAATTCCCATTGACTTATATAGGAGGGTATGGCAAGCAGCGTCCCGTGACATCAGGCACTGCATTTGGTTTTAATGCATTGAACTGCTCAAGCTTCAACATGAAAAGCAGCAGTAGGACAAGTTGTGGCTTGCCAGGTTTGGACAGGACATTAGGGAGCACTGCTTTACCGGGAGGGTACTGTAGTACAGGAGCAGGTTATCCAGAGAAGTTATGGGTTATCCATCCATGGAGGTTTCTAAGTCTAGGACAAGCAAAGACAAGGCTGATCTGATCTGCTGTTGGTGATAGTCCGGTTGTGAGCAGGAGGTTGGACTAGATGACCTCCAGAGATCACTTTGAATCAACAATTCTATGATTCTGTGGCTTTCTCAGTAAAAATATATAAACTATGCTCTGATTTTCACTACACCCTCTTTCTCAAAGATCAAAGTATAAGCCATTATTTTTGCAGGAAAAGTAAACCAGAATCAACATGCATTTTTGTTTGATAAAGTGCCAGCCTTTTTAATAGTGAAAATAAGGTTTATTCCCTTGGATCACTGAAGAACAATACATCTGTTATTTCAGTGAAGCAATAGGGAGAATGATTTTAATTTGAATCCAGCTGTTGTTACAACGAAATTCAAAAGGCAATGTGGGCCATAATAAGGAGCTAAAAACCTGTGGTTCAATAGTCAGTATTGATTTCTCTCTTATTGATTTCAGGGAAACCAAGATTTCATTTTATGTCATGAAGAGCCTCACAAGGACTTTCCAGCAATTAATTTCCTTTTAAGTCCTTCTCTGATGGCTCAAACAGTATTTTTAAATTAATTATGCTGGTTCTTTGTGCAAAGATGATTTTTTTTCCATTTGTAATGGATTTAAAGAAGTATAGACTTCTTGCACATTCAGGTGCAAAACCTCCAGTTTGCTAAAAGAAAATTAGTCTTTTATTACCAGGACAGATCAATTAGACTCATGTAACTCTAATAAGCTTTCTCACAGTTATAATGTTCTTTACCTGCTGCGGGGAATTATTAAAAGTGTTATTCTTCCCTATCTTGAAAAACTTCAAAGTCTGAGCTATGGAAGCACAGTCCCTGCTGATCAGCATAGCAAAGTATTTATCCCTATGCAAATTGTGTTTTGGAAAATGATATTCAGTCCATATAGTGAAAGATCCAGACAGACGGATAACACTGAAACTAAATTTGATTTGAACTACAATGAAGTTTTGTAGGGGTTGAAAGTTTCCTGATATTTAATGGAGCTGAGAAATGCCACCGATCTTGGCATTACTTCTGTTTGAATGGATTTCTCTGATTGAGTGCAAGCATTCACTAGATATTTCTCTGATCTTCTTTGGTACCTCTTTTTAGTTTTTCTGAAAAGTGTTTCATAGCATTCCTTAAAAGAACACCCAAAATATTCTACCTTTCAGTCAGTTGTGCTTTCATGACTATATTAAAAAATCAACAAAAAGACTTAGAATGTATAACCAATGAAAGAAAATGAAAGCAGATGGGAATTTATGTGCAGCAAAAGCTGAGGACTATAGAAAGCATGCGAGGAGAGGAGAGGCAGAAGACAGGAGGAGAACTTGATTTTGCTTTGCTTGGGGTTTGTTGGTGGTGGTGTCCTGCAGGGAAAGGGGGAGTTGTTTGTTCACTTTGTTTCAAGAGAGAAAACGGAAAAGTAGAAGGATTGAGAAAAATCCAGGTGGTGTATTGTATGGCAATGACCAAATACTTTCTGTTCCAGCAGTAATTAAGGAAGATATAAAACCAAAGCTGGATACTTGTAAATGAGCAAGCTAATGCAATCTGCATCTAGAGGAGCGCTCTGTGCTGCTAATGCTGGTTTGCAGAGGGGAGGTTCCAGAGAAGAGGAAAGAAGCTACTGTTGTACTGGTTTATTAAAGGCCAAACAGGTGATCCAAATATTCATTGTCCTGTCACCTTGCCATTGATCTGAAATTGCAGCAGATCTGGGATCTGATTAATCAAATATTAAGGAAAGGTTAAAATAATTCGTTCTAATCAACGTGGGTTTATGGTGAATACCTTTTGTCAGAAGAGCTTTGTGCCTTTTTTGAGGTGGTTGCTAGTTAGGAACAGTCTTGAAGTTGTGTATTTCAACTCTTCTCAGTCTTTTCAACTTGTAGATTGATACAAAATCAAAAATGTACACACATTAAATGGTTGGTATTACACAACTTTTTGATTAAGAAAGTAGAATGATACAAAATCAAAAATGTACACACATTAAATGATTTTAAAACTGGCTTAGTGGCAGTTTCTAAACCTAAATGTGTTTCTTGAATAAACAGTATGATGAATTGCATGCTATTTTACATTATTATAAGTGGATGTGGAAGAAATGAGAAAATCATTCCACGTAAAATTTGCAGATAATGCAAAGTTAAAGGGGTGATAATAGTTAACAGAACAAGTTGCTATGCAGAGTGATGTGCCCTGATTTCTGTGGATAAAATGCAAGAAAGCAGTAGGAGTTTGTAGGAGGCCAAGTAAAAGGTTTCTATATAGGAATAAATACCGTGGGCCATGCTGATAGCGTCGTTGGCTCTATCCTACGAAGCAGTAACAGAAAGAGTTGAGACTTTCATATGCACTTAGCAGGGTATGAACTCCTACTATGTGTGTGTGGTGCAAAAGGAATAATGAGATTTTTTGATATGTGAACAGGGGAATACTGAGGAGGAGACTACATTAGCACACTTCTTGGTTATGGTGTGACTAGTTTTGGGACACTGTGTCCCATTCTGTTGTTCAAGACTGAAGAATAGTGCTAAACTAGAGAAGTCTAAGAGAAGAGCCACAAGAGCGCTAAAAGGAAGAATCCTGGGTAGTGAAAGGATAAAGAAACTCAGCCAGTTTAATTAAACAAAAATAAGACTAGAGGGTGACTTGGTAGAATTTTGTATATGTTAAGGAAAAATTGGTAATAGAGCACCAGGAAGCAGTGGCAGAGTGCCAGTTGATGCTAGACAAATTCCTCCTAGAAACAGTAGACACAGATTTTTAATAGGTAATTAATCTCTGGAGCAACGTGTCAAGTCTGTCCATTGCTGGACATTTTTAGGACAATATTGGATGCCTTTATAAAATATGTACTCTGATTCAAACAGGAATTAATTCTGAGAGGTCTCATGGCCTGTGTTACGCTGGTGGTCAAACTAAATGGCCATGTGGATCCCTGCTTACGTTTTAGCTTATTATATCTATGTTCTTTTGTTGGAACTTGCAGACAGCTCAAACTAGCAAATGCAAACCAAACAAACAAAAAGTTAGGCTAAGTACCTGCAGTAATTGTATTCATTTTAGATTTCTTTTCATACATGTCAGCTATAACTGTAACAGACAGCTCCACAGGAAAAAGCTTTGTTTGCAAAAAAGCATTCTGCCGTGGCTTCCCAACCAGAGGCAGCTTAGCCAGGATGCCAGGTCGTGCCGAGCCATACCTGGTTACACGGTCAGCCAGCCGTTGATCCATCATAAAGCTCTTCTGAGAAACTGATTTTTCTTCAAGGTATTTTGAGATATATTTCCAATTTTTCAGCTAAACTTGAAATTTATATGTAGATTTTTTTCTTCATCCTGTTTTAACTTCTTTTTGTACAATAGGTAGCTGACAAAACCCATAATGTGACCTGGTGGTAGAAAGTTGAAGCTACAAAAATTCATGCTAGAAATAAGGTTCAAATAAGCATTTCTCCAAACAACTTAATTAGGAATTTGACAGGTTCCCATGCCCTGAAGTCAAACAAAATTGGATGTCTTTCTGAAAGAGGCTTTTGTGCAAGAAGTGCTGATTTCAATCCTGGAGTTGCTCTGTAGAGTGTTTTGGTGTGTGTTATACCCAGGGTTAGACTGCATGAATGGATTGTTTCCATTTTAATTTTAATATCATGGCATGAAAGGTATCAAGCGCTATATTTTTCTAAATATCCTGTGCTGCTCAGGTTAGCTGTTTGATGTGAAACTGCGTCAATGCTAGAATTGGGATCAAAAGGATTTTGTTGGAAAAAATGAAAGAATTCAACCAGGCAAATACTAGACTTCTTAAGGAAGCAACAGATAGGAATTATAAAAAAAATAATAATTTGGAGGTTGCATTCTGTCTTGTCTACATCTATGCTGTGATAGTTTACTCTTCTCAAAAGTGATCTTAGGGTTAAATTACATTGAACATTGAAAGTTCTGAGATAGTAAGTGCGGGAGGAGAATTTGAGAGGACTCACTAGCAGGTAGTCAGTGAAAACCTACTGAGATATGAAAATATGGAAATGTTACTTCTTGGTAGTAGATGTTGAGTTAGCTGATTTAAGAAGTTGTTCCTTCTCTGGGATTTTCTTCTCAAATTTTGAACCTTGCATATTTTGGGTATGAAATTACACCTGATGTTTGTTTGCTTGATAATGAAACAAAAAAGCACTTACCCTGGCAATCTGCATTGCCATTTGCTCCAGGGAATTCTCAATGACAAGAAAAATGTTTGGCTGCTGAGGCTTTCAAGCCTGACTCAGATTTCACTTTAAAGAATCTGATTGTCTCTGTGTCCTTTTTCAATTGATTGAAGTAAGAAAGGCTGGACATGCCATCGTTGAATTTTGTCAATATAAATTTCTCCTGCGAGTTACATTCTGACCTTAGTAACTGTATATTTGTAAGAAAAAGAATTACCTATAAAACTCCGTGTGTATACATTTCAGTTGTAACTGTCATAATAGTATCATAGAATAGAATTGTAGAAGTTTGGGTTGGAAGGGATGTTTAAAGGTCAGCTAGTCCAACCCCCCCCTGTAATGAGCAGTGCATCTTCAACTCGATCAGGTTGCTCAGAGCCTCGTCCAACCTGGCCTTGAATGTTTCCAGGGATGGGGCATCTACAGCGCCTCTGGGCAGCCTGTTCCAGTGTTTCATCACGCCCCTTGTGAAAAATTTCTTCCTTATACCTAGTCTGAATCTACCTTCTTTTAGTTTAAAACCATTACCTCTTGTCCTACTGCAACAGGTCAATTGTCTGTAGAACACAAGTTCAGCAAGGTAGAGGTTTGCTTTTAAAACACACATTCTGAATTGCATTCAATTCCTGTCCTGAAATGCCAAGAGGAAGATGGAAGAGATAAAAGAATGGACAAAATAGGAGGCT
Organism: Egretta garzetta; assembly: GCF_000687185.1. Classification (NCBI taxonomy): domain Eukaryota; kingdom Metazoa; phylum Chordata; class Aves; order Pelecaniformes; family Ardeidae; genus Egretta; species Egretta garzetta. Next base: position 3,393,890 of record NW_009260616.1, read on the forward strand.
TTAGCTGAATGGGCATAATTTTTAAATGCCTGATGAGTTTCATCCTGTTTCTTCAGTCAGGAGCAGGGGGAATGGGATTGTGAGACTCAGCCTAAGCTGTGTCAGCGGAACCTTAGAAGAAGGAAAGCACAAACCTTCAGGAAACTGAAAATCAATATAACTGGGCAATGAAAGCATTTGTATTACAAAGAACCAAAAGACATCACGCAACAAAAGGTTCACTGAAAATGGAAGGAAGTAAAGTTTAAAGCTTTAGTTTTTTCCAAGAAAATTGTTAAAACTAAATGACAGATACAAAGAAACAATATAATATTGGTTTTTTTGAGGGATGAGAAGGTCTTGCTCACAAGGAGTTAGGAGGGGTGGAACCACCACCACTGGTGGGCACCTGCCACTGAGTTTTCTTGTGGAAACTATTTTTGTGTCGCCTCTCAGTTCCTATCCTGCTTCCTACATAAATGAAGGCTTTCTAGTAGGTGCTGGTTTAATATATGAGAGTCCTTTCTCTGACATTTTCTGACCTGAACAGACACAACAGTCATTACTGGAAAGTAAACTGAAATAGGGAGAGTTGAAGATATCCATAGACTGTGGTAGAACTGGGAATAGGCCTTGGTGAAAAAATCCCACAGTTAAAGACCTCTGACAGCTTTTCCTGATCCCCACTGTAAGGGTAAGACCTTTGGACCGTGGACCGTAATTTCCATCCCACAAGCCATGCTGGACTACTGCGGTGCTGCTTCTGTCTGGCCTCTTGCAAAAATAATCAGACACAATAGAAAGCCTAACAGATGCTTGCCAGAGGGTCAGCATATTCAGGTTCCTTTTTTTTTTAACTGCTTGACACTGCTATGACACAAGCTCAGCAGGCAGCGTGGCCTCAGTGTTGTTGCTGCAACACCTTCCAAGTTCCTGGCATCAGGCACAGGGAGGGCTCAAGGTGAGACTTCTTTGCTCCTGTGGTTGTGTGAGGCCTGCTAGTGTTCCCCCCCATCCTCCACCCCTGTGGTAGCTTGACCTTGGCTGGCTGCCAAGTGCCCACCAAGCTGCCCCCTCTTCAGCA
>NW_009260616.1:3395440-3458191 GCF_000687185.1 Egretta garzetta
GGACAGGGGCAGAAAGTAAGATAAAAAATTCATGGGTCGAGATAAAGGTAGTTTATCCCAGCCAGACCCAGTATGAACCCCAAGGACGTCGTAGACAGGTTGTTCTCATCATAGCAGTTTCTTCCCCTTGTCACAATAGTGCCAATTCCCAGCCATTCTCACCTCCAGACACTCCTTCTGAAATACACCCTCCCAACTGAGTAGTCCAGGAGTGCCCTAGACATTCATTAGACTAATCTAAAGTTTAAGTAAGCAATTTAGCAAAGATTAAACAAGCGATTACTTTGATGTTTCTTATTGATTTGATCTCTCTCTGTGCTGAGTCAGCAGCCCCACAGCACCCCAAGAAGTCCCATCTCCATGTTTGGGTATGAATTGTTTTGAGCAGGTTGTGCAGACAAATTTGTAGGTTTATTATTGTATAAATCTCGTTATCTACATTTGCTCAGAATGTCATATGTACAGACCTGTAAAAACATTGACCTTTGTGCAAGGTTTATGTTGAAATGAATATTACTGTTGTTATTATTTCTTCCTTCTCAAAGTCTTGTTTGAGGAGAGAAATGAAGTTTAGACTCCCATCAGTAGGTTGCTCCACAGTGTAAATCAGATTTTTAAGTCTGATTTCTGACTGTGAAAAAGCGTTGTCCATTCTGCCACAAATGTTCTTTCTTGAACTGAAATACTCTTCTTGAAGGAGTGGTTTCTGAAGCCACAGCTGTTGAACTGTTTCAAACTAGAAGAGAATAAATTGATGATATAATGAGTCTTCCTAATCTCTAATTTGCATAGTTTGATGAATTTTAGTATAGCATGTTTCATTAATATTATATAAGAAAATTATTTGCAGGCAAATTAAGTGGTTGACACAGGTACTAAATAATAAAAGCATATAAATTGCATTCAAGCACACACTTACAGGATTAATCTCTCTCATATGGTCCCATGATATCTCTCAAGTATGACTGCATATACATAATCATATTAGTTGAGCATGAAAATATTTATGTATATACCTTGACATGATACGGATGATATTCTGTACCTCACATAGTCGTGTACTATACAGAGGTGAAGTTTAATACTTCCCAACAGCATAAAGTAAAAACTAGCAAAAAATAGTATCTGGTTCTTTGATTGCTCTCATGTTTGAAGAGCCTTATACTTTTGCATAAGATGCATGCAGTATGGAAGCTGTAACAGCAATGTGGCATGATTTGATGGCAGTTGATACCAAAACTTTCTCATTGACTGCCACTGTTTTGTTCAGATAATTTCCCCTGTGAAGCCCTCTGATGTCTGTCCAGGCACTTGGCCTAGTGATAAGACCTAGGGAGCAATAGGAAAATAGTCGCAATGAAAAAAGATCATCCTCATTGATTTCACGTAAAGCTGAACATTTGAAGGACCATTGTCATGCCAAATTTGGGGTTTGTGGGCAAAGATGTTTTTGCAGCTGCAAACAGTCTTCTATGATGTCCTTTCCATCTGTCTTCCTAAGAAAATACATCTTCTTTATAAAGAACAGTATCTGAAAAAGCAGAATGACGTCCCATTGGGTAAATCATATTTGTTACATTTCTCAAGTCTCAACAACTTTTTAGCCTTGTTCTGGATTTCCTTACTCCTGCTTGGGCAGGCCACCAGGATGTTTTGACCTGCAGCCAAATTTCCGTGTGGGGAACTGAGGAGTGAGTGCAGCGGCCTTAGGAAAGCGAGCTCCCAAGTCACAGTGAGCCCCGTCTCAGCCTCAGGTCACCGGCGGTGGGAGATCCCGCAGGAATTCACCCACTTAACTTGGATATAAACATGGATCTGTGTGTTCAAACCAGGCTTTATAAACAAAAGCATTTGACCTCTACAGAGTAATTTAATTAAAAGTGAGTTAAATTTTAGTTTAATCCATAAGTAAACTAAGGAAGGAAATTAAAAGCTAATTTATTTTTTTATACCTATGAAGTATTTAGGGGCTTTACAGCCCCGTATGGCCCTTGTCAGATAATCCCTTCCACACCTAAATTAACCAGTGCTTGTTGCTCAAAAGCAACGTGTAAGGTACCTAGAATCACGTCGCAGTATGGACTGCATGAATATAATCCCTTAACCCAGCACGTGTGCGGTATGTGGTGGGTATGTCATTTGACTCACTCATGCGGCCTATGGGAGAATTTCTGCCTTTTCTCCATTTCTCTTGTTTCTTACTTGAAAAAAACCCAAAACATCAATGGAAAATGAAATGTGTATTGTTACAGTGAAATCCTATTTAATGGCTAACTTCAATTCTGAAATGCTCTCCAAAACAGACAGCTAAGGCTGGGATTTCATCCCTCAGTTATAACTGCAGCCTTAGACACCTTTCAGAGGGGTGATTTCTGGAGAGCAAATGCTGTTGAATAACACAGAAATTCTTCTTCTTGTTTTTAATGCTAACAGTGGGTTTATGCATGTATTTTTGTAGCAGTAGCTGTGTAAAGCTTTAGAACAGAGTATTTCAAATGTCATGTGTGCACAGAAACAGATTTAATCCCTGATTTTTCCTCACACTTTTCATTTCAGCTGTCAGACTGACCCCCTGCTCTCTTTGCTCCAAGCACAGATCTAAACTGCTGGGAGGGGAAATAAAATAAACTTGCCAGCTGAAGGTTGGGACCGCACTTGTGCATGGCTGGGAGGCAAAGGATCCTCTGCGGAAGAAAAGCCGTTGGTCTGTGAGGAAGCCACCCTGCGCCCCAATGGACTTTTTATTCTGTTTTTGAGAAGCCATCATTTTGATGGAATGGCATCCTCCATGGCTGTCTTCACAGAAGACAAGCTTCTTCAGAGGGTGTCGCAGATGGAGTGAGAGAGAAGCAAAAATAGTTTATTGTTTTAAACGAGTGAGTTAACAGAGTTCAGTGGTAAATGCAATGATGGTTTAACAAGGTTCGATGGCAAGGTACACTTGGTTATTTACTGCATAGAGGACAGGGTCAGACAAAGCTGTCAGGGAGACCCTCCCCTTGGGTCATGAGGTTCAGAAAGGACCCCCTTGCTTTCTAAACTCCTTCCTCAGAGAGGAGTCTAGGTGCGGCTGGATCTAATCCTAGTCCCAGACTTGGTCAACAGTTTATGTCTAAAGGATTATGTATGTGCAATCAATCCTTTATATCACTTAGCTAAGGTTTCAGAGTTTAGCATGCTGTTAGTCACTTACTGAGAATCTGTTGCAGCAAGGAATCTCTCAGCCTCAAGGAGTAACCTTGAGAGGCGTCCCTGCTCATGCAGCGATCCTGGCGTGCAGCCCGCTGCTGTGCAGGAGGGCTCAAAAGGCTTTTGGGCTGCTCACTATTTATGGGGGTAAGATGATTGACTCATAGTCATATTTACATACTAACTGCAGATGCTAAGTTTCTTCCAAATTTGGCTTGAGTCAGACATTGACCAGCACGGTGGTTAGGTGGGCCCATTGCCATAAATTAGCCATTGGCTATTGTGTTGTTATCTGTTTCCTCTGAATCCCCTTTGACTTGGATGCATCCATCATGACCAGACGCATCTGTCACAACCTTCACAGGTGGTTATTGCTTGAGCAGGGTTATGGGAAAAGGTTGGGGTGGGGGGAAGCACACTGCCACAGAGGGCAGTTTCAGCTTGTGCAGGCTGCTCTCTGATCCATGCACATGAGGGTGAACCAACACGAGTGCTGCCGGTGAAGCGCTACATGCAGAGCAACCTGGGGGATAATACAGGAGCGCCACGTTCCAGTGCTGGGGATGGGGGGGCTGGCACACCTGAAGGATTAGGGGAAGAACAGAGCTATGTCTCCTTCGTACCTGCCGCCGTCAGGAGAGTAGCGTGCTGCTGATTAACTTCCCAGCATAAACTGGGAAAGCCTCGTGAGGCTCATCTCATTTACTGCAGCTGGACGTCGACTCTGATCCATGTTCTCCTGGCTGAGGAGTGCATTTTGGCTTGCCACCACCCTGTGTATGGGAATGAGATGGCATATGAGCCACACACACTAAGGAGACCCTCAGTGGCCTGTTTACAGCCCCCTTGTTGCCTTCTTGTGACCCCACAGTTCAGTGTGGGAAGGCAAAATTATACTCAAATCCCACTAGGGAAAATCTGTCATACGTGATTGAGTTTTCTTTTCTTTTCTGGCGTATCCAAAATATCAATGCTAATATTGTGAAGAAATTGCAGTAAAGCAACCTGGGAGGCAGGGAGCATAGGCAGATCAATGCTCTGTCGAAATGTCAGACTCTTTATCTCCTGCAAGAGGACGTTGTAGGTCCCCTTTCTTCACAGGTTTCATTTTACTTTAAGTGAGTCATCGTTCTCATAGTTTAGGTCATTGGTGGCTTTGGTCATATATTTGGCATGACAGCAGGATCCCTTAGGCCAGGAATTTCTCTGTCCTGACCCTCTAAAAATCTGCAGCTGGCACTTTCCCAGATCACTTCCAGGTTTGGTTTTTTTTTAATTGCAAACACCTTGCAATTTTAAAGTCTATTAAAACGAGCAAAAAAGAGATCAGTGCCTTTACGTTTTTTCAGCTGAGCCTGTTCCATCATTGTGTGTCAGATCTGTAGTAAATGTACAGTGTTGACAGAGGCAGTCATGCTGTTTCACCGAATTGAAAGGAAGAGAGGAAGGGAGATTTATTGTGGAGCCTGAGGGTAGAGCAGTAAGCCAGAACCATTGCACTCATACCTAAAAACGAAGAACTTCGCGTTGCAGATGGCTGGACTTTCCATTTAGCAGAAGGTGAATTTTCTCCAGTTGTAATTTCTGCTCACAGTATATTTTTTCTTTTTGAATTATATGGAATAGAAATCTAAACACAGATGCAGAAGTTTGGGTTTCCCATGTAGTTTTGGCTGGGTAATGGCTGTCACTGCTGTGTAGTGAGCAAACAGCAAAAGCAAGGAGAAGGAGAAGGAGGAGTACTTGCTCTCCACATCCCTTTGAGGAGGCTGGCGTTGCAGTGGCCCCTTTCACTGAGTGCTTCCTTTCCTGCAGGCCTGTGGTATCACAGAAGTAGAAAGGCAGAGCAACTGCATGAAAGCAACTATGGGTTATCGCTGCGTCAGTTCTGGGCACCCAGCTTGAAATGCCTTAGAGGGACCTTGTTGTTAGAAAGGACCAGTAGCAGACATAGAATAAAATTCAACACCTTTCAAGTCTGTAAACAGGGCACTCAAATTCATTCCCATCCCTAAAGTATTGACTTTGTCCAGATACTCAAAGGGATATGGAGATGGTGATGTTGAGCTTTGTTACCATAATTTTTACATAATAGCTCTTGCAGCAGAATTTGTAAGCCTGAGTTAAGCACCGTAATTCCCTATTAAGGGAAACCAGCCGGGCCGGGAAGGGTTTAGCCTACTGAAATCTCTCATTGCTGCAGTTCTGGTTTAGTCACCTACCTAAGCCAGGAATTCACTCTCTAGCTGTGCTTCCACAGTTCCTCTGGAGCTGGAGCACAAAATTCTTTCCTTTCCAGAAGGTGATACCCGACTCTGTGAAACAGCTGAACCCTTAAATTGTTTGCCTATGTGGCTTCAGTGGTCTCATTCTGAGGACTTGAACTCATAAATTCTACCTCCTGTCAAGGTGAATATTCACCGTATTAGAGGTGAATCCGATGGTGGTGTTTTCTGTTCCTCCTTAATGAAGTTATGCCACCATGAAACTAAGTATGTAGGCGTCACAGGCAAGAAGAGGGTAGAGAAAAACACCCCAAAGGGAAAAATCCTGGCCTCCACACTTTAAAGAATTGTTGGGGGAAAAAAATGCATAAAATTTTAATCTCCTTGCATTTGTCATAATATCCATGAGCAAGCAACTTTGAGCATTACTCCTGCTTGAAGGGCTGGCAGAACGAGGCAGCAGTGATACGAACACACACGTGGGAAACAGTGAAAGAAGGTCAGGGCCTTGAAGAGTCGAAGTCAGAATAAGCCACAGGCACACGAGCATCTCTCCTTTGAAGAAGCTGGAGATGTGGGAAAGTGTGAAGTGGCTTAGTGCCGCCTTCAGTGAAATGCTGATGTGGGTATCCTCTGTCTTTCTATACCAGGGGTGCAATATGCACCCATATGCACAGGTTCCAATACGCAGGGGCCAATTTAAGGACATTTTTCTTAAGGTTTCTTTTAGGTGTTTTAAGCATGTAGATGATAGTTGGAACTTACTGTCAAGAAGATTCAAATTTATGGGAATTGCACATAGCTACTTGGGGAGAAAACGTGGCCCACTGAAGGAGTGATTTTTCAATGTTTATGTGTTTCTGTGTTATTGAAAACATCATTGATAAGTTCCAGAAAAGTTGCAAAGAAAAGAGTTGTGTTCTGAAGAATTATAAATAGTTAGTTTTAGCCAAGCAAAATATTTTGTAAAAGCCAGGCAGATCAATTTGATTTTTAAATTGAACTTTTGCATTAGATATTAAATGCTGTCTAGAATGGAAAATTATTGTTATTTAATATCTGCATTTTTCAGATGTGCTGAGATAAAAAAAAAAAAAAAGAAAAAATTTTACATCTTGTAATAATTGAACCAGTAGTTCCAGTTCTCCAAAAGCCAGCCACGATCTTCATGGATGCACCTTTGCACTTTCAGTATTTGTACCTGCCGCTTTTTTAACCTCTAATTGTATTGGAGAAACAAATAAACTATTATTGCTTTAGGTGCCTAATTGTAGATGCACAGCCAGTACAGGAGGGTATATGCTTAGAGTTATGCATATTACAGGGACAGAAATTCAGGAACAACTTCTGCAGTTTTCAGGAGCATCAGGAAAAATCTGAAATCATCCATCATACCATCATCCATACCATTTTCTAGGAACTCTACCTCATTTTCCAAGCACATACTTCTTGTTTCTGACAACACTGAATTAAGTTACAGTAGCATCTATCACTTGAGGAATCTTGAGTCATTTAAACTTGTTTTCCATCAGAGCGTTCGATCAAGATTGGCTTATCAGTGGCAGGGGTATAGCAGGAGCTGTAATGCTTTTCACCTCCTCCTTTATCAACTGTCTCTCAGTAGCTTAGTCCATAAACCCCCATGAGTTTAAACTGTATTAGCACTGTACAGTAATGGCAAGAGAGCAATAAGAAGTGATGTTGTACTTCTCAAGGCACTAGTGAGCTATTTTTCTTGATGCTGGGAATCATCCTGGTCTATTACTGTAGGCTCTCAGCATCTCTGAGGAAACTGGGAGCTAATGATGGTCTTAACTGAACTGAAACTTTTAAAACTGTTTCTCATATTATCTAAAGATATTCATCACTGTGTGTATAATGTCCCAAGCCTCAGGCATGAAAACTACTGCAAATGAGATGAACTAAGGAAATTCAACAGAGAACTTCGTTTTTGTCAAAGACACAGAGAGTCGTCAGTCCTTCCACATCCCAGTTTCCTCCAGAAGCTGAAAGCTCAAACTGGTGCATTTGGAACAGAGGAAAAACAAATATCTGTCTCATAAAAAGACATCTCTTTGTGTGCTTTCTTCTTGAATTATAAAAATAACACTGATCAGCAGCCCAATGACTGCCTAGGTTTCATAGGCTAAAATGTAGCATTTTCAGCAGCTGTCATATTTCATAAGGAGTTCCAGCCTGAGGAATTACAGCTCACTCTTTATCCATACTTGAGTCCTTATTCTGTTTCTAGGACTGGAAATCTCACTTTTTGAATTAATTTCTGGAAAATTATGGAAGAAGAGTTGCATGTTTAAAAGTACTGTATTCCTCAATTAGGAATTCAAAACTTAGGCATGTCTTTAGGATAAACTTACATTTTTTTTCTTTGTTGGCTCACTGGTAGGATGAAGCTGACTATGAACAAGTTGCACAGCACACCCCACCACCTCCAGTTTGCCTGTAATGATTTACCACTGGACTCCATCAAGATAATACTGTGGAAATTTTGTCACCACACTTCCCTTTGCTATTTCTTAATGTATTTATTAAAAAATAAAAAAAAAAAGTAGTGCCTTTGCACTTATAGTCAGTACAGCAGATTGTGTCAGCAGTATATTGCTAAATATTAAGTGCAGGGGTATGTTTTATACGTGTAAGAATAGTCTTAAAAAATTCCACTTCCTTTGTTATTAAAGAATTGTAAACCACACATATTTATGAACACGTGTGTGTGTGAACTTGGAGTAAAAGCTTATAATAAACGAAACCCATTTTCAAGAGTTTCTGTAATTGGCAATAGACAAGAGTTGAGAAATTTATTAAGTAAGATCTCATCTTAAGAAACTGCTCCAGGCTCCCAAGACTTGCTGAATATGATTCTGCTTTGTTTTTATCCGAAGCCAGCAATCTGTGCTGGTCCCTCAAGCTGTCACTTAAAAGCAGCAGAGCCTGAGTCAGCTGCAGCTTTGAGGCGGATGTACCTAGACCTTGAAGTTTAGTGAGCTTGCCCAAAACACTCTTAAATTCAAGCCCAGCTGTAGTCGAATAAAAATTAGAATGTTAATGCTTTAAATAGAAAAACCTCGAAGCAACTAGGAAAGCCAAAAGAAGAATAAGAAATGTGTGCAGCTCTCCCCCTGCCCAGTGTATCCTTCCAGTCAACGCAGTGGCTGATGGGACTTCTCCAGCTCTTGGGAAGCACCAGCCGCGTGGCCAGGTCTGGCTGTCCCTTCTCTGCTCCTCAGGGCCATCCCTCGGCTTCACACGGTGACTCTCCTCTGCCTGCTCAAGCCTTGCTGTCCCCACAGCAAGGGGGAAGGCAAAGCCAACCCCACTTCACTCCTTTGGGGTCCATCCAAGTCAGTGACTTGTTATGGGCGTGTCATGGGTAACTGGGAACATGCAGATACAGCTAATACCATGCAATACGGAGCTTCGCTCCACTGAGGAAATATCTGTAAGGTTTGGTCCAGAGCCACAGGGCAAATAAGGACATGGTGGAGAGCTGAGGAGGTGGCAAGAAAGGGTGATGAGACCAAGAAGGTGCAGAGCTCCCCTCCTCTCCTCAGCTTAATGCCTAATGACTTTTGACTGCAGTGAGAAGGAATTAATTTTGTACTTGGGGCCCACCTAGAAGGGCTCAAAGCCTTGGTTTAAAAAAAAAAAAGGTGGTTTTTTTTTTTCTTAGTTGGGATACAGAGCAGAAATTGGATGAGGAACTCCTGCGTAGTGTTTTACTCTTCTGCTGGCTTTTCCTTCAAAAATAGGCTGAGGGTGTCAAGGCCTGCAGCTTTTCAGACCAGCCTGCAGATTTGAGATGTGTGGAGTCCACAGAGCTGTCCTCTTCTAAAGAGACTAAAGTGTTCATGTTTGGAAAATAAAGAGCTAATCCTCTCAAGATGCTGCAGAGAATCTTCATTTCTTTTGAGCATCAGTGGGAGCTTGAGGTACTCTGCAAGTCACCATGTAGAAAATTCACCCTTTGTGCCAAGATCCAGTAGAAAGCGTATAGATCTTTTAAATGTGACTGAAGATTTCAAAATAAAGGCTCAGTAGGAATTAAGTGATGGATAGGCTTGGTGTTGTGTGGGTTTCACACTCTGATTCTTACATTAATATTAGAGTTATTCATATTCTAATGCAGCATATGAGTTTATCTGGGATTCAGGCTTTGGTATTTCACTGTTCAATGACAGCTTGTTGCTTATATTCTGAAAATATTTTAGGTTGATTTGTTCTTCCTTACCAGAAATATTAAAAAAAATCTTTCGTTTAGACCTTCAAGAGCATTATATTTTCTTGAGACATCATCTAGCATGATCATGGAGAATGTACACTATGGGAGTAGGTGTCTAATGGAAAAAATGTGGTACATGTGCCAGAGGTGTTATTATCAGTATATATGTGGGGGAACTTGGTTGCTCTTTAGTGCTATGAACATTTTATTATAGAATATTATGTCTACTTCTGTAAATTGCTCTAAAGCAGCTTTGATGCATTAATAGAAGATACTTGCTGCGATCCTTACCTTGTTGAAAGAGGCAGAGAGGAGGGAAGGGTTGCATGTACCAACTTGTAGAATTTCTCCCCTGTGTAACAGACATCTCAGAATAACAGGAAAATAAGAAAAGATAAGTTTCTGTGCAAAATTAGTGTAGAATCATGTTCTCTAGACGCAATCGATTTCAGAGCAATGCAGGAGTAATAAGAAGCTTCATATGCTTAAGACCTATCAGAAAATCTGCAGCTTTAGCTTTCTATGACAGCTCAATTGATTGTCATGAAAAAGCAGTTTTACCAAATCTTGTTAATTTAGTCTTTCACAAGCTGCCTGTGTGTGCTTTAAGCACTAACAGCAAAACATGCAAGTAATGCCCATGTCCTCACTGAGCAGCCATTCAAGTGCAGGCTGGGGTAGGAACTTAAGAACTCGGCCCCAGTGGAAGCAGCTACATCCTCAGGTGGGGTGTGTGTGTGTGTGTGGTGTTGGCATTGGAGGTTTTGACACATGTGCCATTCCTACTTTTCCTACGGTAACATGTGTCAACACTTCTGTAGGTGGGATAGGGGGTTAAGGTAAGATTCCACATCTACCTTTAAGGATTTAAATAAATTTGACTGGATTCATACAGGGGCATAACTTCAGCTCACTTTGAATCAAAGTACATTTTTTAAGACCTTGTTTTATTTTTCCTTATGCTTTTACAGAAACACACTAAAATGCACTCAAGTGAAGAAGCTTGGCAAAATCACAGTGCTGTGACAGACATCATCAACTTTGCTATGGCATAGCAGTAATCAGTCTCTAAATGAAGTGTATCTGGTTTTTTCTTTTTTTAAATACACGCCTGGAACATTTGGAGCAATAACTCTATATAGCAGTCATTGCCATCACGGAGAAAGAGTGGTCCTGCCTGCAGGCCCAGTCTAACAGTGCTATGGAGCAGCCTTTACAGATGTGTTCCTCTGGTGAAATCTCAGCTCAGGAAACAGACTGCTAATCTCTCGTCTGCTGGAGGCTGTGGCATGCTGAAGGATTAACACACCTCATGCTAGAAATTAAAAGTAGCGGTAGCATCTGTTCTTTACCCTCTGAGGTACTTTTAGCTGATGCAGTGGGGACCTATCGGTGGAAAGAGACCAAATAAAGTACAAAAGAGAGGAGGGAAAGCAATCAAGCTAAAAGAAAACTGACATGATGAGTGCTTTAAAACAGGATTTAGCATCAGAATAAAACAGGCCGGAATGTTTAAATCACTTGGTCACCCTTTGCATGTCATTGATTCTCCAGCATACAGCAGCTGTGATTGTGTGGCCCCTTCTGAATGTTGCACTGCATTGATTTTGTGTTGTGAATGGTGTTTTAATGTTCTGGGGAGGACATGGAAATGAACTAATAGTCAAAGCTAAATGTTTTACGTTTATGAAAAATAATTACAGGAGAACCTGAGAATAGCTGTTTGGTACTTTGTATCATGCCTAGTGGGTATGTGCTAGGAACCAAGCACAAGCTTCAGAGTTCTTTGGTATGAGAATGCCTTCAGAAGTTTATGGCTTTATCATGGCTGATAAACAAGGAGAAACTCAAGCGACAGGAATTTCCATATGCCTGAAGGAGCAAGTAAAAATCATGCACAGCCACTACCAGTCCAGGCATTTAAACAGAATTAAATGGCTCCCAATGCAAAGATGAGGCTTTGTCTTCTGGCTCCACTTCTAAAGAGGCAATAAAAAAATATTGTTTAATTTATGTTAGGATATCATGAAAAACTTGTGATAGATGCCTAGCAGTGTGACACCTGGAGGTTTAGAAGTAATTCTGACCTACTTCTAACTTCATAATACCCATCTGACTCAGTAGGAAGCATTGGACAGATTAACTAACAAGTGTGGCTACAGTGAAATGAAGTTGATTGGTTCCAATGCAGGATTTTAATTCAAGAAAAAAAAAAATTCAAGGAGCAGGCCTTAAATTGGTGGTTTACAGGAGAAGAATGTCTTCTATTTGCTCTGTATTAGTGACAAGAGGAAATGGCCTCAAGTTGCACCAGGAGAGGTTTAGATCAGATATTAGAAAAAATTTAATCACTGAAGGGGTTATCAGGCACTGGAATGGGCTGCCCAGGGAGGTGGTTTGAGTCACCAGCACTGGAGGTATTTAAAAGATGGGTAGATGATGTGGCGTTTAGGGACATGGTTTAGTGGTGGACTTGGCAGTGTTACGTTTACAGTTGGACTCGATGAGCTTAAGGGTCTTTTCCAACCTAAATGATTCTATGATTCTATGAGATCAAAGTTTAGAGACAAGCTGAAGATCTTCCCCTGTTTTAACTGGGCTTGAGAAGATGCTGTTGACTTTAGTGAGGGAAAATGGGATTTTTGAAGAATTGCTTTATTTTGATTTGAATAGAATACAAGTGGAGAAATGGAATAGCACTTACCTAAAGAGAAATCGGACCCCGAAAGGCAGAAAACCTCACTTTTATAACACTTTTGGAGTGAGCCACTTTTTGGTGTTCTTTTTGAAGGCCCTCAACCCATACAGCTTTTCTTCAAGGTATGAATGAATGTTGCTTCCTCAGTGAATGAATGTACTACTGAAGCCAGCAAGATAGACCAACGGCTTAGGGAAGAAATCATCCTTTGTGCTCGTCTTTGAGTGGTGGAGGGTATGAAAACCAAAAGGGGAAGTGTTGCAGATAGGAGCCATATTGCGTATTTCAACAGTATTATGATATTTAGTATGAGTGCTGGAGACGACAGCAGTGAGTGAGTTGCTTTTTGCTCTGTCTAAAGGAAGTAGTAGGTTTTCCACAGCTGTTGAAAGCTTCTTTTCAATGTTGTCTTACTGCTGCTTCTTAAAAAAGAATGTGTATTTTATTATTCTTATCCAGGTATTAAAGGCTCAGGAGCTAAGACTCTTCTATTATTAGACCATTGTTGGCAGGAAAAATGAAATACAGATAATGCTATCAGGCATTTTCTGTAAAACTCAGGTATCTGGCATTGGCTATTAGAGTTATCCAAACACGGTATTATTCTTTGTTGCTGCTGACATTGTCACTAATTAAAACAAATAGTTTAAGATTTGTTTCTACTTTTCTGCTTGGAGAGAGATGAGTTGTCCTCTTCACCCAAGGCAAAAATCAGCATTTTATTGATCTTGTGCTTTGGTTTCTCTTATTTATTCATGTCACTTGTTTTCCATGGTAGTGGTTAGTGTCCGTTGCAGCCTACGCCAATGAGAGAAGGGGAGCATACCAAAACTTCTGTGCCACTATGTGTCATTCCTGTCTGTAGCGGACATATCTTTAGGGATGGCAGGAGAGTCAATGTGGGCATGAACGTTCTTAGGAATAACTATACTGTATAAAATGGATCATCTTTGCTTGAAGTCTGAGCACTTCATGGACGTTTGAATTAGTTCTGCTTAAACTCCTAACTTACGCTACTCTTTGCACTGACAAGATAAGAACAAAAGGAGAGATGTATCTTTCTATGTCGTATGTCATCTGTGAAATGTTTAACTAAGTTCTGACTGTAGGAGGAACACAACAGATTGATTTAAGAATGAGTTTTCTTACATAATTAAAAATACCAAATGTGTGCAAAAATCAGAGACAAGCTGTACGTATTCAATATCATTTATACAGTCAGTGTTTTGAAAGCTGATGACATTGACAGTACTACTTGCACTGGTCTTCCACAAAGTAGTTTTCTGCATTTTTTACATTCTGTTATTATCCAAAAGGCAATTTTTACTTAAAGGCTATTTCAAGCTACAGAGATTATACTCTGATCCACATCCTACCTTTATCTACAGACTTAGGGACGTGGTTTAATGGTGGGATGGCAAGGTTAGGTCAACGGTTGGATTTGATGACCTTAAAGGTCTTTTCCAACCAAAATGATTCTATGATTCTGTTCTGTCACTTGGAGGTGTTCATGTTCATAGTCTTGATTCTTGTCCATGTCTGGTTTTACTGAACTCCTAATTATCCTTTGTCTTCATTGATGACTTCGGTAATACCGTAGTGAATGGAATTTTTGACATATTTTGTAACTGACAGAAGACATAGAAAGCTATTCTAAATGACTTCTTCGGAAGAAGACCATAAAATTTGAATTACCTTAAGTTACCTTCTTGTTTGTATGTTTATGAAATGTAAAATACAGAAGCTGAGGACAGGAGATATATATATAAATATATATATAAAAATAAATAAAAGGTTGTAGACAGCTGCTTGAACTCTTTAGGAAAACTGGCACTTGTAGATGTGATTAAATGTCTTGCCAAAGAATCAACTATGAAAAAATATGTCTGTTTTATAAATTGCAAAATGGCAGTGACAGAATCAAAATGTACTCCAGAGAGGGCTATAGTTATCACATACAGCCTTAAAAAATTACCTGGTGTTTTTAATTTTTTGTTGGTTGTTTTTTAATACAGAGGTAGGTACTGCCTGGTTAGACCTGTTGACACACCTGAATATAGAGAGCTGAGATAAAAAAAGTTATGCCTTTTATAAGAGCACATCAAACTTCCCACCAGTCTGAAAAAATGTAACAATTAATTAGTGATGTCCACCAGCTAACTGCCATATGGAGCAAGGCATATATTATGGGAAAATCCTTTCATGAGTGAGAATATATTTAGCTTTCTGTAAATCTAAGTAGGATCCAAGATGCTTCTTTCTAGAACAGATGCAGTCCCACAATGGATGTGATACAACATTCGCTCTTGGGCATAGCTGAGATACAGAGAAGAGCTAATAACGGCCTGCATCCCGTGTAAAGCAGGCAACACATTTAGAGATACAGATTTGCAAACATTTAATTTCCTAATGAAATAAAACTACAAAAATGGCAGTAGGCAAGAGGACAGCCCTGTGTGAAATTTCATTGGAGGAGAAGGACATAGGAAACACTGTCCAGCTAAACGAAGGACTGTAAACAAGTTTACAAGATGAATATGGGGATTTAAATTGCAGTCACTGTTCAAATTTCCTATTCTGTGTCAACAGCATAGCAGGTAATGGCACGAACTGAAGATCCGTAGTTTTGGCAGCATTCGCATCGTAGTCTCAGATGTCATCTCCGTGGAACATGTTTGTTTCCCATGGTTATGTTTCACAGTAGAGTGAATAATGTGAAAGTGGAGGCAGCAGCTGTGGAGCCTTACTTGCTACTTATCCAGCAGTCTCCCGTCAAAACACGGGGTTTAGCACAATAAAGTTTGTTCTCTTACGCTCTGTGTCAGGCTGTTTGTCAGTGAGGTATGTTTAGCTGAACATAACTACCCAGCCTCCCGTGCTTCCCCGTGTCTGTTTGGTTGAGTCACGCCATGACTGACACAGAGACACATTAGTGGGAGGATTGTTTATGAGAAAAAGGAAAACAAATTTGACACTTGAGTTTACCAGGAAAGTTGTTGCGGGAGCACAGATGCTCATTGCTGCTGAATACGCATAGCCAAGGTCAGGGAAATCTGTCAGGGAAAGCAAAGCGGCCTTGAAGCAATTCGGTTTTTTAACCGTCTGGCAGAGGAGAGCACACGTGAAATATGGTTACAGCTGAGCAGAGTGCTGCCCTCCTTCCTCTCCTCCCTTAGGATTGCCTAATCCCCTTTCCTCATACCAGGCTCTAATTGGACATTGCAGAGCATCCTTCCCTCCCACCTTCCCGTCTCCTCTGTGGGTTCTCCGAGGGACCTACAGCTCCTCTTTTCTAGGTCCTGGTGACACTGACAGCGGCAGCCAGCCAGGCTTGGACTAAATGTCCCTTTCCGATGTCCTTTCGCTCTCCCTTGCAGTTGTCGTGCTTGCACCTTTTGTGTTTTATGCTTCTCTGCATGAAGAAGCTGTGGAGCAGGCCTGGTCAGCACAAAAGTGCTGACACATGGGGAACCTGGTAAACCTCTTAAGGGTAATTTAAAAATGTACATATTCCTGTGCTGTGGGTATGGGAGGTCCTGTGGCAAAAATTGGAAAGGGAGGATTGTTCGAGCTGAGCTGGGCTGTGCGGTTAGATAATACAGTTTTGAGAGAAGAGTAAAAGAGAGAAAGATATTTCGAAGGGAAAAGAGAGAGAAGACTGAGTCTTCCCTGAGAAGACTGAAGAAAGAATATAAAAAATAATATAAGCTGTAAAAGGGTGGGCTTTCAGATATAGCAGTTTCTTGAGTAAAGAGGAAAAAACTATAGGAAGACAGAGAAAACGCACAAAAGGAGCAACTATCGGAGTCCTGTGGGGAGAAAGAATGGGGAATGTTGTAATAGGTGAATGCAGAGGAGACTGGAGATCGAAGTCAAGAAAAACAGATTAAAGCAAGAAAGCAAACCAGAAAATACATTTTTAAGAACCAGAAGGAGACAGGAAGGGAAAAAGTGGAACCTCCCGCTCCTGCCAAACAGAAGGGGAAGTATGCGGTGACAAAGATGAAAAAGATACATGTATTTGCAGAATAGATGGAAAGAATGGTTTATATGATGAAATGGAAATGAAATGAGGGGAAGGAAATTCATGTTCGTGATGAAACACAATAGAATCCTTTCTCTGATTTTTCTCTGGGGCTGCTAAGTCCTGGAAGAGCTGTGATTCCTGCTCTGTCTGAATGATACTCCTGTGTCTTTCTGTTAGGGAAGGTGCTTGAAGGAAGAAGTGCTGTGTTTTGGTTGAGTTATCCTTTGTGAAATCTGAAACGTGAAATTAAATGGTAGAGATGTACCATCTGCTGTTGCTTAATATGTGAATAAAAGCTACTGTGTTTGGGCAATGTTTATGGCCGTGATAAGAGCAGAAATAATGCAAACATTATGTCGGCTACACCCAGCAGACCCCTCATTGACTGAAGCATCGCATTTCGTCCTGTGTCTCAGCACTGTCGAACATGATTCCTGGAGGAGGTTGAGCATTTCCTCCTTGGCAAGGGGGCTGAGTGTTTTATGTCTGTGTTTTTCTCATTCCTTTTAGGGATCTCTTGCTGTCTGTGGCGCTTGGCCAGGTACTCTCCCTCCTTATCTGTGGCATTGGTCTCACGAGCAAGTATTTGTCGGAAGATTTCCATGCCAACACACCTGTTTTTCAGAGCTTCCTCAATTACATCCTTCTATTCTTGGTCTACACAACAACACTGGCTGTCAGGCAAGGTAAGTGCCTCTCTGAAACTGTTTTGTAGAAAACAGCGAGGATAAAGGCTTTTGCAGAACAACAACAAGCAATGTGATTTAGACATATATCCCATTAACATTTGCTACATATTTACATTACTTAGTAATACATATTGGGTAAACTAAAAAAACCCCAACAAGTCTTCATTAGCAAAGAATGAGGAAGTAGGTACCGAGGGTAGTGGTACAAAAAGCAAAGCAAAAAAGGAACTTCAGTGCTTTTCACTTCCTAACTGTTTTCATGAGAATGCTGCTCTTTCACCCTCCTCCCTGGCACCACAACCACAGACTCAAGGTTCACTTTGGATTTGAGTGCATGTCTGTCTTGGAAATGTTAGTGTGCATTGCATCTTACGTAGGCTAGGGAGAGCTCAGATGCAAGCAAAGAAGAGCTTGCTAGTTTTAGTTGCTGATCAAGGCAATTCAATAGTTCACCTGTTGTTAGAAAAAAATAGCATCCAATTTTTAACCATTGGGAAGTAGGAGATAAAGGGAGGGAATTCGAGGTGCTGTGTGGGCAAAGCAGCTCTGCAGTCCTGCCACTGCTTTGCAACAGGACCTGTGCAACCAATCTGACCTCCAAAGTGAAAAATATATTATGGTATGCTTTAGTACCGTGTATCAAATGCTCCTCTGTTTGACAGCCTATATATAATATAAGGAGTTTTGTGCCTTTCCTGCCCATCCCTCCCTTCTTTGAGATTTCATGTCTAGATGAGATGTGGGAGGTGAATGCATTTAAGTACATTTCTCACCCACTCTTTTTTTGGTAATCGTTTTATTTATTCACCTTCACAGAACACATGGATTAGAAGCACAATAAAAGAGCAAAAATATAATGTGCTTTCCTGACTTGGCTCTCTTGACATAGGGAGGAAAAGACCTACAAAATGTATTAGGCCATGGTACATTTATTAGCATACTGAGAGGTTCACGTTTTCTTACAGGAACAAATATTTTTGGATTGTTCTTTCATGTCACATCTTTTAATGATTTGGGAACAACCCTGAAGCTGAAGCTCTTCACTCGTAGTACAGTCTTGTGATACAGTACTATAAAGTGTTCCAAAACAGCAAGGAATTCATTTCCATGCAAAAATTGAACAGTCAGAAATATACCACTGTGCTCCAGCACAAAGTGCTTAAATGTATTACAACTTAAGTTTTATAGACGTTGGTCTCCAGAAGCGATGAAGGCCAATCTGCGGAGGAAGTGTCAGCTCTTGTATAATGAGAGATTGCTCAGGCAGTGCTTCGCTGTCTTGGTTTTTCACTTTGTGTAGGGGGAAACATCACCACATGCTTTGCTCTGCAAAAGGCTTAAAACGTTTATTAGTAGCATCTTTCTGGAGAACTGTGTTTAAAAATAAATCTTCTGAGTGTAGGATTGCCTAGATGTTCACAAGTTCTGTCCCAGAAATGTCCTTCTTGGGACTGATTTAGATACTTGGAAGCCAAGTCCCTATGATTTTTAAATAGATTTTACTTTTTTGAAAATGCTAGCTTTTGAAAGGATATATGGGCCAGCATACTGCTGTGCATTACAGGGGTTTATTTAGAATAATGTTTGACACCTGGTATATATCGACATTTCAAAAATGCAACCAGGCACTCTGTTTTACACATACAAAAATATGTATTAAAACTGTAATTTATAAATAATTTTCTGACTCTGTTTAAAAATGTAGTGGTGGACTAAAGAGAGTTTGTCAGAGCTATCTGTCGTGCCAGTAAGATAGGTTTGGGAAGCAAATGGGGAAACTGTTAGGGATATGTGAGAAATATTTTCTGGACAAGAGGAGGGTTGGGGAAGGTGTTTGAAGGGGCCTGTGCTTGAATACGGACCATACAAACAGCCAGAGCAGAACGTAAAGCACACCCATGGAATAGTCTGGAAAAAGAGCTGTCAAAAAAAAGAACGATGGGTTTGATCCAAAAAAATCTAGAACAAAATTGTCTACAGAAGCAAGAAAGTAGTGATCCAGGCACTCAGCATAACATTTCTGCTGGGTGGTATAGCACTACGCAGCCAACTCATTTACTCGGCATTTAATATTGCCAAGCGATTGAGCCTGACATTGTCTTTTTGCTTGTGTATTTATTCAAATTCATTATCGGTGTTTGTTCCACTAAGGCAGTTTTTCTAGCAGCTCTAATCGTTTGGCTTTGTTAACAGATGGAAATCACATAATAATGATATTAATTTTATATGGGATGATTCTGTTCTGAGTGCTGAGAACATCAGAAGGCTTTTTTTTTCGAGTGTGGTTCTCCTACTCTGTATGCAAGATTTAAGGTTCTTTAAATTATCTTCTTTCTCCTTCAGAAATCAAACCATCATAAGTTAGCTGGTAGTCAAAAATAACTCCATGCCTTTGTCTTTTTCCTTGCTTGCTTTCTTAATCTCTGGGTTTTTTGCAGAAATGTACTGGCTAAGGAGGTGTCATTTGAGGTGGCAAAAAAACCCCTTAATTCACTGTAGGACTGAAAACTATAATTTCCTGAGACATAAGGAACTCTTCTTTCTTTAAAAGCTTCTTCCAAATTTTGATTTACTGTGGATCCCCTTTGGCTTAGCCTTCCTTCGCTGTTCATCTTCTCACCCCATATAAACTCCCTGAGTGATAATGAAAAGGTAGAATTTGCACTGATGTCTGAAAATCATCATTAGCTGATGATTAAAGCTCCTGATTCCTGAGCTCTTCTGACTAAAGCCTTCCGCAGCAAATGCCGAGCTTCCAGCAGCTAAAGTTAGTCCATGGGCCCAGCAGCTTTCACTATACTTCAGATGCTTTTTTCTAAAATCATTTTATCACAGCCCTTTAGTGGTGCAAAGAGTAGGACTACCACCTTGCAATGAATCCACATGTCATCAGGTGCACAAGTCCTGCAGGTGCCAGAATCTGAGTACTTTTAAGCCTCATTCCCATGGTGAAAAAAAAAAAAAAAAAAAAGAAAAGAAAAAAAAAAGAAAAAAAGGAAGGAGAAGCTTGTCCTGTAGCTCTAAATGGGGAACCAGCAGTAAAAATGGACTCAACAGGTTTAAGCAGTGAAGTCCGTACGAGTAAGGCTTTTCATGATTGTTGCAATTTTGTTCTCATGACCAGAAATAAAAAGTGACAGAAGTGTTAAAGGAGATCTGTTCTTGTGAGATTTTCATATGAGCCTTAAAACATGGATACTACTCAGGCAGAGGCCATGAAAAGGGAAGGAATTTGGCCAAAGTGATGCAAAATCCAACCACCTTTTCTATCAGTTGAACTCTAAATCATGAACCCGGTATCTAGAAAACTCTCTCCTTTATTCCAGATATTTTAATGCTAATTTTAATTTTTTTTTTGTTATATGTGAATTTAAGTTGAACTTACTGTTTCCCTGAAGAGGTGAGTGGAGAGGTTCTTCACAGTTAGGAACTCACACGCTCAGGAATGCATAGACGCCAGTAGCCACTTACCCACAAATACGTATCCACTAGAGCTTCCAGTCCAATGCTCATTAATGCACCAGTGCTGAGGTCTGAATATAACTATTTAGGAGTTTTCTTTGTATCAGAACAATGCTATAAAATTAATGTCACTGTTGCAGCATTATAAGGCAACAAATGTAATTGTTTTCTAGCTGGCTGATATGCCAAAAATTTAATGGGTAATAAAGACCTCCTCAGTTCTTTCTCTTCAGGTAACTTCCTCTCATGCCTGTTGTTTTCACAGCCAAAACCTGTATTTGTCCATGGTAACACCTCTGAGTTGAGAAGAAGGTTTTAACACATATTATCTCAGCTCAGTCCCTTCGTCGGCAGAGGATTCTGCTTAAGAAAACCTTGTCAGGACACTTCCAGATACTCCTTTGGGTTGTCCGTTGTTATTAATTGAGGAGAAGAAAAGCAAGGCTATCAGGAAGAACAGCCTCCTATCAGTGAAATGGAGCTATGGGACGTAGAGCTGGTGGAGATTAGTTTTAACACCTTAAAAAGCAGTAAGTGGGAAATTGTCCATAGTGGACCAGAAGGTGTTAATTACTAACAGTCAACATGGGTGCAAGCATCAGCAGCTTGCCACCAAAAATAAATTACTTCTAAAAGCCACCTCACATATGCTACAAATGAAAACAACACATCTACTAGACATCATTAAAAAAAGAAAAAATATGAAACTGCTATTTTTTCTGTTATTCTGGAAAACAAGAAATGAGGGAGCAGTAGAGATGTCTTTTGAACAGAAGGGAACCGTAAAGCCTTAAGGGCCAGGTTCTGTGCAAGTAGCGCTCCACATTGCAAGCTGTTCCTTTAATTTTAGTGCAACAAGTTACTGAGTATTTTCAGCCCACTGTTACTGAGGGCTGGCAGTAATTTGCTAGTTCAGAAAAGCTTTTACGAATCTGTGTATGTCTGGATGAATTCTGCTTCTAGGCTAAGTGATAAGGTTATAGCATATGTCAATGGAAATATGGTTTCCCCTAGAGTAACTGCAGTGCCTTAGATTTGACATATAATCAGACGTGATCTGTGCCCCTGAGTCAGCTAGAGACTCCTGTGAGACTATTAAGGATTGCCGTCCTGTTACTGAAATATTATTTTTATGCATTTCTCTCTAGGATTGGTTTATGACATTAGTATCTTGATCATATGTAAATTCCTGATTTATCTGCTGTTCAAATATGTAACTCCATTTAGATTCATGAAGAAAAACCCTACCTTAACACCCTTCCTAATTCCCCAAAATTGACAGGAACAGGCTATTTGAAGGACAGTAGAGCACTTTATAGGAGTTGGTCTGGTTTACTGTGGTGCTTGTCAGCTGTTTATTGAATGATAGAAAGGGTAAATGTCTTTTTTTTTTTTTTACTCAATTTCATTCCACTATCAATCAATGTTGTATTAGCACAACACTGGTATTATGCACTTAACTTAGGTAGATGTACCAGAATTTCTTTGATGTTAACACCTGTCTTTGTTGACTGCCCATAAGAACATGCCTGGGAAACAGAGTATATGATTTAAGCTGATCAAACTATATGAGCTATAATGTACTTTGGACAATATGAGTTGTACCATTGAGATGAAATGTCTTCTGGAAAGGCATCGATCCTGTCAGCATTTTCAACTAGAAGCCTTCAGAAATACGGGACTTTCTGTTTGCTGAGGATGACAGGGAGTGATTTTGATTAGAAAAGATGCATTTCATCATCGTTCACTTTCCGAAGCATGCTGATGCCTCTGCTGTAGAACAAAGAGCTTGGTTATCCCTCCAGTGTTGAACAAAACCTGCACAAGCTGCAGCCACGCAGCCTTATGGTCCCTTCTGCCTGCAACAGAAGTGGTCCTCGGTCCCTCAAGGTGACAACCCAGCCCACACGCTGGCTGGCAAGCACATGGCGGATGTTGCAAAGCGCGGCGGTGTTCCCCTTGAAGCACGGGGGGAAGCACGTCGAGCTGGCCCAGCTCCTCCTGCCCCCCCCGCTGCAAGGGGCCAGGCTAACCCTGGGTTGTAAAAATGAAACATGGCAGCAAGTGTGGCTTGAGACCACTGGAAAATAATGACCTTCATGTCTTTGGTATTCTCATCACAACACTGCAGAGTCTCCCTGCTGTGTTGTGCTTTGCAGACTGCAGTGCACTTTCTCCTAATTACTCTGGGCTTCTAATTAGGGATGCTAAACTGTGTGGGATATGTTTATTATGAAAATGGTCGGCCAAACAGCCCTTTTGTCTGGGCTTTGAAGAGCCCTTTTCATATTCAGAGGGAATTCTGTACTTCAGGAGAAATGAAACTAGAATGCTGGCTATTTACAGGCACTTCAAATTGCAGGGATCTTTTTTGTAACGTGCAATTTTCTGTGTTGGATAGCATGCTCACAGGAGCAAGAATTATGATTTATTACGTGTTTGGCATTTGCCTATCACATCATGGACACCGCAGCAAGCTAGCTAGAAAGAAAACAGTATGACTAGAGCCAGATTCCTGTTCAGTCCCATTTACATAATCATTGTGTTTGTGTTTGAATTTTCCCTCAATTTTCAAATGAATTTTAAAAATTTCCTGCTGTAGAATGGTGCTGCTCTCTCTACTGCATGAACCTTTATTATTTTACTGCGTAGGTGGTTCCAATTCAGTGAGGTGTTAACACTTTTCCTCTATGTCTAGTTTTCGGGGGACCTTGGGATCCTGTATGGACCTTGGGATTCTATTATTTATGATAGTTTCTCGAAACCACAGAAGTTCCCTTCCCAGTCCAATGAAGCCTTCTTTCATTCTCAGCCATAATACAGAAACAGATGCAATTTCAGCAGAGGATGATTTATTCCACACAGCTGGTAGGAAGACGGTAAAAAACGATAGACCACATTGCTGATACGAAGGCAGGGTTAAAACCAATAGACTTGACCTTTCTGTCTTTTGCTTTCTTTTGTTTTGCTATTCCTAGCAGAGAGGTTGGGTGGGTTATTTTAGTCCTTGGGGTTTTTCACTGTCAGCCGTCCGTGTTACAGTAGCCAGCAGACAGATGCTTTCTGCTTTGGCCCTGCTGCTCATTTCCACCCACACAAGGGACCAGGCATCTCAGGGCATCTCAGGGCTTAGTCAATTTTCATTTTCCTCAGGTGTGTTTTGCTTTTCCAGCTGTTTAGCAAGGTACAAATAAACACTTACAGAGAGGAATCCTGGCCCCACATATAGTGAAAATGTGTTGGCAGGTAAAGGCACAAAAAACCCCTCAGCTCACCCTTTCTAGTGTTTTTATGTCTCAGTTCTGTGCTCCTGATTGTTAGGTTGGGCACCCGCTGTCCGAACCCACAGCACACATCCTGCATTACAAAATATGTGTCCTTCTGCTAATCCTGGCCAAAGCAGCAGAGTCTATCATCTTGCCTCATATCATTGGAATAAATCACGTGCATCCCACCGCATGTACAAATTGAAAATTGGGAAGTACTTTTCCTTTAGGGTGCAGGTGGCAGCAGTTAAGCATGAACACTGTGTGTCACGGTTTAATGATGCAAACACTAATACACTCCTGATGGCCCCGAAGCAATAAAAGCCAGGCCTAATCAAGCATCCACGCTGTAGCATTCTCCGTAGTAGTAGTACCCAATGCAGCTCATTCAGTCCAGAGATGCCTCTTGTTTTACTAGGTTGCTTTCAAAATAGCTTTGCTGCTCAAAGAAGTATCCTTTGTGCCATTGGAGACAAAAGAAGCTGCAAGAGGGTATCAAGCGAAAGGACAGGAGCACCTCATTTTTCCTGTGCCTACTGATGCAGACAAGGCAACCAAAAGAACTAAAAAATGGACATCTCTTACCATCCTCTTGACCTAAGTGAGGAAATACGAGGTCTTGTCCACACAGAGAAGTGCATTTGGACTAAGGTTGCATGTGAACTAAGGGTACCTCTCCTTGTAACAAAGTCCCTGGAGGATTCAAATTGGGCAGTTCAACACACAGATGCTCAGGTCGCTCTCACTTCAGGAAGTTCAGACCTGGTCATGTTTCTGGCTGCCGTGTTTGTGCCCTCAGCCAGTTCCTTCCAGAAACAGCATTCAGATTTGCACCATGGTTCAAAGACTGGTGCATATTTTATGAAAGCAAACCTTACAGGCACTAAGTGCATAAAAGGGATGCCAAGCTGTAGGCTGGCCAAAGTCCTAGGAGGTGGGCCATGTTTGCATCAAGATGCTGCATCATTGCTGTAAGGCAATGTACTGAATATACTACTTGAGAATAAGGCGGTTTTACCCTGGAGGTAAATGTACATACAGCTGAGGAACATTTAGCCAGGTGTGGCCATTCCATGCCAGTAAGTCCATAAATAGAAATCACAGATGCAATAAAATGGGAGGCAATGCAGTTACTCAGCTCACAGCTGCAACATCACAGGTAGCTAGTGGAATTTAGCAGAATCAAAAAATGATCACAGTGTGGCATTTTATACAGTGATACTTTTCTTGGTTATTCCAGCACATAAATCTGAGACCTGGGGCAAATCTGCAATGCATTTGCAAGCGTTTATGTTTGGATCAGAATTTGCATTTTGTTTCTGAGCCTGGGAAGCTCCCTCCTTGCACACTTTTCCAGGAGCCATTTCAAACATGGTGCTAATCTGAGCACAAGTCTGTGAGTACCTGTTTGAAAAGAAAAACCTCGTCACTAGAGGCATGAGTGGGCAAGCTCTGAGGAGGTGCAGTTTGAAGACTGGTGCATCTTGCTGCTTGATTTGCATCCCCGTCTCAGCAGCTGCTGTTACATGCGTTTGTATTTGTACCACAGATTCAGATAGGGGCACAGATGTTATGGGTAAAAGAATAAAGGCTTTTGAGCATGCAGAAAGCCAGGCGTTGAAGAGTATAATCCTGCAAGTGCTCGGATACCATGGCAGTGAGCACATACTGAACTTCGAAATTTGGCCCACAGTATCAGAGCATCGCGCAGGGGTGAATGTGATTCTTGGTAATTTTATCTGAGGGTAAAGCAGCTCCCTGTTTAGCCCAGATTGCCTTACAGTATGTCAAATAATAAATTGTCTCTTAAGGATGTGAGCTGAATAACAAACAGAGCGTAAGAGTTGATTTTCTGTAGAATTAAGGGGTAATTGTCCTTTGTAGTGTTAGTATATGGGTCTGACTCTTCTTCTTAATACATAAACATCTCAAGTGCTGTTTACAAAACCAACCATCCCTTCCTACCACAATGAGGAAAGTTAATGGTTCTGATAAAATAGCATACCCTTGATCCTACAGCTGTAAGCAGAATGCGAGGGTTGTCTCTGCCACTTCATGCAGTATCAGTATTTGCCTGCGATTTATTGAATATTTAAACATTCATCAGTTCAAGCAGCTAGCCAGGGCAGCAGGATCCAAATTCGGCACACGTAGCTCCAGCGTTCATACGGGAGATTTGAAGTGTGGTTACAAGATGATAACTGTATTGCCTGAAGGAGATAAGTCCCGCTCTGCCAGAATGGTGCTTTGTATGTAATTAGTGTAAAAATTCAGAGGAATAGAGTTTATCCTTGTGATCGTCTTTCTCATTAAAAAAGAATCATAATGAAAGAACAAAGCGGTCCCTGCAGTGAATTGGATTGCCTTCCTAAGTTTTCATTAAATCAAAGACTCAGCAGCATCCCATTTTGCAGAGCCCAGTTGTAAACTGTACACAAGAGTCGAAGCAAATTCCCTATGAAGATCACATCCTTCCTGAAGGTTTGGCAGTGCAGTGTATTTCTCTTACATGGGAAATAGCCCACCTCTCCATTTTCTTTTTTCTGATTTCAGTAGCTTCTGTTAACAAGTTTGTACTGGGACAGAGGGAAGAGCAGAGAGCGTATGTGATGCTTCAGGTAACTCACAGCCACAACTATAAAACTTAATCTAAGTGAACCGCCTTTTCTAAAATAAGGACTAGGAGACAATGTGAATCAAGGCAATAAAAAGCTATGCTAGTGGGGAAAAGCTCTATTTTCAACTTATTTTTCTGGTTTACACTTAATACCAAGCTATAACACAAGCAGTAATTTCATCTTCCTTCATCTCCATTATTATCAGGGTAATCCATATAATTATTGTTACAAGTAAATACATGTTTCAGGCAAAAATACACAAATATCCTGTAAGTTTTTCCACCGTTTTGTAAGCATGTTTTTTTCCTTTATATTCAGCTGAGCTGTTAGCCATTGGCATATGGTTACTTTGAGCTCCTGTTGCATTTCTGGATGATAGTGCTATAATAATAATTGCAGCTTCATCTGAAAAAATATTTACGAATTTAGCACTCAATATACAAGCTGCACTTGTGCTGTATGCTCTCCCTTCTGCGCATAAGTTGCCGAGCACAGGCAGGAGCACTGAGTCACTTCAGGAAGATGCTCAGCATCCAGGCACCTGGGGACTCATCTCTTGGCTTAGATCTCCTTTTGGCTGCAACTTTGCTTCACAAACCCTGAAGATGCTTTGGACCGAGGTCACTACTGAAAAGAGCAGCCCAGGGACATTAGGAACCAGCTCTGTTAGAACCACTCCCTACATTACCTTTCCTGATTTAGCATTGAAGAGAAAAGGAGAAGGATAATATATGCCGTCTGGCAGCCTCCTCCATTTCTTGCACACATTTCCCTGATGGGAGGAGGAGTCTTTGAGGGAAGGTGGGAGCTTTGCTGACAAGAAGTAGTGAGCGCTCTGAATATACAGGGGAGGGAGAGACCATGTGCATGTCTCAGAGGAGCACTTATCCTTTAGTTTCAGTAATATGACAGTGACAGTCAATTCACAGGGATATTTTTGTAACTGTTACAGAAATATAGCAACTGAGGTTTCAAAGGAAAATTATGCATCTGTACCTATTCTGAGTTAAATATTCATGAACTTTCTCCTGGGCAGCTACTAGAACATTTACGCAGTATCATTTGTCCATGCTTCTCTGAATATCTGTCCGCGATCTGATACCTGCTTCGGTTTTGTTCAATTCTAAAGGAGGTTTTAATACCCCAGGGTAGAGGTGGACTGTCACAGCTTTAATAAAATGGATCTGCACTGATTTGCACCACTGATGATATAAGTGAAGGAGTTGCATGTTCAGGACCATGAATTATGATATATGTTGTTTGTTTTTATTGTTATTTGAAATACTTTGTTTGAATATGTTCGTGAGTGTCATATTAAGATTTCAGCTGCTTGGTGTGCAAGAGGAACAACTAGTTAGTGCCCTTCTTTCCTATGTTTGGCATGTAAGAGGTTTGGCTCCATTTTAAAGGACCTGTAGTGGTTTGCCCTTATGGAGTGATCCTAAGAGTTTTTCCATGCCCGCACATATCTTTACATACATGCACACATATATGTACACATACACAAAACACCCCTTTATATTATCAGTAGAATTTCGTATTATTTTATTTTGCTTATTATCTCAAGATCCTGGTGAACCTGGGGGCCCAGTGGGCTTCATGCTTATTCGGAGAGGCATATGATAAGAAACAGGCCATGGTGTAACCAGGAATACCTCATGTCCACTCACAGTTTTTATAACGGTTCAAAGAGATGAAATGGCAGTGTTAGGTTGGAATGGCAGGGTTAGGTTAACGGTTGGACTTGATGATCTTAAAGGTCTTTTCCAACCTAAACGATTCTATGATTCTATGATTCTAGTCTATGAAATGACATAAAGGGGACAGAAGCTTGCCAAGAACCATGCTTTCCATGTGAACCAAGTTACCAGTGAGCTCTTCCCAAGTATGCCCCAAGGTGAATTCCTGAATGCGTGGACACTGATGAAGGATCCTATGGAGTCTTTTGCCACAGCATGCTGAGACTGTGGGTTAAATTCTGTGTTAAGACAAAAGATGTCTGGTGTTAATACTTTTGTGTTAAGACTGTATTCCAAAAGCTGAAGAGAGCAGCAAAAACATTTGAAGGACTGCAGTGAATTTCTGATGCCCTTATCACTGAGCTGAACCTGATGTTGTAGAAATGCTTGTTGGTAACTGGTCTGGGCTAAAGCTGGAGATAAGAGGTCTGAATGGGCTTGGCCATTGAGCTAGGTGGGCAGCAGGCACTGGGTTAAAATTATTGGGTTGAGTTCTTTCTAAGAAAACCAGCTAGCTGAGGGGGCGGCAGGCAGGCAGGAGTTGAAGTGACGAAGTCTGAGTGAGAAACATCTTTTTAAGTGGAGGCTGGAAATGGTCCCACCCCAGTGCACTCCTGAACACTGGTACGTGAGGAACCACAGCATGTCAAGTAGGCAAGGTGGAGAAATTACATCAAGGGACAAGCACGTTGTACCAACCAGTGTATGCCCTGGTATTTTAGGTCCTGCTTAGATGATACTATGGTTGGTATATATTACTGTCATGTCCCATGTTCCTCTTCTCACTGGTGTTTTCCTATGGCAGACTCTGCCTCTCTCTGTGGGAAAGTGCCCTACTGAGGATGTATAGGGAAAGCAATAATCACTGGAAGTTACTGAGCAGAAGTGAGACTCTCAAACTTCTCAACTTTCCTCCCCACACTGCAGCTGTAACGCTGAAATTGCGTGGATAATAGTACTTGGGAATGCTTGTGGTCCTCTGCAGTGTGTGACGGTCTGAGATCTGCACACTCAAAACCAGCTGCTTTTTCTCTGGTGAATGGGGTATTAGAAATGTGGGAATCCAGTCACTTTTAATTTCGTGGGGATTCTGAATGTGTTTGTTTCTTCTATTGTTATTTGCTTAGAAAATATAACATAGTCTCTCTTTATCAGAAGAATATTTCTCTGAAGTATGGAGCAAAATAAAACCAATAAAAAAGAAAGTAGGGTTTTTTCTTTTAAGGATATAGCACACTGCAGAAAAGAAATGTGGTGTTGTTTCAAGGTGAGAGAATTCAAGTCAGATCTCAGAACAACCTGTCTTTAAGAAGACAAATGGCTGTGGTATTTACGATAGTATTTTTTCCAATAATACAATGACTGCTGAATAGGTTCCTTTTTCAAAATAGAGATCACACTCACCAAGAGCTTTTCATAATGCAGCCCATTGAGATAAATGTAAGATACAAGGCAACACAGAAGGCTTGGACATGTATACGCAGCTACTTCTTGCTGTATATGTTTGCATTTCCGTTAGCAGAAATGCATGATTGCAAGGAAGAGCTCCCAACGTTACCATGCCCCGAGGATGGAAACATTTCTATCAGGGCTGACTCATTTCATACATAGGTTGTATTGTAGTGTCTCTGTTTATTGTAAGGATTGTATCCATGCCTAAAGCTGCGTAAAGACCTGTCATCTTTACAGCTGATTATTTTTTCTTTAAAGTCATCTAGTTGTAAAAACAACCTTGATTTAAAAGCAAGGTGCTTGTTTCATTTGTCAAGCAGTAAAGACAGTGATAGCCCTCTCCAGGAAAAAGGAGGGAGGTCTAAAATGTAGAGGTGCTGTGTCAATGAACTTGTACAGAAAAGCTTCTCTAAGCAAATGCACACAGCAAGCATTTAAATAGATGTTTATAAGTATGTGCACCTGAAATTCCAAGTTAAACAGTCCAATAAACACAAGCAAACTGACACAAGAAAGAAAATCAGAACTTTTGAATTTAAACAGGATGCATCTTCCAAAAAGTTTCACAACTGCCTTCAGTTTCTGTTATACCCACCTGATAGTACAGCAGCAACTCATTCCTAATTGGAAGCTGCTTAGTGAAAATTGTCAGGTTCTATCCACTTTCCTTCTCAATTTTCACAAAAGACTCAGTTTTTTAGTCCCTGTTAATATATTTCATATTTTGTCAGTAATGTGACGAAATGTCATCTCCTTATTTCTTAATATTTTGAACAGTGGAATAAAAATGGAAATTCATTGTCAGCTGTCTCTGTCATATTCATTGCAGAGGCATTTCTTCTCATGCATTAGATGAGGCTTGTGTTTACTTCCATAATTTCCACTAGTCCCGCATCAGAGAGGGAACAGTCTATCTTCTGTTAATAACAATATTGAGAGATAATCTGCTTGAGTATATTTCTTCAAAAAAAAAATGTTCTATTGTGATATTATTTCCCACTGTTGCCTTTATTTTGTACTCTCTTGAACTCTGTTTAATATGTTTTATGGATTTAATCTGTTGTGTACTGAATAGTATTTAATGGACTTGACAGTTTATTGGTTACAGAAGTAAGAAACACTGAAAAGAAAGCAGTTTTTTCATGAAAACCTGAGTATTGAGAGAGGGTTTATTGGCAGGTCTAAAAAGCTGTAGAATTAAGAAGTAGCAGGTAACAGGATCAATAGCACTGGTGTTTGTCATTGCCTTTTGCAGTCTCACAGACAAAGCTTCTTATTGTTAGGTTGGAACTAATTAGTTGTAGAAGCCAAAATTTGTATCTTTAGTGAAGAACTTCGAGAAAATTATTGTTGGTGATTTTCAACTGAAACTCATGTCCCATGTAACAGTTTAGCTGCAAAGTGACATTCAGGAATAAACCATTCCCTTTCAAGGAATTTAGTAAACTAATTTCTTAATAACAAATTAATTTTATTACCTATTGATACTACTACAGTCAAACCAAGGAGATTAAGTGTTTTAATAGATAAGATGATATATCAGAGCTTTAAATGATTGAAAGAAAGGGGCATTTTTCCACTTTCTTCCAAAATTATATCGCCTGGTGATAATGATATGGTTATAAAAAGTAAAATGGTCTCCTAAGTTAAACATGCAGAAAACATTGTGCCACCCAATAAACCACTGCATCAGATCACCAGTGGAAGGTTTAACACCTTCAGTTTTAAGAACTACTAGTAGAAAAGTATCTTCTAGAGATAATATGTAGATACAAGAAATCATCTCGCAAAGGATTGGATTACATGATTTATATTCCTATAAATCTTTGCCCGAGCACAAACAGTATTCATGCCCCCACCACATCCTCTCAAAGGAAGGTACCATCTAGTACGTAAGGAAAATGTGAACATAAGAAACTGAGTTTGGTGAGGCTTCAGGGAGATATGGTCAGGGAAGAAGTTCTTAGGAAAGTTGTCAGACAACATCACAAGGTGGGAAAGCTAGGGAAGCACAAATATTTGCACTGGGAACTGCCCTTGTACCACCTTAATGACCATCCTTAATGAAATGATTATTTTTGTTGTATTGGGCCATTCGTGGTGCCCTAAGCATCAGGCTGATAGGTGTGTGTAAGGTGTCTGTGGCTGAGTTGTACAGTCACAAGACAGGCGTCCCACAGACTGTGGACAGCATTTTCTTCTGAGTAAAGAAAATGCAAGAGTGTTTCCACCAGTACTGTCCAAGTCCCTCCCTGAGACACGCCTGGGTCATTCTTCCCCTCTAGCGACCAAGTGTTCCCAGCATGGGAAAGTGAGACTCAATTAGCTGTATGTCACTGCAAAGAGGGTGTGAAATATCACTGCTGGAAACTCCGTTTTTGCTGGTTTAGTTGACAAAAGGACTCTGTGAGGGAGCTGCTATGAAAAGGGACTGCAGACAGGAGCACTTAGGTGGGGCAGTTCCTCAAGGACATTTCCTGGAGAACTAACCTCAGTTTCCCCCACTCAGAATGGCACCAGAGTCACAAAGTGACATTGCTGAGTGACTGTCTCTTGTAAATGCTGTGAACTGCCACTCTTCCTGGTGGTGAAATGACCAGAACAGAACAGAAACGATTTTGGTTCCAGCATGTGGAAGTAAAAATCTGATTACATGATATGTCTGTGGTTTACCTCTGTCAGACCCAATAACTGGGCACAGGCTGTGATACTTTATGTTCTGGATGTCTGAATTTGCTGATGGCAGAGTCTCCAGATGGTTACATGGTGGCTGGATGTTTGGACAGTCAGGTTTGATCTTCATATTATTACAAAGCAGACCATCCCTGTACAAACTGCAGATTTGTGGGGTTGTTTTAGCAAAGGCTCAGTTTCAGGACAGGAGTTCTAGCTCCTTGACTCCCTCAGGGAACAATTATACAGAGAAAAATTGTCTTTTGACCGTGCCCAGTCGCAGCTGAAAAGACAAAATGAAATTAAGGCTGAAATAGAAATGGCTGTGCGTGTGAACACAGAATTTAGGGTTAGGGTTTGGATGGACCGGGCAAAAAGTCAAGTGCAGCAGAAAGTGATTTATTATTTTAAGTTCAGACCATAAATACAGTATGATCTTCATGTAGCTTTCTGGGCAATTTTGGAGATGGCATACAAAGAAATTGGTGAAGGGTTTGTCTGAACAGACAGACAGACACATAAATCAAGAAAACAAAGCTGTAATGAGCACTGGGAGCCGAGACCAAAACACTGATGTAGGCTTGTAGAAAGCTGAGTGAGTCAGCATGCCTGGAGAACAGCAGTTCTCATCCTCTGCTTAATTTGAGAGCCTTGTGTTGCATCTGTGATCAGAGGAATTCCCTGCTGATTCCATTTTTCCTCGTCATACCAAAATTATTTTTATGCTGCTTGTCCCTACTATCAGTGCCATCCAAAGCTTTGTTTCTCTTCTCTGATGTTCTGATTTCCTTTTTTACTGAGTCCTTTCAGTAGTGTTAGGCACCACTCCCTGCTTCCCTTCTTTATCCTATAAACATTTTTGTGATTTATTCCAAATGTTGCCTATGGACGGAAAATGCTTCTTAACTGATCACATCTTTGAAACCGTCCTCAAATGATGCATTTGATTCTGAGCCAGGCGTTAGCTTCTCTTCCACCTACTCCATGTTAACATGTCAGGAACAATTTTTATTCTACTACAGTTTCATATGGATGTAACTTGTTTACTGGTTTTAGGAGGAGAAATGAAATTAACACCAGAGCAGCAGTAGCAGGTTGTACAAGGCACACTGTTATCAGAAGTACAATAAGACCAAATTCTGAGGTCATTTCGCAGGTCCTTTGTCTGAAAGAATCATAATATAGAGGGGAGGTGTGTAGCATGGAGCAAGAGAAAAAGGAAAAGAACCTGCATTTTAGAACAAGATGTTTTCTCTGTTACAGAGCTTCATTTTCACTGTATCAGTAATGGATTACATCCATATCTAAGATACAGACAGAAGTTGAATGAAATTTCACAAGGATTTGATTTATGTTTAAGCTGTAATGAGAATTTTTCATATTGGTGAATTCTGAGAAAAAATAGATGTCGTGGTTTAACCCCAGCTGGCAACTAAGCCCCACACAGCCCTGGTGGGATGGGGGAGAGAATCAAGAGAGTAAAAGTGAGAAAACTGGTGGGTATGAGAAAAAGGCAGTTTAATAGGTAAAGCAAAAGCCGTGCACACAAGCAAAGAAAAACAGGGAATTCATTCCCTACTTCCCATGGGCAGGCGGGTGTTCAGCCATCCCCAGGAAAGCATCATGCGTAACGATTACTTGGGAAGACAAATGCCATCACTCCAAACATCCCCCCCTTTCCTTCTTCTTCCCCCAGTTTATATGTTGAGCATGAGGTGATATGGTGTGGGACATCCTTTTGGTCAGTTGGGGTCAGCTGTCCCAGCTGTGTCCCCTCTCAGCTTCTTGTGCCCCCCCAGCCTACTCACTGGTGGGGTGGGGTGAGGAGCAGAAAGGGCCTTGACTCTGTGTAAGCGCTGCTCAGCAATAGCTAAAACATTCCTGTGTTATCAACACTGTTTCCAGCACAAATCCAAATCATAGCCCCATACTAGCTATGATGAAGAAAATTAACTCTGCCCCAACCAAACCCAGCACAATAGACTATTTTGAAGTCAGGCATTTTATTAATGCAGAAGATCCTGATCAGCTTTTGTGCTATGTGCTCTAGTAACACAGACACATTGGCATTTCTGTCTTTTTGAATTATACTAAATATAAATAGTAACTTACAGAGATTTGATGATTAAACATTTCATCACAAATATTGGTGCAGTTAGTCTAAGCAGGATAACCTTTTCATAGCTGCTGCCATCGAAATAGTTTTACTGGTTTCAATGAAGTTATGTTTGAAAGGTGTGCCCCTTGTGGTTAGAGATCAGTCAAGCACCAAGTCTTAGGGAATTTGTAGTTTCAATGCTGTAGAGCACAGGTTCCTGGAAGGCAGTAAATCACATCAAAAGCACAGAGATTATCTATCTGTCCATCCGTCCATTACTGTGGTAGCTGAGTGCCTCTAAAAGCTATTTTATTTTAGACCCCACATGTTCAACTACATTACACAACATATTTAAAGTGTCAAAATTCTATTTCTAGCTTTGATTCAGTGTATAACACTGAACAAGTTGTTTAAAGTGTAATCTTATTCTTGTTTCTCTGCTATGGACAGGAAAGAAAATCAGCAGTGTCAGTGAAGCGAACTGCCAAAGATTGTGCTTTGTATAGAACAGTGCTGCCAACTTTTATAGAACACTTTCATAATTTAAAGAGATTCATGTTAATATGTGTCTGTTTCTTTTCTTTAAAACCCTCATTTAGCTTTGCCAACCTCTGAGTTTTGTCTCCTCTGAGTTTTATAAGAAGTATGTTTCTTATGTGGTTGCAAAGAAAAGTGTTCAAACATGGAATCTGAGATTCCCTTTATTTTTAATCTCAAGTGTAGCATGTTCAGCAAAATGTGATTCTCAAAGCTCTCTCTCAAATCTTGAGTGAGATATCTCATTGAAAGAAATCTTTGAATGTCTGTGGTTGGCTGTACTGAGAACAGTACATGCCTAATCGATAGGTTCAGAAGTTTGCTGCTCTTAAGAAGAGACTACATTTGCCCGTGCTTTTCTTGGCCAAAGCAAGAGAGAGTAGTGACAAAGCAGAGGAAAGATTATAATGAACAGTATTGCTAGTATTATGCCCAATGCGTAGCAGTTTGCCCACTGATCCCAGCTTTT
The DNA here is from genome assembly GCF_000687185.1 of Egretta garzetta. Lineage (NCBI taxonomy): Eukaryota > Metazoa > Chordata > Aves > Pelecaniformes > Ardeidae > Egretta > Egretta garzetta. The sequence continues at coordinate 3,430,820 of NW_009260616.1, forward strand.
AGAAGTAGAATGGACTGTACAGCCTTCACGGGGTGCAGAGGAGTCCCATGCCACCAAAAGCACACAGCCTCCTTATGTACTGTTATGGTGGCTATCTGCTCCCTCCACTTGTAACAGAAGAAAGCCAATGGGCATCAAGTACAAAATATGAAGGAGGACAAGATGCTATTTGCCACTTTTGATGGTTATCTTGTTGAACAAACTCCTAGGAACATACTGAAGTAGTCATGTTTTCCTGCATGACTACTACGGGTCTCCCGGCACTCCAGCTGGAATCTGGTATGCGAAGCCCCTACAGGTCTTTCAGCCTTAGTCTTGCAAAGGGTAACGCGGATGCAGTGTTGATCTTCATGACATGCAATTCCAATCCAATTTAAAAGATCCCTTTCAGTCTTTAGTGGCCCGATGCCCCAGCAATGGCCTCAGTTGTTAATTTCTAAAACCAGCTGTAATGACTTTTCCCTCTACCCTCCCACTCAGCAACATTATGTGGCAATGTGTTCCTTCCAGTAACAGATGAATCCTCATTTCCTGATTCTGGATGATCACCATTAATATTTTTCTGTCTGGCCTTGGCAGACTGCCTTTTGTCTTCTGGCTCCAGTAAGTGAGCAGCCCCTCCTTCCCTGCTGTTCCCAGTTGCCTTGTTAAATCCATCATATTAGAAAGCTCAGCTGTCGCGGTAACGTGGATGAAAAGCCACCTGATCACGAGGCTCTCCTGTGTTTCCATTTTGTACTTTCCTCCTGGTTCAAATGCCCCACTGGCAACTCTAGCTAGCTTGTTGGAAGATTGTGTCTCATACCGAATGAAGTAGCAACTATCCATTTTCTACAGTTCTGTTTTGATATGTGGTAGAACAAAGCTAAACAAATTCAGATCCTTCTCTCTTACACCGTATATAAACTGTGAGGTTCACTTCCATAGTATTTTGCCTTCTCCTGCCTTCTTTTACTCAAAGAGCTAAAAGAATCTTGATTTGCTCAAACCAAACAGCATCATTCTGAGATTTCTGAATTTATCTATAATATGACCTAGAACCTGTGAAGTATTCCACAAGGCAGTATCATTAAGCTGGCGTGTATCCTGCCTAAATGGATCTTCTGCCATTTCCAAGTCTAGATAATAGTAGAGTCATGTCTCTTTATTAATAAGAATAAATTCACAAAGTAGAAGATTAGAGACCTTTTAATTTTCCAGTTGGATATCTCAGATTGCTCTTGATGTCTGACAAGGTTGGGCACAGCTGAAGGAATGCTGTTGGAATTTTAAATGACTGTAGAAATGAGAAAAAAACCCTTTTTCTCTTTTCCATCTCTAAACAGGAACCCAGAGTGATAATGCTTTTCTACTGTAGCTGCAGGATTAGACATGACTTAAGTTGGCCCTACAGCCAGGTGGGAATGTTCCTATATCCTATTGCCTTCCCTAATTGTTTATGAATTAGAGTGAAAATAGAGCACATGGAGATTGGCTTTGTAACGCATTCCTTTAGACAAAGCCAGTGACATGGCATGGTAGTAATAATATTGAAATTTATACCACCCATAAACCTTTTATAGCAGTGTAATTAGTTGGGCTATTAATACTACCCAAGCTTAGCCTTACTTTATTGCTGTGAACACAGCTTGTAATCACATAGAAGATAATAAGTAATAATGCTTAAGGGCACTGGATAAAGCCAAGCATTTTTGTCTCTCTAGTGAGTGCTCTTTATGAACAAAAGTAGGGGATCCTACAGCTTTTCCTCTCCTGTGGGTACTTATTTCCATGCTCTCCTTAGAGGGTTCTCTAATGGAAAACAAGGTCATAAAACTCCTGTTCTTCTCTCACTTTCTCTAATATGACTCTGCTGACTTCTGTGCTAATACAGGCGTAAATCAGGCAATAAATAGCAAGAAAGGACTGGATTCAAATTTCTGCAAAACAAAGGTGTGCTGCTTCTTACAGTGTTATGGTGTTCTCGGTGAGAGATTATTCAGATCAGGTCCTTATTGCCTTGTGTTTCATGATGGTTTATAGAATATATCTATGAACAGGTGTCCTGGTTTTGGCTGGGACAGAGTTAATTTTCTTCATAGTAGCTGGCATAGTGCTGTGTTTTGGGTTTAGTACCAGAAGAATGTTGATAACACACTGATGTTTTTAGTTGTTGCCAAGCAGTGCTCAGACTACTCAAGGACTTTTTGAGCTTCTCCTGCTCGGCCAGGTGCATAACAAGCTGGGAGGGAGCACAGCTAGGACAGCTGACCCAAACTGACCAAAGAGCTATTCCATACCATATAATGGCATGCTCAGAGGGGTTAGTTGGTCGGGGAGGGGGAAGAGTGATCGCTGCTCAGGGCGGGCTGGACATCGGTCAGCGGGTGGTAAGCAATTGCATTGTGCATCATTTGTTTTGTATATTTTGTATATTCTCTTACCATTCTCATTATTACTATTGTTATTCTTCTCTCTTATTAAACTGTCTCTATCTCAGCCCAAGGCTCTAACCTTTTTTTTTCTTCCCAATTCTCCCCCCCACCCCACTGAGGGAGGGGGGAGTGAGTGAGCGGCTGTGTGGTGCTTAGTTGCCAGACGGGTTAGACCACGACAACAGGACAATATTTTGGATAAGATGCAACTTGTTTGTCATTTACAGTACCTTGTGAGTAGAAAGGAGAACTGTCCCACAGTTAAGGAAAGCATAGTCCACTTTGCAACGTGTTTCTAGGTTGCTCCTGTGCCCTGTGGAGAGGAGTCTGGATGGCTGTTCCCATTGTGTGTCACTCTGTGTCTCCAGCATCCTGCCCAGTTGGATTACACCAGCATCTAATGATGTTTCCTGCTGTTTCTGGACCTCTAGTCCAAGTCAGCTGGTCCAAGAGTAATTCTGTTGCTTAACACTGGTGAGAACAGGGTCTTCACAAAAAAACCCCGGGATATTTCTTTTCAGTGTTAATAGCCAAAAGATTCACTGTGCTAGTAAGGAGGTATTGAAAGGAGTGAAATAGGCCAGGAGCTAACTCCAAGCAAATTGGTTAATACTCACCACCCAACCAGAATAAAATTAAATTTAATTAAGCAGCCTGGAATGACTGCATATTGGTCTTGGGCATTCTTCCCACATTAATAATCTAAATACTTTAGGGAGGAAAAAGAAGTCACTACTGATGACTCAATTTGAAAGGATATTCAAAGCATGTTTTAAACAAAGTGGAAAGTCACAGGCACAAAACGTCCCAGTCTGCTACACCAACACTGATAGCACCTCCCACTGCAGTTCAGGCAAAAGCGGCCCCCCTTTTGCACAAGCCCTATAAGGACAGGGCCAAGCTGCAGTTTCAGAGCTTTATGCATCTCTACCCCACGGGACAAGAGCTGCCTTGCCCCAGGAGGGGCTGGGGGAAGGAGGCTCCCCTGCTCCCAGGGAGCTGGCTGGCTGCTGGCTGTATCTACAGGCTGGTCCACCCTGAGGTCACTTTTAGTTCAGGGGTGGAAATAAAACAGCCAAAGTAAAGTAAGCTCCTGTGGAGCCTCCCAAAGCACCCAGGGTCTTTTCTGCTCTTCCCTAAAACTCAGGATGAGATGGCATTAAGCAAAAACATCGTGTTTAGGCAGTAACTTTAATTTACCCACATTGAGGACACTGTGTTAAAATCTGAGCAACTTCTAATATTTTTGTTTAATCCTTTTAAGCTAAATCCATATTTTATAGGATCATAGAATTATAGGATCGTTTAGCTTGGAAATGACCTCTAAAGTCATCGAGCCCAATCCTTAACCTAACACTGCCAAGTCCACCACTAAACTGTGTCCCTCAGTGCCATGTCTACATATCTTTTAAATAAGTCCAGGGATGGTGACTCAACCATTTCTCTGGGCAGCCTGTTCCAATGCCTGATAACCTTTTCAGTGGAGTAATTTTTCCTAAGATCCTCCCCTGGTGCAGCTTGAGGACATTTCCTCTCATCCTATCACTTGCTATTTGGGAGAAGAGACCTTGCTACAAGTTCCTTTCAGGTAGTTGCAGAGGATGATAAGGTCTCCCCTCAGCCTCCTCTTCTCCAGGCTAAACAACACCCATTCCCTCAGATAGTCCTCACAAGACTTGTGCTACACCCCTCATCAGCTTTGTTGCCCTTCTCTGGACACTCTCCAGCACCTCCATGTCCTTCTTGAACTGAGGGGCCCAAACCACGGTATTCAAGGTGCGGTGAGTACAGGGGCATGATCACTTCCCTAGTCCTGCTGGCCACACTATTTCTGATACAGGCCAGGATGCCATTGGCCTTCTTGGCCACCTGGGCACACGGCTGGCTCATATTCAGCCGGCTGTCGACCAACACCCCCAGGTCTTTTTCTGCCAAGCAGCTTTCCAGCCACTCTTCCCCAAGAGCATGGGGTTGCTGTGACCCAAGTGCAGGACCTGGCACTTGGCCTTGTTAAACCTCATACAGTTGGCCTCGGCCCATCGATCCAGCCTGTCCAGTTCCCTCTGTAGAGACTTCCTACCCTTAAACAGATCAACACTCCTGATGAATTTGGTGTAGTCTGCAAATTTACTGAGAGTGCACTCGATCCCCCCATCCAGACCATTAATAAAGATGTTAAACAGAACTGGCTCCAATATTGAGCCCTGGGGAATACCGCTTGTGACCGGCCTCCAACTGGATTTAACTCCATTCACTCCTTTGGGCCCAGCCATCCATCCAGTTTTTTACTCAGCCAAATGTGTACCCCTCCAAGCCATGAGCAGCCAGTTTCTCAAGCAGAATGCTGTGGGAGACAGTGTCAAAGGCTTTAGTAAAGTCCAGATAGACAATATCCACAGCCTTTGCCTCATCGACTAAGTGGGTCACCTTGTCATAGAAGGAGATCAGGTTAGTCAAGCAGGACCTGCCTTTCATAAACCCATGATGACTGGGTCTGATCTTCTGGTTGTCTTGGACATGCCATGTGATGGTGCTCAAGATGATCTGCTCCATGACCTTCCCCGGCACCAAGGTCGGACTGACAGGCCCCTAGTTCCCTGTATCCTTCCTCTGGCCTTTCTTGTAAATGGTCATCACATTTGCCAACCGCCAGTCAACTGGGAGCTCCCTGGTTATCCAGGACTGCTGATAAATAATGGAAGGTGTCTTGGTGAGCACCTCCACCAGCTCCCTTTGTAGTCTTGGGTGGATCCCATAGACTTGTGTGTGTGTAGGTGGTGTAGCAGGTTGCTAACCATCTGCCCTTGGATTATGGGGGCTTCGTTCTGCTCCCTGTCCCTGTCTTCCATCTCCGGGGGCTGGGTACCCTGAGAATAACTGGTCTAACTATTAAAGACTGAGGCAATGGTGGCTTTAAGAACATCAGCCTTTTCCTCATCCTTTGTCACGGTGTTTCCCCCTGCATCCAATAAAGGATGGAGGTTCTCCTTAGACTTTTTTTGTTGCAAATGTATTAATAGAAACATTTTTTATTGTCTTTTATGGCAGTAGCCAGATTAAGTTCTAGTTGGGCTTTGACCCTTCTAATTTTCTCCCTGCATAACTTCACAGCATCCTTGTGCACCTCCTGAGTTGCCTGCCCCTTCTTCCAAAGGTCATAAACTCTTTTTTTTCCTGAGTTCCAGCCAAAGTTTTCTGTTCAGCCAGGCCAGTCTTCTTCCCTGCCAGCTCATCATTCGATTCCTGGGCATGGCCTGCTCCTGCGCCTTTAAGATTTCCTTCCTGAAGAAAGTGCAGCCTTCTTGGACCCCTTTGCCCTTCAGGACTGCCTCCCATGGGACTCTGTCAACCAGGCTCCTAAACACATCAAAGTCTGCCCTCCGGAAGTCCAAGGTAGCAGTTCTGCTGAGCTCCCTCCTTACTTCTCCAAGAATCGAAAACTTTGTTTCTTGATCACTGTGCCCAAGATGGCCTCCAGCCATCACATCACCCACCAGTCCTTCTCTGTTCACAAACAACAGGTCCAGTGGGGCCCCTTCCCTAGCTGGCTCACTCACCGGCTTTGTCAGGAAGTTCTCTTCCACACACTCCAGGAACCTCCTAGGCTGTTTCTTCTCTGCTGTATTTTACTTCCAGCAGACATCTGCTAAGTGGAAGTTGCCCACAAGAACAAGGGCTAATGATTGTGAGACTTCTCCCAGCTGCTTATAGAATATATCATCATGGCTGGGTGGTCTATAGCAGACCCCCACCATGATACCTGCCTTATTGGCCTTTCCCCTGATTCTTACTCATAAACACTGGATCTTGTCATCACCATGATCAAGCTCTAGACAGTCAAAACACACCCTAATATACAGGGCTACCCCCCCACCTCTTCTTCCTTGCCTATCCCTTCTGAAGAGTTTGTAGCCATCCATTGCAGCACTCCAGTTGTGCAAGTTGTCCCACCATGTTTCTGTGATTTGACACTAATGGCCCAGTTCTTAGAAGAACTAGCTCACTGGAAATTTCAATAGTGAGAACTTTCCTGCTACTTTTCTTGAATAAAAATTAGGAAGCAAGGACTGCCTGAAGAAAAAAGAAGTTTACTTTCATCTTCAGCCATTTATTTAATAGTTTCCAACATAGCCTTGTCAGGAATGTTTCTAAATCTCCCAGAAAAAACTCAGATCTGTGTGAGAATTCAATTTGTGTTATACTTAAGAGCACTATCTGTACAGTATTTTGCACAAGGTTGTGATAAATATTAATATCAAAGAACATAGTCACTGTCTTTTAGATTTCTGACTTTCGAGGTTATTGCTTAGTTGCTTAAATGCTTTCATAACACTCCTTGTGCCTGGTATCTACTATTCTTAAGGGCCTTTTAGAACCCCCCAATCTGTTGTTTAATTTTGTTTGGGTATTTGAAACTGCTGGTATGCATTTCTTCAGAGCATCATCTCTTCAGTCATGATTTGCTACTTGCATAAAAAAAATTTAGAAAACCAAATTCAAAACATAAATCTATCTGTCCATGATGCTGCTAGTCTTCTGAACATATCATGAGCAGAATTTGTAAGGGAAAGTTGAACTTTTGACTTCAGTGCATTTGCTGGATGCTTGCAGTTAGTACCTTTTCTTCCTCTGCCAACATGTCTACTGGTCAAGCTCTTTCAGTGCTTTCTCTGCTTGTGGATTTAATGAGATTTTGTTTGACAGCTCATCTACAGAACAAATTTTGGCCTTCATCTCTGTTACCTAGAGTTTCTTAGCTCTTACGGAGTATTGGTTCTATGCTGAATGGAGGGTTAAGTCCCCTGTTGTTTCCAAGCTTAATATAGTCCTGATTTTTGGCTTTTACATGGGACCATTTAAGTTCAAAGCAATTTTTAGCGTTTCTCAAGGAACAAGCCTGTTCTTAAATCATAGAGTACTCTGCTGCTTGGAAAATATGGTAGAAATTTTCTCATTTCGAAGCATGCTCCAAAAGCTTAAATATTTTTTAATTGTTTATTTTTCTCTACAACTTCTAGTTCATTACAACTTAAGCATCCATAAATTGGTCTCATGCTAAGACGTCTTGTAACTCCTCAGGGCCTCCTGATAGAGCCAATACCCTGATTCTTTTTAGTCACTTCTGGTGGAGTTTCCTTGTGTGCTCTGATATAAAAGACAACACATTGTGGTTGAGAGGCAGCTGGTCGGTTCTGTCTGTAAGCTTGTTATGTGGTGCAGTTACTCTAAGCTGAGAGATAAAAAGTAGTGGATAAGAGGAGATTAAATGAAGATCAAAACAGAGCAGCCCATTTAAGTTTTCCAAGAAAAAATGCTTATTAAAACCAGCTATGTTTCTCAGACAGGTAGTCTATGAAAGCAGTTGTTGTCATTGAACCAGATGCGATGATATAGTTACAAACAGAAAGGGGCAGACTCCAAAAAAGAATTACTATTGACTTCTAGTTCATCCATAGTTGCATTGCAAAGAATACTCTGAAACTTTCCTTTAGGATTATTAGTGGTTTGCAGTTTGGCAGCTTCTTTTTGGAGTTTGGTTGTAGAATAGCTTCTTAATATACTATGAATTTTTATGAACACAGAGAAAAAAGCATCGTTGGACATACTTAGCTCCACTTGGCATAAGGTTCTGTGGATAAGTTTCCATTCACAGCTGTCTGATCAGTTAAGGCTCGCTAAGATGAAACCAATAAAAATTGCTATACCTATTTAAAAATCAGATCGTAGGCATCTAAGAAATGTTGCCCATCAACAGATAAGTACTAAAATTTTTTAAAAGTGCATATTTTTTGTAATAGATGTCAAAATTGCTTGTTTGACCAAGAAACTGGAACTACCCTATACAAAAATAGATTTTTATGTCATAATCTAACAGTCAGGGAATGCAAGTATGTCTGAAATACAAAGAAGCCTTTTCAAATAATGCTGTGAAACAATTCGACTTCTGTGTTAGTTCAGTTCAAATTTTCATAGAATCATAGAATGTTTTGGGTTGGAAGGGACCCCTAGAGGTCATCTAGTCCAACCCCCCTGCAGTGAGCAGGGACACCGCTAACTCGATCAGGTTGCTCAGAGCCCCGTCCAACCTGGCCTGGAATGTTTCCAGGGATGGGGCCTCCACTACCTCTCTGGGCAACCTGTTCCAGTGTTTCACCACCCTCATTGTAAAGAATTTCTTCTTTATATCTAGTCTAAACCTACCCTGGTTTAGTTTAAAACCATTACCCTTTGTCCTTACACAGCTGGCCCTACTAAAAAGATTTTCCCCATCTTTCCTATAGGCCCCCTTTAAGTACTGAAAGGCCGCAATAAGGTCTCCCCGCAGCCTTCTTTTTTCCAGGCTGAACAAGCCCAACTCTCTCAGCCTGTCTTCACAGGAGAGGTGCTCCAGCCCTCGGATCATTTTTGTGGCCCTCCTCTGGACCCGCTCCAACAGTTCCGTGTCCTTCTTGTGCCGAGGGCTCCAGAGCTGGACGCAGTACTCCAGGTGGGGCCTCACCAGAGCAGAGCAGAGGGGCAGAATCACCTCCCTCGACCTGCTGGCCACGATTCTCCTGATGCAGCCCAGGGTACGGTTGGCCTTCTGGGCTGCCAGCGCACATTGCCAGCTCATGTCCAGCTTTTCATCCATCAGTAACCCCCAAGTCCCTCTCGGCAGGGCTGCTCTCAATCCTTTCTTCCCCCAGCCTGTATATCATGTAATTATGTAAGAAAATCATGCACAATACAGTTCTTCACATCCTGAGCTAAAAGGCACGTAACACCACACAGGCAAAACAGTGTTCAATAAGGGGGCTTTAAGGCAGTACAGAATCCAGAAGCTTTCACATTAAAAGTTTCCCAGAACTTTGTTAGCTACATCTGCTGCTTCCCAGCATAAGAGGAGAGGAAGAAGATGCCTTCCTTGCAGGATAAGCTGTCCCATGTCAAATTCAGTATTTCTTTATCTTTCATGTTGCTTGTACTTTTCTTCCTGCATGTAGTCTGGGGTTAGCTAAGGTTATTCTTATCAGAAAGAAGCTTCATCTTCTGTTTGATATATGTGTGAGCGGGATCCTGCAGCATGGAAGCAGGAAAGACAGTCCCAAGGCTGTGACCAGGCCTGGTTTCAAATATCCTTTACCAAAAGGCAGTCTTCACGTTCCAGTGGCAGACCCATTAATCAATCACCTGTTCAGCAGAGAAGACTGTCCCTTTTAGGTAAGAAAAAAAGGGCCTTGAATTTGTTGGTGTGTTTGGTTTTTAACATTCTCATTAAAAGCTGTGTTGATCATTTATTGATACGAGTTTTCTGTAGCTGCTCTGTCCACAGAGATTACTCAGAGTTTTGGCTTAGTCATGTTCATCGTAGAAGTGATCACAGTTATCCTGTAAGGATTGTTTTTTCGTTGGGCAACAAATAGTCCTGACCTTTGATTTAAAAATCACCTTCAGCCAACCCTTTTTTTTTTTTTTTCCCCCTAGTTAACACTAATTACAAGAGCAATTTGCACTTACCGATTTTTGGAGGCTGTTACTTCTGTTCACCTGTTTAATTTACTTCTGTGTGCTTGAGTACAATCAGCTGTGACTAGAAACAATTCAAATGAAAAATTGCACTTGAAGATATAAGCAGGTGTTGCCTTAAATAGCAGCTCCTTCACCTCCTTCTGGTGAAACCAAAATAGCTTTTGCAGATGTAGAGAAGTATTTTATAGATCTGGTTGGTTTGTATTGTTTCTTAGATTACATTTCAAATTTTATTTATGTGCATGCAATTTGTTTTTCACTTCTCTGTATTTCATTGAGTTCTTTAATTAAAATACAGATTGAAGAACAAACTCTGGACTTCAGCTTTGTCTCAGTTCAAAGGTTTTTGGGTTTGAATAGAGTTTATTTCCCCTGAAAAAGTTCTTACTATACAGAAAGTTTATTGATATGATAGTGATTGTTTCCAATGCTCCCAAAGATCATGATTTCTAGGAAGGCAATGCTTATTTTTGTTTCTCTTAAAAACTTCAGGTTATAATTCATTTATGCAGTAACTCTTATTTATAGCCTGGGAAAAAAGGATTTATATTGCTGTTGTGTTTATGGTACCAGATTTGTCAGCCTCAGCTTCTCAAATACCATGCAACTGACCTTAAAAAAAAAAAAAAATCCCACAAATGAACAAATCCTGAATTCTAAGAATAGTACCTGTTGGATGCTTATTGGTTAATGGCAGTTTTTAACTTTTAGAATGCATGTAAGCCGTATTTTTAAGTTTTGCTGTGTGAAGTGAGTTCTTGGGTTCAGGTTTTAATGGAGGTTCCAATAGAAGCAACATGAATTGATACCAGAAGCTGTACATTGAGGAAAATATCAAATACTGCAAGTAGAATGAAGGGATGGGTTTGTGCATGCAGTGTTTTACAGAGAAAATATTGGTCAGCAGCAGTGAAATATTTTAGGAATTTGTCATTTTTCTCAAATGTTTCACACTGTAATTCTTTAGAAGTCCAAGAATACCCTTTCAACATTTTTCGAAATGAAACTCTTGTTTCTTAAATGTGAAAGGCTTAAATTTTTAAAAATAGTTTAAGTGTATTTTAAAATGCTTGATCAAATTAACAATCAAAACACTTCAAATAATGTTTTCTTCAATCCCAAATACCCTTAAAAATTTTTCCTGAAAATCTTGTCTTTAATACAAAATAATTTTTTTGCTCTTGTCTAAGGTTCTCATGCAATTTTAAAAAAAAAATATAGAACCATAGAATCACTTTGGTTGGAAAAGACCTTTGAGATCATCGAGTCCAACCTTTAAGCTAACCCTGCCATCCCACCACTAAACCATGTCCCTAAGCACCTCATCTATCCTTCTGTATGTTCATTACCTTGTTTAAATCATGAGATATATGAAACCATTGAAAACCAGACACACTTCAGAGTGCAGTGTCAAAGCAAAATAATTGTTTTCTAAACTTTTTCCATTGGAATATATCATTTGTACATAAATATAAATTGCAGGCAAGTTCTTTCAAGTCACACGCTATGCAGCCATGCATGATGATATCACGTGGTCTTGGGTTACAAACTTAACAATGGACTAAAGCGTGAATTATTTAATTTCTTATCACTTCTCAAAGATTATTTACAGAACTCAGCATTAATACACTTTTTTTTTTCTTTGCCATAAAGCAGAGGAAATGCTACATGACTGCTGTGCTACACAGATCTCTAAGGCAGTGTAATGGTTCCATTACAACATGTACTCAATTCTCTATTAAAGTTTTAAATTGCTTTTAGCATTGGTAATGAACACTCCTATCTGTGAAGGTTTTTTCTGTTATTTTTAATTTATTATTATTAGGGTTTTGGTTTTTTCTTTTTTCCAAGCTCCTAAATCTTTCAGAAGTGATGGCTAACACTGTAGGCATTTAATCTGGACCTTGCAATGCTGGCTCTGAGAGGATGAATGTCTCTGGGATCACAGTTGCAGAATCAGATCCTTACTTCTTTCTGGAGAATAAAGCTGTGCCCGTGACCCTCCTTTCACCGAACTGTTAGTAGAACAAGCAAAGTCACTTTTTTTTTCAGTTGGGTTTTTTCACTTAATTAACTAATGGTGGTATAGTAGCAGGTTTGCTAAATGCTCACTAAAAATCTCAGTGCTGATCAGGTCCTTACCTCCATTTCCTGACACAAGCCCTTATAAATACTCCTTGTTTCCCCCCCTCTTTCCTCCCTTTCTCTATCTGCCTGCTTAATTTACTTTCTCTTACTGGGCAGCCAACTATTTCTTTAGGACATGAGTCTCTTATGAGCGATAATACTGACCAGAGATAAATTTCTGATTCTTCATCCCTGCTGTGGGCTGTGATATTCTTGTGTTTGATTCTGTTAAACTACCTTCTAATTTCAAAAGCACCAAGGTTTTGATTCAACAGTAACGACAAACAAGCTATAATGGAAACCTAGATTTTTTTTTTTTTTTTTTTTTTAAGCTTTTGCAGAGGAAAATTTTGTTATTATTCTGGCTACTTACGGGAGGTTTTGTGTTTAGGACTTCAGGACAGGTATGAATTAATTAGTATAAATCAATGCTTAGCGTGATTCTGCTACAATGGTTTGTATTGGCTGAGAATTGGTTGTTTGGTGGTGTTTGCAGGAGACCTGTTGCAAGCAATCAGCGTCACAGGCCCAAGAAGAGTGACTGGCGTTATTGCAGCTGTGTTTGTCGGTGGCACTGGTGATTAGAGTCATCTGGAAGCACGACTCCAGCCAGAACAGCCGAGGTGGCCCACAGACAGTGTGAGCTTACTAGTAGGAATACAAGGACAAATCAAACGAATATAAGAAACTAGGAATTTCTCTGATAAAAGGGGAAGGAGGGCAATATGAAGATGAATTAAGAGTGATTTGAACTGCAAAGAAGGTGGAGCATGAATGTACAGTGACATTCCAAAATACTTCACTGACTTACTGATTTCTTAAAGTTTTGTCTGTGATTAATTGAAATCCTATTTCTGTGTTACAAGGTCCTTGAAGCAAATCCTATGTAAACGCACTCATCAGGCAGCGGCACTCTCTATTTTCTTTGTCTTCCTCCCAGCAGTCGCTAGCAGAGAGCAAATATGCCTCAGCAGACCTATCTCCCTATTCTGCAGTGCTGCTTCTTCTGGTGTTTTAATCACTTTCATGTTTATTTTTAAAATTCTGGTCTGAAAGTCTAAATAACATGCCAGTCAATTTTTGTTAAGACTAAACAGTGAGCCTTTAACTTTTCATGGATAAGGAAAATGCTTTAAAATAAGATCATAAGTGCTAAAAAGCAGAAAGCAACTGAAGAGCGCTGTGCTCAACACTTACAAGCAAAAGTTAATTATGTTTGTTCTTATCATTGCAAGAAGCCCCCATTGTGATTTTAAAGGAATGGAGGTGGTGGATCCCCCCTTTTTCATGCGTATAACCTCCAGAGGTTCAGCAGTGTTGGATCTACACAGCTCCGGTGTACTTCGCTCCACTCTTGTGTGCTTCAGTCATGCAAACTCTGACTGCCAAGCGCTAGAGAGCTAAATTCTAAAAAATCATTTGGTAACATTAATCATCTCTTCCCTTACATCGCCTCTACTCCCTGCTCAGCAGATTGATGTATCTCCCAACTGTTGTAAGAAAATAAAAGCAGGTGCACATTATTTGAACATCAATGTCTCATCAGTTTTAACTATATGCTTTCTAAATCACTTGTGAGACTAAATATGAGGTCTGGATGCCAGACTCAGAAGTTGACCATCTGTGGGCTAACAGTTGCAAACTAGTGCATTCTTTCATAAGCAAAATGCTGGCCAAGCTATTGCTTCAGTCAGCCGTGGCAGCCGAGCAGAAAAAAAGACAACCCTTAGCATTTGTGCATATTCAGCGGAGGTCACCGTGTTCACTCTGTATCAGCTGCACATGTGCTCTGGATGAGGCACAGAGAGGGGGAACAGCAAGCGGGGGAAGTGAATGATATTACTGAGAGGGATACTTTTATTCTCTGCCAAAGTCAGGCGAAAGCGCTGTCAATAACAAGCGCCATAGGAGAGTAATGACTGCAGAAGACCACTCTCCCACAGTGAGATGCTGCAAAGTCTGAATGCCAATCAGACCCCTCCTCTTCTGGCTGTGCAGTGAAAAAATTCCCTTTGTTTCATGCGTGTGGCTGATTGAAGCTATTGTTGTTTAGCCTGGCTCCCTTCTCTTTGTGGTTCACTCAGGAAAAAGCAAGGGTTGAACTGGGGCTTTCTCTCCTCCGGGAACAGCTATGAAGGAAATGGGTCCCATTCCCAATTAAAGACTGCAGTCCCACAGGAGACCGACTTGGCTATCGCTTTTCGTAGCATTCCAGGTTGGGGATAACATGGAGATGGTGGAGGGAAAAACTGCAGAATATTTTCTGGATCTCACCACTTACGTTTAATGCAGGATGTATATAAGGTTTCTCTAATTTCAGAAAACTATCAGCTTTTGGGTACCAGAACTGATGATATGCTGTCATTATGGGCTGAGGAACTGATTAAATGCTCACACAGAGCATAGAGATGCTCTGCTAGGGAAAGTTTGGTCTGGGTAGCAGTTAGCTGGCAGACACCATTAAAAGAAGTCAGTCTGTTGAACAATTTAATACAGGTTAAGGAAACATAGTGCTGAACAGAACAACAGAACCTGTGGAGAAATTACATTAGTCCTTAGCTGCAAAACCGATCTCTGGTTCTGTTGTTTGTCTTGATAGAGAGCAGCAAAAAAGCTGATCTCTGTGTCAGGCTTGCTCCTGGACTTCAATTACAGTGGTTTATGCTGTCAGTATTGTCAGGTGGGCAGATAGAAGGTCGTCATTTTCAGTAGAGAAAGGAGGATTTTATTAGGTTGGAATAACCCTTTAGGTCTTAAAGGGCTGGCTGAAAGTCTGGACCAGCATTTGTAAATGTATCTGAATAGTTACAGCTACAAGTAGGACCAAGACAAACCGTAAGAAATAAATACAGAAAATGATTGAAATAAGACTGGTGCTGATTTCCTCTTCACTGGTACCTCCATTGTAAACCTGTTGAATTCAATAAAGTCCCTTTAAGCTGGTGCTTTCCCAACACAGTGCTCTGGGGCCTCACCGACGGGCAGCAAGTCCAGGCAGCAATGCTGGGATTAGCCAAATGGGCAGTCAGACAAGTACAGATGGAGCAACTGGGGGGGACATCCTCTCACAAAACCAGAGCTGAATGAGGCTGGCTGCTAGCTGACACCCCAAGGTGAAGGTGTTTCAGCTGGTGCTTGCTGCTCTCTTCCTCTCTAGCTCTCTAGCCAATACCTCTCAAAAGAAAACAGATGTCTTCTCCTTTGCTTTGCTGCTGTTGCATCCCAGAAGTGGCGAGACTCTTGCCTTAGCCCCTGAGTGACAGCAGGGGGGGAGAGCAATGCAAGTGGCCCTGTTTGAAAGCTGAGGTGCACCCAGGGCAGCAGCAGGTTAAGGTGCTATTTGCTGAAGAGCTATATATCCTTATGGCACACCCTTTGCACCGGGAGTCACCCTCCTATGAAGACAGCGTCACAAGTGTTTTCCCAGTTAGTGGTCCCCACCACATGTTGGAAGACCAGGCCCATAGCTTCATACCAATATAGACATACCACAGCCCTTTTCATTCCTGCCTGTCTTTCCTCAGGGTGAGAGATCAGTCCTGCATCTCCCATGTGCCCTTTATGGAGGCCCCCCAAAGAAGTTCATCCTCCTTTGGAGAGGGACTAGGAATGGTCTGACCCTGTCTGCTGTGGAGTCATTTCATCACTGAGACTTTCCAGTTCAGGCTGAAGTTCAGATCCTGCACTTGGGCTTTTTTTTCAACTACTTGTGCTTTGGCACCCCACATCAATAGCTATTTCTAAATATTTGTTCTTACTCACCCTGGCCTGCAAATAAGATGTAATAACATTACAAAACTTACCACATGTGTTTGTGAGAGTCTTGGGTGAAAGAAGTGATAGAAATTCTGTGTCATGACTATGGCAAACATGAGAAAATAGCTATTAAATTATCATGTTAGGAGAGTTGTAATGAAAACTAATCTTTCTTTTATGATTTAGATCTCTCACACATGGATTTATGAAGTCACAGTGGATGCCAAGCTGGTGATTATGATATTACAGACATCAGATTGCTTGTTTCTGTTCAGCATCGAGGCTCTATTTTAATGGACAGGGCTGCCCATGGCAAAGAAAGTGACAGTAACCCATCAACAGTGTCCCTTTTCTCATGTTTTCTTTCTCTACAGCTTCTTAATAATTTATGGCTAAGAATGCACCATGAGATCACAAAATCCAGGAAAGCATAGGGTCCTTTCAGAGAGAACTATCACCATCAACAGGCATTACTGTAGTGTTACTGCTATCCATTGCTACCCAGGCTTGACTCTGCTTGGGCAGTTTCCCCACCACGGGGTAGGTTGGTGTGAACGGACAGCTTCCTCAGAAAGCTGATCTCCTTACTGCCTCGTGATCTGTGTCAATCACTACCTCTTAAAGGATTTATTTAACTGTTACTCAAGTAAAATATGGTGTAACAAATTAGCATAAAACACCAGGAAGAAATAAGCTAGCCTTGAAAGTGGAATAAAGATCAAATAGAAAAATACAGTATGGCCATATGTTCAAAGAAACAAAACAAATTAGATAGAACACAAATCACTTTTATCTGCTGTTGAGTTTGAAGGAAAGTTGATTTTTTGTGTAGCAATAAGAGACTTTGCTCCCTATACAGTACCTTGCCAGCCTGGGTGCTCCATACACAGCACCTTCTATTTTGTGTTTCACAGTTGCAGTAATGCTAAAATCTGGCTTAATGTTTGACTTCACTATAGGTGAGAGAGTTCAATCAGTTGAGATACTCAACAGCCTCATATTCAGTATTAGCAATCTCCTGTTACCACTTAGATGTGTTACTATTAGATGTGTTATTATAAATGTATAATATATAAATGCATAATATTATATAAATGTGTTATTATTAGAGATGCACAAGAAAATCCACATCAGCCCTCCAAACAAACTGGACTCTTAAATCTGAGCACTGATACTGTTGTACTGCTGAGCTGTTAAATTGCTCAGCATGGGACATCACGCTGCAATCAGTGCTGGCCAGTACCTCACCTGGTGGCCTTCTACTGAGCCAGTGTTACTTCACCTGGCTTACCATCCATCCAGGAAAAGCAGTCTGAATTACTGGCACATGAAAGACTGATATGCAGGGGCTTTTCGCTGAGTGAAAAGGGAGCAGTCCCAGAATCCGAGCGTGGTCCTGCTTTTTATTTTATTATTGTCATAGAATTGTACTTAGGAAGACAAAAATGAACACGGTATAGGAATCTGTCAAGAGCATAAAGAACGTGATTTCTCCGTGACTACTTGAAGTTTCCCTGTCCTTCAGTTATTATGTTCTGGGATCCCATTTCATCAGTTCATCTCAATTCAGGAAGCCATTTAAGCATGTGCTTAACTTCAGTCAGGAGTTTAGGCTTCAGTAGTATTCTGGAGTGCTTAAAGTACTGTTGGCAGAAATAGGATGTGTGTGCTGAGGCTGGCATTTCTGTATGCTTTAATCCCATTTGTCATCTATGTCCTTTCATACATACCTGTCCCCAGGTCAGAATATCACTCAAGCAGAAGTTTATCTAGAGGTTTCTTCTTTCCTCATTTTTTGTCATGCTTATTTTTAACATGAATTTGTTACCTCCTCTTTTCCTTTCTTAGCCCTTTTCAAATCCCTTTCTGTTCACATGGAGGAAATGTTTACATGTGCTTTAACTAATTTTGACCCATTTTATTTCAAGTTGACTTCTCTAACAAGAGACAAACCATCTGATGGAGCTCAGCGGCCTACACTGTTCTCTTCATGCAGGTGTTCAGGGTGGGTGCACTGGCCCCTTTCAAGGTACCGAATTACCTGTCGGTTCTCAACTGCTTGGTTCATTTAACTCTTAATCAGAATGACTGTATTCTGACAAAGGCCAGGTAACGTAGTCGGAATTATAGGGTCTGTACATGTGACTGCTGAGTTTCATTATCTAATGACCCGATCCTGCTTCACGGTGCTCTGACTCAACTACTGCGAGTAGTTTTAGGGGATTGTGTACCTGGCGTGTCTGTTGGAAGGCCTGTATTCATTCAAGGTAAGCGAAGAAGCCAGGAAACATGGAGGGGGTGGAGCTGGGTGCGTTGCGCTGGGTTAGGGTGTAGGGCGGGCTGTAGCCCCTTCCCCTTCTCCCCTGGCTTCCCCAGCCCCTTCCCCGCAGTGGTGCCAAAAGCAGGTGCTGGAAGAGGCCAGAGGTGGCACGGTAACGCTGCCGGGAGGCTCGCTGAGATGTGTGGATTTGACACCTAGTGCCTCTCCCTTGCCCATAACACCTCCTTCCCTGCGACAGAAATAAGCTCAGTCCTACACCATTTGTTCTTGACAAATCTGTGTCACCGTTGGCCGTCTTTGCACCACATTCCCTCACACTCTATGAATCCTCAAAGAGGACTGGTAACAGTTTGGTGGCTGTCTCAATAGCTCTTTTCAGCAGCTGAGGACAGGGCTCTTCAGAGTCAGCCGGTTTTAAGGCACAGAATTTATCTAAAGGGCTCCAGTCTCTCCTTTCACTCTTCTAGCCCAAGCTGTTGCCCCTTTGCAACTGGCAAGAGCTGGTGAGACCCTAGAGCTTCAGTGCAAGCTGTGTGACCTTTCCGTGCTGTGTCTCCTCATCTGTAACAGTACAGTGGCCTCTAGAGGTGCCAGCCTCCGGCAGGCTTTATGCGTGTGTAACGGGAGCCTGCCTAGAGGGACAGGCTTCCAAAAGGTGGACAGTTGGAAATATTATTATCTCAGATTTACAGATGGGGACTTGAGAGGAACTGAAATGGAGCGATTTGCATAAGATTACACCGTCTGTCTCTGGCGAAGCCAGAAGAACCCTCTGTTTTTTATATCTTAGATTAATATTTTATAACGTAACTAACAATATTGATCTAATATAACCCACAGTCCTGGCTACCGTTTACAGTGCTGGTGATTTTCCAGGATAAGCATTACTTCTGCTACAGACTGGCACTCCCTTCAGCTAGGCATGCCTAGGCTGCTGAAAATCTGGTAGCTGTGAGCTGCGCTTGCCTTTACTCGCCTAGGCTGTCGGTGGACTTCTGGCACTGATGAGGGTACAGTATTCCCTTGCTGATCTGCTGGGCACGCTTGTTCCTTCAGCCTTTCAGCTTTGATTAACAGGAGTAATTAATAGTACACTGATGAGGCTTGTGGTGACTTAGCCTGCTGCGGTTAGGGGAGCAGCATGTAGATGCTGGGGAGCCAACTGGAAAGAAAGAGAGAAAGAAGCCATGTGGACTTCTGTTCCTTTGAAGTGACCTTTCAATGCAGGTTCTTTACTTTTTCATTTCCTTTATTTTATTCTTTTCCTTATTTGTTGTGAAGAGAGTCAGGCATTACTTGCAAAGCAATTCATATGTAAAAAGTTTTCACATTGGGATTCATCTGATAAGGTCTGCAGAGGAGACTTATTTGCACTGACAGGTTGGCAGCCAGACAGCCTCTCCATTTTCTAAATGAAAGGAGAGTAGCAGCAGGACATCTCCTACCCTCTGCCTTTCGGCGCTGGAAGAGAACCAAAATCTGGCAAACAGCAGTTTGGGGGAGCCAGCTGTTTAGAAGCTGCAGAAATGCACGGACACTGGGAACGTAACATACGGTTTACCTCCTGTGAGAACCAATACAGACAAGTGACATTTGGGTTGGTGATTTCTGGGATGGGGGATGGGAAGCTTGACCTAGCAGATGCAATTTGCTTGCCTTGGTTTTTTTTTTTTTTTTTTGGCATGACAGTTCAAATTTGAAAGAATCTAAATGTATTTTTAATTCTTGATTGTAAAAGAAAAAACAAATGTAAAAACGGGATCATTTTCTCCCCTGTTCAGTTTTATATTCTAGCATGTAACCAATGTGGGATCATTTCCCATTTCCTTCAGATGTATCTGTGGGGAAAGAGGATGAAGGTGCCTTGAAAGCCTACTGCCCTCCCACATCTTTGTGGAACAAGTGCCAGGTTAAGAACACTAAGGTGAGGGACCCTCAGTCCTATGTTAGGGGTATGATCGCTCCTTCCATATTTATCCATGTACAAGAACATACGTGTGCTGTGAATTTTAATCCAGGACACACATGCGGCCATGTCAGGGCAACAGAAGAAGGTAATCTCTTGATTTCTGCCTTTTCCCTGAGTTGGTCTGCCAGGCACCAGTGAAATTACTTTGTAAACTACTACCCAGGCGCAGCACAGCACACATGTCTGGGAAACAGGAGCAAGACTTTTGTGAATGCAGTAACAAGTAAGTGGTAAATTATCGCAACTTGCTGTTTATCGCACAGTCCTGCACATAGGGTACTGAAAAAGAGCATGCATCTTCACTGTCATGGGCAACATCCCCTGTGTTGAATGCTTCAGTGTATGGGAGCCTCTGAAGAAAAGCCCACTTCTGCCTGGATGAGTTTTAAGTGTGGTTTTTAGCTGCCATTAATCTTGGTATTCCTCTTAATGGTGTTAAGGGCATTGGTAAGGTACTCGGTTAAGAAATCCTTAGCTGCGTTGCAAAACGTGCTTTAAGTGGAAAAAGTTGCAGTATAGAGATGATATCTGTCACAGTTGCTCGTATATGTACGTAATTAAACTTTATCTGCCAGCCGTTCATGGGTAAAACGGTGCTGATACTTGAAAATATGTGGCTTCCTGTGAGCGGCCTACCTGACTGATCACACGCTTCTCTTCATGGCCAAGCACTCTGTTGAATCCCAGTCTCGCACCACTGCCTGCTTTCCCACCCAGCACAGCGCCTGGCAGCTCTGTCCCGCTCCTCCCCAACGCAGCTCTTTGCGAGAGCACACGTTCCTGAAAGATGGGGAGCGGATGTTAGTGATGTTGCCGTGGTCTTAAAAATCAGATAAATAAGTACAGTGCCCAAGTGCCACTTCTTGGCCACACAAATGGCACTGCAGACTCATAGCAGTAAAAATCATTAGTACCCCCACCCAGGCTCAGTGTTTCTGTATATATTTATTCAGTACAAGCTAGCACTTTAATTTTGCAGATTTAGCTACATAAATGGTCTGTTGCCTTTCACTCAATCTTTATTATAGTAGTGTGCATTTTATAGAAAGGTTTTACAATAATTACAGTAATGTTAAAATAAGTTTGTTTTCCATAAAACACAAAAGGAAGCTGTTAACTGTCTTCTGCGTAGCTGCAAGGTTATTTGTCTTGAGAGGAAAAGTGAATGTCAGGCATATGCCTACAACAATGTTGTCCATTAAATTTACAGAGCCCAAACAACTGCCTTGAGTACCACGGACACTGGTGATGCCCGCAGGATGAGCCCACCTGCCCAATGTGGGCAGCTGGTAAACAACAAGCAGATCACAAACTTTTCTAAGGGTTCAGATGAGCATTTTTCGGGGGGACCCATGTGTCACAGCGAGTTCATGCTGCTAAATTGGACCACAGATGGGTGTGAATCCCAGTGGGAAAACATGACCTGGGATCTTTTCCGGTCCAACTGCCACTTGTCTGTTGTTGTTAGGTGATAATAGACCAAACACTAGAAATATGATTGATGTCTGTGATACAGTAAATGGTGCCTGTGTACAATAGCTTTCACACCACCTCTGAAGGAAACAGAAGGTCCTTTCATTATTGGAGAGGGAGTTTTTGGTCAAGGCAACTGGAGCAGAAGCCTAATAACTTAAGGTCAATGTTTCCATAACTCTTTTACATTCAAAAATCAGTGCTGCTGTGAGCTACAAGAAAAAAGGCAATTGGTGGCAAAAAAAAAAAAAAAAAAAAAAGATAATATCTTTAAAGAATAAGGCCTATTGTAAATTTACCAGATCAAAAAGTGAAGTAGTGCTGGATAAGCCCTTATTATCCAGTGTCAAGCCCAATATCATGTAAATGAATGTAACAGAGATGATGAACTGCTCAAAATTTGTCTAATGCTCTTAGGAGTGATAGAGTTGATGAGGATTTGAAGTACAAAAGGTTTTATAGAGCAATATCACTGGGGTTTTTGAAAGATATTATTAAGGGAAGCTAACAGATCACAGTCTTTTCCTTCCTTAAATATAACTCTTGTGGCTAGAGCTGTGTCCCTCTAAAGAGCAGCTACGCTCTAAGTGGCAGCTCGTATATAAATGACAACATTTCATTCAAATTGCACCTTGATGCTCAAGCTGATGGTCAAGGAGGTACATTAAAGGTAAAACTATAAAGCAGGCACAGCAGTATTTGGGAAGTTCCCTTTCTCAAGCTCTGCCTTAGGTTGGAGTGCTAGATGGCGGGCGAGAAATGAGACCTGAGGGGATGCCAGTGTGAGCGCTCGTGAGCTGCCTCGCTTGTCTAAGGAGGAGGAATTAAACATTCATATGAGAAGAGGGCATTTTTTACCCTTGTCAGAGTAGGCTCTAGGCTGACAGCCTGGTATCAGAAGCTCCACCTATTGCAGGAAATAGCAGAAAAGCTTTTCAAACCATGGGTGAGTGAAAGGTTTCAGGTTGATGGCCTTTTCGGGCAGCCACTGCTGGAAAGCCAGGAGGGCCAGATTTCCACCGGAGCAGCTGTTGCATGAGGAGATGCCAAACCATGGCAAAGGGAAAACTGGAATATGTTTTTTCAAATATTTATAAGACAGAAGACCTGAGAAATTCACCTGGCAGGAGGTTTCATTACCTGCATTTTCCCAATCAGGGTTTCTCAGACCCATATAACAAGCTATTTTTACTTTTTAGACTGTAAGCCTGGGAACTGGGGTTCCTCTGTGCTCATTTTCCTCATGTCCAGATAGGCCTCAAGAAAAGCATGATTGCCAGACAGGAATACTTAGAAAGCTTGCGTTCACCTAAAATGGTGAAGCTGTAGCCTGCTTCAGCTGAAGCTATCAAAATGTAGCAGTATTAATATGCTGCGATATTTAAAATGTAGTTCTTCAAGTCTCTGTATAATTAACACTCCAGTCACCTTTCAGATCACAGGCGCTATACTTCATATCCTTTCTCTCCCATCTAAATAAAGTTTGTGTGTGAAACCCTAGGTTTCCAGGTTTTCATGCTACAGCATGAAGTGGTGATTAAGGGAAAAGGAAAACCCTCTGTCTTTCACTGAAATAGAAATGTAAAGATTAAAAATATTGAAGGGATGCTGGGTTAGCATTGGGTTCTCCCATGGTTATGCAGGAGCTTTCTCCCCTCTTGATGCTCCCAGCTCCAATCCCAGCTGCAACTCCTAAGTCCTGCAGTTTCTTTTTCAGTTTACATTTTCTCTTCTACAGACAAGGGAGAGGCAGGCTTGTGATGGAAGGGATATTGTCCATTCCTTATCTTGCTCTTTCAGCACCCACCGGTATTTTGCAGTGGGGTGAGCGTAAACGCATGTAATCTGTAAAGCAGCTCTTAAAATGACATACCAAAATCCTAATTTTCCTGTTGAGTTTATTGCTTGGGCTGAAGTTATCTTTCTCTGGCTTTCAAGAGCAGCAGCCTTGGTGAGGCAGATAGGGGTGACAGAGTTGGCCAGAGCCTTTGCGGTGCTGCGAGTGCTAAGGGCGTCGTGAGCGGCTGAGTCATTTGACCCCTGTTGTCTGAAAAACTTTATTTTTTTAATTGATTTTTGGAAAGGGCCATGAATTGTTGTCAAGTGTCAGAGGAGAGAGGATCAGCTGCATGGCAATGAGGGGAGGAAAGAGGGATACAGGAGGGAGCAGCAGCTGGAAGAGCCCTGGAGGAGGAAAGGGTAGGGAGTATGTTCTGTTGCAGCACGCCTCTGGTACTTCTGGCCTGCAGCCACATGTGGTATAGGAACGAGTGGAGTTGCAGTGGGACAGAAATGGACGAAATGTGAAGACACCCTCAGCATTATGCGTGTGAGGGGCTCCTTCACCCAAAGTATGCTTGTGCTAAGCCATACGTGCCTGCACGCGTGCATACACATGCACGCTCGCTCCTTCCTCCCTCCCAACTGCAGCTACTCAGATGAGCCAAGAGACGAGATGGCTCTGTGATAGCTAGTCTTGGGAGGAAAAGACAAAAGCATAAACTAAACGATTCAAATCCAATAGCCAAGAATTAGAATTACAAAAGTACTGATGCTGGAGCATAGAATCATAGAATCGTTTAGGTTGGAAAAGACCTTTAAGATCATGAAGTCCAACCTTTAACCTAACCCTGCCATCCCACCACTAAACTATGTCCCTAAGCACCTTGTCTGCCCGTCTTTTAAATACCTCCAAGGATGGGGACTTGACCACGAGCAGGTCGTGCTTGTTTTCTTTGGGTGAGTAACTGTGCCCTTACTGCTCTGTGTGTGCGTGTCCATGCACAGCGTGTAGAGGATCAAACGAGTAACCACATCCTAGGGGGCGTAATCCGTAGTTACAGCTAATACCCACTGGTGCTTGGCATAATTCCTGCAATCTTCTGTTGGAGGAGAAAGCAATCCCATCTGAAATTATATTAGAAGGGACTAGGAGGAAAATAAATATTTGCACAAAGCAGTAGGCACACACGGTCTGCACCAGGCCAGGAGGTATTCATTGCGTTTAGTCCCTTGAACGAGAAGCTCAGTGGCTGCTTTCCCTGTTCAGAAGTGAGGGAGATCCAACCTAAATGATTCTATGAAATCTGTGAGAGCCTGCTTTTCTCGCAGAAGCTGGACATAGCTGGCCCTGCTCTTTTTGGTTGGGGGCAGGTAAATCTGCTGGCTGCGTGAGCGTGACCATAAAGCCGTGTGCCAGCTCCTGACACAGAAGGTAAAATGTCTGGCTCGAGGCTGGTGCCGCCTGCCCAATGGAGTCAAATGATGGCATGGTGGAATTGCTGCAGGCTGGCCACAAGGGCGGGCATGTGAAAATAGGATACATTCATATTTGTAGCTAGTAAAATATGTCGGAAAAGGAAAGGTAAAGCTGCAGTGGGCATGCAGGGAAAAAAGTATAAAGAGGGAGAGTAGTATGTGAGGTGAACAGGAAAAAAAAAGAGAGAGCGTAATTATTTTGGGGGATATTTTGCATTTGAATGCTGGAATTTTCCAGGATGCAAATCAAACCAACACTTGGAACCATCTGCATGTGTGTTTCCAGCTCACAAAATACTCTGATTGCAAGTGCTGTTAAAGGCCTGTTGGTATCAAACCCTCTTTCAAAGGAGGGTCCTTTCCCACATTTAGTCTTAATTCTTTACCTAACAGTATACTTGCAATAGGTAAAGATGTCTATGACATCACAGAGTAAGATGACAAAAAATAATGCTGTAAATGATACCCTTCCTGCCTGGGTGAAGCTATCCACCTTAGCCCTTTCCACTGGCAGAGGACTGCATGCTGTAAGGCAGAAAGTTTGAAGCAAGAGCTGAGAATGTAACACCACATCTCAGAATATACTCTGTACATCGTGACTAATGATTAGTTTCAATATTATTTTGTTTAATTTTAGTTTATTTTGATCACTCTTAAGTGAAACTTATATTCTCTTCAATGTCAAAGTGTCTATTTATACTATGATTTTTTAAAAAAGTTATTGTGCATTAAAAATAAGTATTTAAACTATTATATTGATAGGTTATATATCACTAGTATCAGACCATGAATCCGTCAGTCCACATTGCTGATCCTGATCTTCTATGAAATGATTAAAAATATATATAAATAATAAAAACATGAAAAATTAATTAACTGAAAATCAAAGTGAAATTTCAAACTTGTAAAACAAATATATGAGAATTCTAATGCAAACCTTTTTACATTTTCTCCTCACTGGAGATAATATTAAATTTTCATTAAAAATTTGTCTGAAGAAATGTTACTGCTTTTTGATGGGTGAAATTGGTGCAGAAGTCTGAATCCCAGGAAGAATTTTTCAGCCTTCCCTATTTGCAAATTATGTAAACTGGTAAGCAATTACAAATGCAATCATTTATTTTGAAGCAGGAAATTCTTAGAGGAGATGTGGAAGACAGATCACAGCAGACCTGAATAGTTATTATGGATCTTACAGATTTATGAAACTCAGAATTTGGCAGTAGATGAGCCTATGTAGGTCAGTATCTTGACTAAACTAGTGTACAAGAGAACATCTGTATATGGTATCATTTGTGTGGTGTGTAAGTTCGGGGGCATAAATCTGAGCGGGTATGGTTGTGACGTACATATTTATGTAGAGCTTGCTCACCTGTTAAGGGCATGCTTTCCTGGACCAACATACTGGAGGATTTAATTTGTTTGTTCGTTTGTTTAACGCTATTTTTCCAGGACGGTATCTGTAATGGGTGTGTTGGATACAAATGTGAGGTATGTAATCATATAATACCATGGCCATAATGTAGGTGAACTATACTGACCCATTCTATCCAAAACAACATCATCTCCTAAAGGAGGATTTGTGTATTTTTATGCCTAAATATTATGCATTCCTCTTCAGCAACATAAAATAGAGCAAGACATAAGTAGAGGCTGAAAAATAGAAAGAGAGGTTGTCAGGAGAGCTCTGTAGTCTTTTGCTGTCACAACATGAGACAGCACGGATGGTTTCCATTTTTTGAACTAAAAATGGCTTGTTACTTATTCCTATCTAGAAAACAAAGCTAAATCTATATGCCTAAAACCAAACCAAATTGTTATTAGCCCCATAAACTGGTCTAAACCATCCCATTGGAGTTGTCTTCTGGCTCACTTAGAAGTAGCAAAGGTCTTTTATGCAAATGCTGAATATTGCCAGGCTGGAATTAGTGAATATACGTGCATGTTATTGAATATGCATGGAAGATGGTAAATTGATCCATTCCATAAGAGCATGGAAAGGCTGTCTGTGGTTTTCCATGAAAATCTCGAGAGCAACAGAGAGAAATGGAGAGCGGGAAAAAAAGAAGGGCTTTTTGAACTCCTACTAGCGCACTTGTGGCTGTAGTCAGCTACAGTACTTGCCTGGGGATTGATAGGGATCTCATGATCAGCCTGTAAATCACTGTGGCTTACAGATCTCTGCAGGGTTCTTCTGCTTCTTGCATAAGCCTAATGTCACCACTAGCAAAGTAGGGAAGAACCTCTTGCTATTCTGGTGCTGCATGTATGGTTTTAACAGGTGAATGCATGTGTCCAAGCAGCACAGTTATGTCCAAGTGCTACTTTCATTCTCCTCCTCTTCCTTTGCCACCTCTCTGGCACACTGAATTTTATGCCATCAAATATTAATTGTCTCTTGGAAGTTTCTCGTGAGAAAAGCTCAGCCTGGTGCTTGCAACTAAAACCCCACAACTGTGTGAACATCCCAAAGGATCTCATTCACCGGGGCTGCCCTGCATACATTTCACCTGAAACCTGTGCTTATGTCACATAGCTTGTCTTACTGTCAGTGGTAAAGTTGGCTGAAAGGGCTGAGCCTTCAC